>NC_141991.1:226919564-227267087 GCF_049901715.1 Pseudonaja textilis | reverse complement strand
TAAGAAACTATTCATAGCTTACTTTAGAACTTTAGTCAGGACTCTTTTAATCTATCAGATGCTGCTGATTTCATATACTTGGCAGAAGAGAAGTCTGTATTATGGCCTCTAAAAGTAAAGGTCAGCAAGAATAGATGGATTACATCAAATGTTATGCTCGCCAAAACAAAAATAAACTTGCTAGCACAGGGGTGCCAAACTCAAGGTCTGTGGGCCAGATCCAGCCCAAAGGGTGATTTAATCCAGCCCATGGGGCCAACTTGGAACTATCAAGGGACCGGGCCATGGTGCCTCTGGTGGCTAAAACAGGCTGCATGCACCACCCCACAAGATTCATTTTCACCCACCATGGCCTCCTGTAGCATTCTGCCAAAAAATCGGGGCCCAAAATGGGGCAAAACAGGCCTAAAAATGGCCCAAAGACAGGCCACGTGGTCTGTTTTCAGCCAGCAGAGTGCTGCAGGAGGCCAAAAACAAGGCACAGGGGGGTGCGCATGGACCTCCCGTGCCCTGTTTTGGCTGGCAGGGCGCTGCAGGGGGCATCTGTCCTGCCCCACCACCACCCACCGCCGCCGCCAGCTCACAGAGAAATAAAATGCTGATTTAGCCCTTGAAGAAATCCCGTTTGACACCCCTGTGGTAGCATGTCTTCTATTAGTTACCTCATTGTATAACATGCAATGAACCTAACCTAACTGACACATACTATAGAATGTGTCAGGGAATTCTACCTTTGCATCTGAAGACTTTTAAAAAGAAAAAGAATCTCTATTAACATGAAAGAAGGTGTGTTGTTTCCCTTAACTTCTCTGTATATGTGGGAAGAAGAGAAAGTTTGAAATCAAACACATGAGAGATAAATTTAAAGTAGACTGGCTATTTATGCATCCTGGCTATTTATGCATCCAAGTGTCATCCACCCGCACATTTACGTTAAGTTGACAATGGGTTTTTTTTCCTAAAAAACATGTTTTCTTCATAACATATCATTCTGCACTAATACTCTTTGAAATGAAAGCCCTGAGTACTCTGGGCTTGAAAAACTTCATTGTTTCCGTGCATTGTTGTGCCTGTTTCTCTGCTGAAATGAAATTAGGCAATTATCAGTATGCTAAAATAACATAGCCATGCTATTTGCAAGGGGGAAAAAAACCTTTCAACCGTGTCAAAGAAGCATTAATGGAAGTGTATGTTCTGAATGTTTGATTTCTTTAAATGTGTCACTGTGCATGTTGAATGACATCCACCAAGGCCGAGGACACCACCAAAGAAGTTATATCAAAGATTGTGGTTCTCACATTACAGACCCTCCTCTTAAATGTTAATATTACAGCCTATTGTACAAATGTGAAACAATATGTCTTTTTTAAAAATGGGAAAGGGAAAACTCTTCATTTCAGAATTAACAGTAGTGTTTTTAGGAACCCTCAGGAAAAGTGGTTTACAGGACCCTTGCCTCAAGAAATCTAAAGAAACAGGACAAATATTTTCTAATATGATCATATAGCCAAGTGGTGGAAAAATACTGTGAGTGCTGAGTAATTTATTCCTCATCAGAGATTTTCAGTAATAATACAGGACCTGCCAACTTTCTACTCTGTTCACATAGTACTAACCCTATTTTATCCCCATGCTACAATAACAAATCCAGTTTGATATGGTGGACATCAGGCTAGGAGATGGGAGACCATGAGTTCCAATCTCACCTTAGGCCCAAAGCAAACTGGGTGACCTTGGGAACTCACTTTCTCTCAGCCCTAGGAAGCAGCAATTGCAACCACTTCTGAAATCTTGCCAAGAAAACTGCAGGGACTTGTCCAGGGAGTTACCAGGAGTCAACGTTGACTTGAAGGCATTAAATTAGTCAACACTTTTAGTAGTTTTATCCCAAGACTTTGTGCACCATGAAAAAAAATCTAATCTGTTTTAAGATGATATTTTTCCATTCAGGACAGTGTGTTCAGGTGACCAGGCTAGTCTTGAATTTCATTGGTAAATTCCTCTGCCCAAACTATGTTCACACAAGGAAGGAATTGTATCTCAGAAACAAATGTATTTCATTAGTGAACTGCTAGTTTAAACTATATATTTGCCTACCCACATGGGCAGCATGTGGCTAAGTTCAAAACACATAGGAAGTGTTTTCCTAAGTGTTAGCTAAGTTCAAAACACATAGGAAATCAAAAAAGTGTTACATTGGACAGTCTTGGATTCCACTAAAATAAGCTAATAAGAAGAATTCTAAAATGTAATTAGAGAACACAACATATGCAATATCAGAATTGTGACATCTGTTAGGAATAACATAGGTTACCTAACGTAGTTTGGGTAAAATAATATATATAAACTATGATTGTAAGTTTAAGTGTGTGTCACTTTAAAACTGCAAAGCATATAATTTTGGGTGTGGTGTGAAACCACCATAAGAGGGAGCAAGAGAACCTGATTGATTGCTGACAATTACTGGATTGCATGGATTGATGGTTTGTTAACTGCGTGTTTCCCCTACTGCTGAGTTGCTGAAGGAAGAGAGGAGTTTTTGACTTCTTCATATCTCTACTGCAAGGAGATATATTACTGGACTGATATTTGTAAGTTTACTGACCTCTCTTTTTCGACACTGGAATTTGCAACTGAATAATCCCTGGACGGACTGAATTAGTGAATGATATATGGACTGTTTGACTATGCTATAATTCTTATTGGAATAAACTATTTAATTAGCACTGCGTATCTGTTTTACTGAGTGTAAGCTACAAAAAACGTTTATCTCACATATTTTGCCTGCCTGCCTGACTGTCGTGCAGGTTCTGCTAGGGTGTATCCCTAACAACATCATCCTCTTTGGGAAACTATGCTATGACGTTTAGATAAAAACTAAAACCAATCCAGTTTGTGCCAGAACCCATGTTAAATCCTACCTATTTACTCTACTCACACTTTTTTATGACTAATTCTATTTATATTGCAATTTGCTCATTTTTAGATTTATTTTCATCTGTTACAAAAATTAAGTGTGTCTGGCATATGTTGGACAAATTCTGATCAGAAAGGTACAAGTGGTAGTGTATAAAATTTAGAAACTGTGTCTATGTATCTCCATATTTTTTTATGAATAGGAAATTAAATTGTCATAACACAAAGTATGTTGGAAGCATGAATGAGGCCGAGATTAAGAGACTGCACAATCCTGAGCTGGATGGAGGATAGGGGAACAGGTCTAGGGTAGTCCTATTCTAGAATCTCCCAGGATAAAGCTAGTACATTAGAAAGTTATAGCTTTAGTTTAACAAAATTCTCTCCATTATACCATTAGGTGTAAGGAATGAACTTATTTGGATTTCACTGTATTGTCTCTAGGCTTGGGCCTGAAAACAAATTACTTAATAAATAATTTAACATTGAGCATAGAATAAGACAGGGATGTGTGAGGTTCCTTTGGTTATTTAATGTATTTATAGATAACCATGTAAGGAATGCTTGTAGTGATATTAGATCTTTGTTTGTTGGAGGCGTGAATATATGAGGGTTGAATGACATGTAGTATCTCCACTTCTATAACTTTAATTTAAATAGGAAGATTTTAATCAAAGGAAGTCAAATAATTGTTGAAGTGAGCTCTTCTGTTCCTTGCATTTATTCCTGCATATAATCATTACCATTCAGTTTTTGACAACAATGGACAAGTTTCTTAAAGCTGTTACAAAAGAACTACATAGTTTGTCTCTTCAACCACATCTAGAATGGCCTTTTCACCTCTTTATTTGAATCAGATAGATTGAAATTTAATTATAGGAAAGGTGGAACTCACATGATTCCAAATCTGGATTGTATGATGAACAGAATAAAATGCCAAGCTCCAACGTCACAATTATTAGGCTTCTGAGGTTTAAAGCCTACCGTAGTATTATCATCTTGCAGCAAAATCTCCATCTTGTTCTTCCAAATTCCATTTAATCTTTGTTTTAAAATGTTGAGTGTTGCAATGTAGCACTCTGAGATGATAGTGGTGCCTGGTTCTAGGAAAGCCATGTGAATAACACCATCTGCATTCAAAAAAATAGTAAACATGAGTGGTCCTATTGAAGCTTGGGCTTTGCGTAGGTTTGTAATAATATTCCATGGCCTGATGCTTCATTTCTGAGTCATAATGATGAGCCAATGTTTCATCAACTGTCATGAAGAAATTCTTCACTTTCATTCTTGTAGTTTGACAATGCTAATAAATTTCAACTCTTGAAGCTTTCATCTCTGCCTTGAGTCATGCAAGGAAACCACCTTATGCAAACTTTCCAGTGCTGAAGAACTTCAATAATACGATCCACATGTTCCTAAGAAATGCCAATTGCCAATGTCTATTGACAGTAATTTCTCTTGGAGAGATCTCCTGATTTTCTTTAATTAGTTCATTTAACTTTCTAATGCAAAACGTATTGGTTGCTGTTCTAGGTTGTCCATTTCATTCTCAATCACATAAATCAGTTCTTCCCAATTCACCATATTTATATTTCTTTAGCACAGTAAAACATAACGCATTTGGCATTGAACTGCAGTTGAAGGGACTTTCAGTCAAAAATTTAGTCAAGGCACATTGCTTAAAGTGCAGTGACTGCTCTTTAAGCAATGTGACCACAGATTTCTATTTCATCAACAATAGTAATACAGGGTACAACTTTTTTTGACAGCAAGATCCTAACACATCAGTACTGCCATCTATTACTGACTCCTTTTCATTCAACTCTTGAATATGGATATTTGCATGTAGATAATTTAATGTTGCTGGATGAGAGTTAGCAAGAATGTTAGATGAATATGGATTTGAAAAATCATTTTATCAGATGTTGGTATTTATGACAAAAAATGATGCATTGCAAGTTTTACATGAATGATAAAAAATACTACAATTAGATGAATTTGTATATCTTGATATATTTTTTACTAAAGATGATGAAATGTTGGTAGAAACACTTCTATGGTCAAACCAAGAGGTCAGAAAATACTAATACTATTTATTTCTCTGATAGAACTGATGGCATTATATATTAGAAAAGATATAGCAGGCATGTCTAATTGAGGAGGGGACCTCAATTTGCAGGAAAAATGGGATGCCTCAATGGCAGGGGTGGGATTCAAATTTCATAACAACTGGTTCTGTGGACGTGGCCTAATTTGTGGGTGTGGCTTGGTAGTCATGTGACTGGCTGGGCATGGCTTGTATGTAAATATTGTAAATATTTATATAAATATTGATTTTTTTTATAAAAAAGAGCAACTTTTACCCAAAATCAGGTAAAGCAAGTAGGCTGATTGAGTTGGTCACAGAATCACAGATTCACTCAGAGATCTACCTTTCTGCTATCTGCTGTCTGAGTCTGTCACATAAAATTTGCTAGCAAGCAAATTCATAACACACCGGGAAGGAAATATTTAATTCTTTATTTTAAAAAGAGCAACTTTTATCCAAAATCAGGCAAAGCAGGCAGGCAGATTGAGTTGCTCACAGAATCACAGATTCATACAGAGATCTATCTTTCTGCAATCTGCTACCTGAGTCTGCACTGAAAAATAAAAGCTAGGAAGGTTCAGCTCTGCTTTTAGACTAGCTAGAAAGTAAGAAATCCAATGATTTTCTGCTTTCTAGCTAATCTAAATCTCCCAGCACAACTGATAGTCGGAACAGCTTATGCTCAGGGGAAAGAAAAGGAAAAATAGCAACTTAGTAGGCAAGTTGGATGGTGCGTATACCAGGTAAGGAGTGACAGGGCGGGGTGGGGCAGGGCCAACTAATGGTGCGATTTGCCAGTTCTCTGAACTGCGCAGAATCATAACAAATGGTTTTATAGAACCGGTGCGACCAGGTAGAATCCCACCCCTACTCAATGGTCTCTTCATTTATACCTTCTACACAGCAATTCTAGTAGCAATGTGGAAGAATGATATAAGAAAGGATACAAAACTGATCTTATTTTCTACTCTTATTTTCAGGTTTTCTCTGTTATATTGCTGATTGCTGGATATTTGTAAAGCAATCACAAAATTATCAAAGTAGTTACCTAATTTTTACCAAGATCACAAACACATTCTATGCTGGCTAGTGCAATAGGCATAAGCTTTTATAACAAGCTTATTTTAACCTATCTTGGTAGTTTCTCTGAAGGAGAACTTTTATCCCATTCCTTTGTTAATTCAGTTGAGTCTGCAAAGAGTCAATGTTTTATTTTTCCATTCACAAGTGACATGTTCTTGAGTGAAAGAACACGTCAGGGTAAAGAAATGAGGGATTGTAGAAGACATTATTACTTAAGCATACATATGTCACTGGAACCATTTTATTTAGAAATAGATATTCCATACATTCAGTTTAATCAAGTAATTTTAAATGCTACAACACACTATATGTGAGAAACAATTTGATGTAGCAATTAAAGACACTGGGCTAGAAACCAGGAGGATTTAATGAGTTCCTGGTTTCTAAGATTTGTAATGGAATATGAGAATGACCTTGGAAGATAGGGGGAATAGATGCTGCCTAGGGAACAATCAGGTAAAGGGGAGGAAACTGCAACTAAATAATGGGCAGAGAAAGAAATTTAGAAAGGATCTGTTCTAACTTATTAGATGGTAAAAAGAGACAGCAGGAAATTTGTACTCTCAGGCTTACAAGATTCTGTAAATGTAGCCTTATAATACAGTATAATTAGCTCATCTTATGTTTCCTATCTGATTTACTTGGGAGATTGACATGATTGGCTTGAAAGCAGAAACACAAAGATAATATCCGTGATGGTGAACCTATATCACGGGCCCGTTTTTCGGCCTCCTGAGGCTGCAGAGGCTTCCCTCAAGCCTCCAGGAAGGTGAAAACGGTCTCAAACGGGCCAAAAATCAGCTGGAAGGCGTGCACTTGTGCAGTTTGGGTAAGGGGGATGGGCGGAGGTATTGCGCGTGCATGTGCGGGGGGCAGGACACTTTGCATTGTGGGTGCTGGCATGCACATGCTTTCGACACACCACAACAAAAAGGTTTGCCATCACTGCTCTACATGCACTATAAATATGTATTCATTGATATTAATTATTGCATATTAAAATAGTACCTTAATTTTTACGATATGAATTAATTGTATAACTAAGCATGACTGAAGATTTCCTTATTCCTCAGTTAGAATTTGTTCCCAGATACCTCAAGGATGATTGAACAGCTTGTACATCCTTATCAAATCCTCCCTAACAAAGTATAAGCAAGGTACAGATAGTCCTTGACTTACAACAGTAATTATGAACAGAAGTCATGACAGTAGTGAAGCAGTTGTCCTGATTTTACATCCTTTTTTGCAATGGTTGTTGAGTGAACTCTGCAGTTATTAAATGAACACTGAGGTTGTTAAACAAACTCATTTTCTTCAAATGGATGTTTTTTTGGTGGAAAGCAGAAGTAAACAACAAAAATTAGTCAAACCACAAAATCATGGTAACAGGATTGCGCACACTCCAGCCACAAATGTTGCCAAACACTCCAAATGTGATGACATGACTGCAGGTGGTACAGCCATTGGAACCAATGTAGGTAGTAGGTTGTAGGTAGTTCTGGGCAGATCTATCATAACTTCTGAAAGTCCTTAAGCAAGGACCACCTGTATATCAAAGCATTTCCTTATAATGTCTTTAGACTCAGAACTTACAGACTTTTCTCTTTTTCTTATCATCAGTACCAAGCAATAGCTAAAATGTAACAGATGTAACCTGCATGTGTGATGCCTTACAGCATGATGTAACCTGCATGTGTGATGCATAATACTTGGGCCTAACCTATATATACTCATATTAACCTCATAAACCCCATACCAACATTCCTCCTCACAAGATTTGATGACTTATTATATTCAATAAAACAATAATCTTCTATTGTTTTGGTAATTTATTTGGGTGTAATTTCCGCTACCTACACAAAAATGGTTTTGCAAAAGTGCTTTTGTCACTGTAAGATACAGTGAGAATTGGGAATGTCAGGAGAACCCAACGGTCATGAGGTATTGACATGGGTACATAAAACAAGAAGAGATGGGGTCAGAAATAAAGGTTTGTTGAATTAATGTAGATTGAATACAAAGGGATATAATCAGTAGGAAAGAAATAAGTTGAACTGGTTTTCAAGGATGAATGAGAATTGAACAAGGGTATTATCTAACCATTCCAATTCTTCAGATCCTTCCTTCCTTCTTTCCTTCTTCCCCAATTTATATGATGCCTCAGTTACATCACCTGGAGGACATCTGGCAGGGATCAGGCTTTGCTTGCACAGGCAAGGCTAGCATTCCAACCAGATAAGGCTCTGGGTTTTTTGGATAGCCAGCTTGTCTAGGCAGAGTAGAAAAATTATATCTTAGCACAAATTGTAGTGAAAATACTGAGGCGTGAGCATGTAATGAAGAATTTAACTTCTATTGATTCATTTTTAATAGCACCAGATGTGCAGAGTTCTGGTTTATAAATGACTTTTTTCCCCCAAATTTTGATATGTTCATAAGTCTTTTAGTTCATAGGACTCTTGGGACAATACTATGTTATGTCCATGAAAACAAATACTATGTTAATATCAACACAGTTCTGATAGAATGATGCCTTCTAACTAGTAAAACTTTAACATTATTAAACAATTTTAAAATATTAAAGGGGAAAAGTTATTCCTTCCCTATTCACACTCAAGAGGGATGTCAAACTATTTCTCCTTAAATGGTCAATTCCTTTAGTAAACCAATCAGGACCAGATCTCTTACTATCGCCTCATGTTCTCCAACTCAAAAAGAATTCTTTACATGGAACACATAAACATTAGTGATGGGAAATATTAATCCTATATGAAAACCTAGTGATACCACAAAATTTCAGAAACTTTGTCTCATTGATTTGGTTGTGCCTTGATGTGCTTTTATATTTGTTATAATTGTTATCATTGCTTAAATAATATAGGCTTTTTAAGATAATGTACTCATACATCCTGATTATTAACTACTTTGATATTTCTCATTATGAAATTCAGTATTAACATAACTTATCTTTGGAATCAGTTGGTGCCTAAGTTTAATAGTACCCTGAAAACAAATTGCAAAAGAAATGTATGAAGAGTAAGTTTGAGAAGAAGGGAAACAGCAAGAAAACTGTGGTTAGAAAGAGTTGATGAGATCTTGAAAAAAAAAAACCCTCAAAACCATATGTGAATGGTAGGCTGACATGTAAAAACAAGAATGGTTTGCAAGGATGGAAAGATGTGGTGATAGACAGCGATTAATGTTGGTGCAAATTAGTCTTTGCTGTTACTTTTTCTTTTCCAGGTCTCCTGCCTTTTAGTTTTTCTTTTTTAGTTCATTATTTCTTATTTCTGTTTTGCACTTTGCTAATATTGTGTGTCTTGAGAAGTAATAGCACAAAGAATTTGTATATGTGTACAATGCCAGTGCTTCATTTTCAGCTTCTTTCTAAGCTTTCTTCTTAACGTTGTGTTATCTTTAGTTATAGTCAAAGATGAAAAGATTTTGTCTCAATATTTTCACCATAATCAATTTGAAAGCACTGCACATTACCTGAAAATGAAATGACAATTTAAGCTAAGTTCAATCACACAAGCTCCCTTTGTTGATGTTGTTTATTAAATTTAATGCTATAAGATACCTTATAAGACCTCATTACAAAAATCCCACAATATCAAAGAATTACAAACAGCATTAAAATATCAAGAAATAGTATTTATAATAGTATTTAACAGGATTAACAATTAAACCAATCATAAAATGGTGAACAATCATTCTCTGCAACTCCTCCAGAAGAGTTTGGATGTCATCAACCCCCAAAGGTTTGTCACTAGGGAGTAGCAACTTCAACCAGGAGTTTCTTTCATAGCATAGGCACTATGTTGGGGAAACCTTTTATAGAAAATTCTGGTTCTGAGGCTGAGCTGGAGAATCTAGCACAGGGGCGTCAAAGTCATGGCCCGCGGGCCAGATGCATCATGTGCTGGCCATGACCACTCTCAGTTTAGTGAAGGGCAGGTAGTTTCAACTAAGTCATGTAACAACTACATGATGACATGAGTTTGACATCCCTGAATTCTAGCAGATTCTTTGATGAGGTTCAGACTTCCTTTTGTGTGATAAGTTACACCCAGTAAAGAGGCTGCTGACTGAGATAGCAAGAGGAGAGGTCAAAAACATAAATCATGCCACCAATGGAAAAACCAACTGAGCTGCAGAGATACTGAGGTACTGTGCATTAATTTCTCTAATAAAGAAAAGCCAAGAGCTTTGTAAGAGCGAACTACAGGTCCCCTCCCTTTGCAAACAATACCCAGTTCCTGCATATTCCTCCCATTGCTAGTGTTTCCTAACTTACTGTCCAAAAACCTTGCAATCCCTAGATAGCACAATGATCTTCAAATCTAGAACAAATCTAGATCTTCAAGTCCAGAACAAGACATTTGGCTGTATTTTAACTGTAGTGATAAGTTACAGGGAAGATATTCTTTTTCTTGAAATCAATTTGTTCCTAATTTACAGCTCCTCACTTCTAACATACTCTACTAACTAATTTATGGCCAAGCTAATAAAACCATTTAAAATCCAAAGGTGTTCATTATAAATCATTACTTCCTGTGTAGTTTGATAAATGAACCATCCTTCTGTGACTCTATGATATTGAGAAAATGGAAATTCAAACATTCAAATTGCTTGCCAAGTAACTATTGTTCATTAAAACTTAAATATATATTAAATATATAAGAATAAAGTAAAGATTAGTAGCAGCACTTCTTAATCTTTTTTCTTTATGCAGACCACTATAACATCACCTAAAGCCTTTGTGAACTACCACAAAATCAAGCTATATTTACAACTAAAACACAATCTATGTCTAACAGATATTGAAGTGATAAATCAAGGTGTATTTTAAATGTAGCTATGTCTAATAATTTATGTTCACTCATGAATATATTGGATTTGTCAGCAGTTGGCCAAGCAGTAGGACTTAACAAATGAGAAGATTGATTATATCACTATTACATTATCTCCTATCCTTCCGTGTACTGCCTGCTAATGGACTTGCACACCACAGGCTAAGGGCCATGGTTTGCAACTATAGAAATAACACATATCTTTCCCCCAAAACCCTTTACGATTTCCACTCTTATTATACCCACTGTTTATATCTGCTGTTATATCAGCAGGTTAAATATTTAATTGAAAATATTTTTCAGTAGAATAACAGGAGTGGCTATATAACAAGCATCGTTTTTGCAAAAGTCAGACAACTACTTCCTTGAAGCTATTCTAGAATCTCAAGTAGTAAAAATGGATGTTTTTAAGGTTTTCAAAAAATCTATGTAAACCAGTTGGAACTATTCCCCATGTGAAACTTTCAAAATGTCTTCGCCATTTCTTAGACAAAGTCTGGGTTCAGACTTTTGTGTCCTTTTCTCTTCACAGACAATATGTTAAGAAGCAAAAGGCAAAATAGCTATATATTATATTTTGAGAAACTCTGCCATTTTTTGAGAGTTCCATAAGCCCTTCATCTGTAGGTTCCATAAGCCCTTCATCTATCTAGGTTTAAAGTATAAAAGCAATCTATCATATTTTTAATCTATCCCTGCTAAGAAAAAAACTTTATAATTGCTGACCTGAGCTCTGGTTCCTCCTAATACTTGTATATTCAGCTCCTGTTCTTTCCTGACTCATTAGTAATTCTACCTTGACATTCATAAAGGCTAGCTGAGATACTCAGAGTTTGAATCTTCTTCTATTTGGACACATTCAGCCTTTTTTAAGAGGAAAGAATGTTCCTTCAAACTTAGACCCACTTTTCTCAATCTATCCTATGTTAACATTTTTTTTTCTATATCATTTGTTGTCCATTGAAATCAATAAGAAAGCACGGCTTGTTGAGAAGCCCAAAATATTGAAATAACTCTAGAAATCAGTATTTTGCTTAATTACTCCTCCCTACCAAAACCACATTTATATCAATTACTCAATGATCTTGACTTCCAGAACCCAGCATTTATACAGTTTAGCACTGTTGAAAACCTCTCTAGATTATATTTATTTCCTCTTCCAAAATCATATTTTTGCACAACAAAACAGTTTTTGATATTGCAAAGTTTCCAAATCATTCCCCAAAACCCTGTTAGGAGATGACAGATTCATTCATGCAACAAAAAATCTATGCCAAAGCCACTGAAGAGAAAACAGTTTGAAGACAATTTTGTGGGGAGTTGATAATTTTTTTCTACTCTTTTTTTCTTTTCTTAACATTATCAAGCTTCTGGGTGGTGGGGTTTTTTTTTTGCAAAGAATAAGGACAGGAAACCAGCAAGGAAATGGTGTCAAGATATTTTCAAGGAGGTGATTATTTGCAAAATACACAGGGTAGAGTCAACTTGATTTAATTTCATTTTTAAAGTGTGTCTAGAGACTAGAACAGAATTGTATTAAACCTTCTGGGGACAATTAAGGGAACATTGTCCATTGCTTTCATAACTGATTGAGTCATTCTAACTTGAATATTCATGCATGAGGCATTACATCTCATTGTGTTTCTTCTTCTAAAGACATATTCATTACCGATACAAAAGGATGCAAATGACCAGCTGTCTGCAAGGAATATAAATCCTTCCATTCCACACACACACCATCTAGTCAGAGCTAAAGAAGCTTCTTGGATGAGAAGCGAAACATCTTCAAAGAAAAAACAAAAAAAGTCCAGTTGCCTCCTGAAAAAGCATCTTTAGCTAACCGGAAAGACAATTTCACATATGCACCTAGATATCACCTAGGTATTATTGACATGCATGATTATAGACAAGATGCAGAGAATTTGACTAGAAGCACCCGAAGAACCATTTCAAAATGATATTCTTCCATTCTTTGATGAAAAATTAAGGAAATGTATTTTCCCATCTAAGGAAAATGACAAACCAGATATGACATGACAGACATCAAACAGGACTACAGAGGACTTTTTCTCTCTCTGCTAATTCATTAAAAAAAAGGCTCTGTTATGTCTTTGGGACTGGTTGGAGTCCCCAACCAGGTCCACTGTTTGAGCGGGAGCACCAGCCGCTCCCATTGGCTGGCACCTTTTGACAGCCGTCTATAAAAGGCAGCTGTCGGGCAGTGTCAGCCCCGTTGCCGCCAGCTAACCTGCCAAGTTAGAAGGCAGACGCGGCAACCCTTTATTCTTGCAATAAAGCCTTTAACGTTTCACTCTGGCTCAGCCTCGTTTCCTCCGCCACTCCACAACACTGGCGACGAGGGCGGGACGCGATCGGAGGCTGCCAGAAGTGCGATTCTGAAGAGCTGAAGCCACAAAGAGTGAAGCCACGGGCGCTGAAGCCGCAGCCGCCGGCGCTCACAAAGAGCGCGAAACTCAAAAAGCCCCTCAGCTGGGGAGACAGACACTGAGCGGTAGCCACTAAGAGCGAAGCCACGGGCGCTGAAGCCGCAGCCGCCGGCGCTCACAAAGAGCGCGAAACTCAAAAACCGCTCAGCCGGGGAGACAGACACCACCTGATAGGCGCAGCCGCAAACGCTCTTCTAAGAGCGTGAATTTTGAATCACAACGACTAAGGTGACAGGCACTGCCGCCTCGAAAAAATGAACGCCAATCTGACATTTCCACCCTTCAAGCCTACCGAGGAAATGTGGGATTCATATAAAAACCGTTTCAGCTACTTCCTCGACGCTATTGGTCTAACTGATGCTGCTGAACACAAGAAAAAATCCTTCTTCCTCAGCTACTGTGGGGCTGCGGTTTTTGACACCGCTACAGCACTAGTTGCCCCTCGCGCTATCAGGAGCGTACCTTGGGATGAACTCCAAGAGATCCTCTCCAACCACTACTCACCTAAAACATCCCAGATAGCCAGGAGATACACCTTCAGAACTAGAAGGCAGGCTGAGGGGGAGTCAATTAATGAGTATATGGCAGCTCTGAGAACAGCTGCCTTACAGTGTGGTTTTAGAGACTACCTAGAGGACATGTTATTAGACCAGATCGTCTGTGGGGTTAGAGACCTTAGGCTTCAAAGGCGCTTGCTAGCCAAAAAGGATTTAACCCTAGCCTTAGCCATAGAAGAAGCCCAAGCTGCTGAACTCTCTGCCCAATCAGCAGCTGAGATTCAAGGAACTCCTTTAAAACCCAGCAGCTCCACTATTCATTCAGAGGAAGTTTCCCTTGAAGAAGACCCCACAGACTCAACAGACATTAACCGCCTTAGGCAACAAAAGCCCTCACAGGAAGGAGCGGGGCAGAGAAACAGCTTCACCCCCAAGCAACCTCCCATTTGCCTAGCTTGCGGGGGTTCCCACTCTAGGGCATCCTGCAGGTTTAGGAATGCCATCTGTCTAAATTGTCAGAAGAAAGGCCACCTAGCCAGAGTCTGCCAAGCAGGGCGGAACCTTCCTCAGAGACCTCCACCACCTGCTAATTTCCAAAGGCAAGTGGAGGACTGCTATACTTGCTACCACGCGAACCATACTTCCAAGACTCCTAATAAAATCAGTATTTTTGTTTCTTTAGAAGGTAAGCCTTGCAGAATGGAGGTAGACATGGGATCTGCACTTTCGATCATCTCCTGGGAAACCCTAAAGAAGATTCATCCCAGATTCTCAAAGAAGAAGCTGCAGAATTGCCACCTGACACTGCGGGACTACCAAGGCAAGAACATCCCTGTCCTCGGGAAAGGCAAGTTTTTAGTTCAGTTCCAAGGTTTTAAAGGCCATTTGCCTTTGGTGGTTGTTAATGGTGCCCTCCCCAGTCTGTTGGGACTAGATTGGTTCCCTTCTCTCAGCCTTAGTGTAACAGGGATCCATGCTGTCTCAACCTCTGACGTAGACGCCCTATTCTCAGACTACTCTGATGTTTTTAGCAGCGAGCTGGGCTGCTATTCTGGCACCCCCATCTCCTTCACTGTGGACCCCCAGGCAATTCCCCTTCGCCTTAAGCCACGCAGAGTGCCCTTTGCCATCCGTCCTAAGTTAGATTTAGAATTAGATAAGTTACTGAAGCAAGGGGTGTTAGAGCCAACCGACTTTGCCAAATGGGAGACCCCCATAGTTACCCCACTCAAGAAAGATGGCAGCATAAGAATCTGCGCAGACTATAAAACCACCCTCAACCGTTATCTGCAGGTCAGCGCCTACCCCGTCCCTGTTATTCAACACCTGTTACACACCTTCGAGCCCGGCACCATCTTTGCCAAATTAGATATGTCCCAGGCATACCAACAGTTCCCTGTTGATGATCAGACAGCTGAATTACAAACCATAGTCACACATAGAGGGGCGTTCAAGTGTAAACGCCTCCAATTCGGTGTAAGTGTGGCCCCGGGTATATTCCAATCCCTCATGGAAAGGATTCTCCAAGGTCTCCCGGGGGTCTTCCCTTATTTCGATGACATTTTAGTCTCAGCAGTTGACAGACCTCAGCTCATACAGAGTGTCAGAGCAGTCCTAGAGAAGTTTAGGCAGCATGGCCTCAAACTTAAAAGGGAGAAGTGTGCCATCGCCACTAGGCAAGTGGACTTTCTGGGGTATAGGATAGATGCCTCTGGCATTCACCCAGTCGAATCCAAAGTAAAGGCTATCCATGAGGCACCCACTCCAACTAACAAGACGGAGCTCCAAGCCTTTCTAGGGCTACTAAACTTTTACGCTTCATTTCTCCCGCACAAAGCATCTATTGCTGAACCCCTACACAGACTGTTAGACAAAGAATCCCCCTGGCATTGGGGACCCAAAGAAGCCCACGCTTTCTTTTTTTTTTTTTTTGAATAAACTTTATTAATTTTACTTTTTTAAAAAAAAGACAACAACACAGCTATAAATTATATACAACAAAGAGACGCACCAGTCTTGGCATAAGCCAAGAGGGAAAAAAAGGAAAGTTTGAGAGAGGAAAGAGGGAAAGGGAAGAGAAGGGGGGAAAAGTGGGGAAAACAAAGGTAGGAAAGACAATTATAATAAAACCATATTTTGTGACTGTCAGTAAGGTCTTTTCTTCTTCAAAGCTATCGTCGGCCTTAGTCTTCTTAGCGGTGAACTATCTTTGATTAAGCCAAATATACAAAGGATTCCAATTGCTAGAATAAATTGAAGATTCTTTATTTTTAATGCTTGGGTTAGATTGTCCATTTCTGCACATTGTAAAATTTTCTGAATGACCATAAGTTCAGTGGGGATAGAAGGTAGTTTCCAGCACTGGGCAAATGCCAGTCTGGCAGCGGTTAAGATATGGATTGTAATATACTTTGATTTTTGGATATTCGTTTATCAAAAATTCCTAGAAGGAAGGACTCGGTTTGTACTCAATCTGTTCCATGGTTATTTCCTCTAGCCAGTGCCTAATTTTTTGCCAATACTTCTGGGTTTCCTTGCATGACCACCACATGTGGAAGAAGGTACCTTCTATGTTTTGACATTTCCAACACTTGGGGCTCGTGTTGGGGTGCATCTTGGCCAATCTCGAAGGAGGCAGGTGCCATCTATAAAACATTTTATATAAGTTTTCTTTATAAGCTGCTGATTTCGTGATCTTAATGTTCCTGTTCCAGACCTTTTCCCATTCTGCTAGGGTAATGCTCCGACCCACATTTCTGCTCCACGCAATCATATTTCCCTTGACAATTTCTTGTTCCAGTTCTGTTTCTAATAAATATTTGTAAAATTTAGATATATTTTTTTACTTGGTCCTAATAGAATTTTGTCTAGAGTCTGTAATTTATTGTAGATTCCAAATTCTTTAATGTCTTGTTTGTATTTACTATGAATTTGAAGGTACACCCACTGATCAATTATAAATCCTCGTTCTTGTAATTCTTGTCGTGTTTTTAACTTTCCTTGTAGGTCTAATAAATTTTCATACTTAATCATTTTGGTTATATCCAAATTATTAGGGTGTACTATCGCTTCCATTGGAGACAGCCAAATCGGTATTTTTAGATAAAGTTTTTTACGTACTTTTTCCAATTAGTTAATAAAGCGTCCCTAATAAGATGCCTATGGAAATATGATTGCCTGGGTTTCCCTGATTCCCACAGAAAGGCATGCCATCCTTTCTGCATATCGTGGCCTTCTAATACTAGTGTTCTTTTGTTGGTTAGGTTTACCCAATCCTTTATCCATAGTAAGGTGGCTGCCGTATGGTATATTTCCCAGTTTGGCAAGGCTAACCCTCCTCTGCTTTTCAAATCTTGTAGGGCTTTTACGTTAATCCTAGCTTTTTTCCCCTGCCAAATGAAATTCAATGTTATCTTGTTTAGTTCCATAAAAAAATTTTATTTAGTTTGATTGGAATTGTCTGGAATAAATATAGAAATTTTGGCAGAATATTCATCTTAATCAAAGCAATCCTGCCCAATAAGGAAAGTTGTAACTTGCTCCAGAAATCCAAGTCTTTCTTAGATTGTTGAAGAAGTTTGTCATAATTATTTTCTTTTAACGATTTACTTTGTGGAGTTAGCCAAATTCCTAAGTATTTAATTTTTTTTTGTCACCTGTATTCCCATTGTTGTCTCTAGCTTTTTATTCTGGTCTCCTGTTAAATTTTTAGTCATTAATTTTGTTTTTCCCCTGTTTATTTTAAATCCCGCGACTTCTCCAAATCGTTCTAGTTCTTCTAATAAGTTGTGTCCTTTTTCTATAGGCTCCTCCAGAAAAAAAACCAAATCATCAGCGAAAGCCTGTAGTTTATATTCTTCTGATTTGATCCTCAGACCTCTAATTCTCAAATTTTGCCTAATGTACGTCAGAAGAGATTCTAGGGCGAATATGAAAAGCAGAGGGGAGAGAGGGCAACCCTGTCTTACCCCTTTTCTATTTTTATTGGGCCAGTTTGTTCCCCATTTATTAGAATGTTTGCCTGTTGAGTGTGGTAAATTGTTGTGATGACATTTTCAAATCTGGTGCCAAGATTCATATTATATATTTTTGAATTAAGAAATGCCAATTTAAATTGTCGAATGCTTTTTCAGCATCCAAGAACATAAATGCAAATTGTTTTTCGGGTGGGCTTCATAGTATTCTGAAATGTCTATCACTGTTCTTAAATTATTCTTAATTTGTCGAAATGGGAGAAATCCATTTTGATCTTCATGGATATAAGTGTTTAAAACCTGTTTTAATCTATTAGCTATTATAGAAGAGAATAATTTGTAATCTGCATTCAGGAGTGAAATTGGTCTATAATTATTAATAAGTCTGTGGTCTAGGTTCTCCTTCGGGATCAGCGAAATTAAGGCTCCCTCCACGAGTCCGGCATCTTGGCTGCTAAGAGTACCTCATTAAAAACATCCAGCATCAGTGGTCCAATTTGTTCTATGATAATTTTGTAAAGTTCTACCGGTATCCCATCCGGTCCAGGTGCTTTATTGTTACTTTGCTTCTCTATTGCTGACTTCAGTTCGGACCATGTTATTTTTTGATTTAATAATTCTATCTCTTCCTCTCCAATTGCTTTATCATTCGCTTCCTCCAGGTATTTCATTATTTTATCCTCAGAGACTTCTTCTTTTTTGTATAATTTCTCGAAGTAATTAAAAGTAATCTCTTTTTTCTTCTCTATCTCCTCCTGCATATTGCCCCCCTCATCCATTAATTGGTGTATCAATCTTTTTTCTTTCGTTTTCTTAAGTTTGTGGGCTAACCATCTCCCTGGTTTGTTTGCATGCTCAAAGTAGATTTGTTTAGTCATTTTCAGACTAATCTCCAATTTTTCTTGTTCCAGTAAATTTAATTTGTGTTTAGTTGTTATTAACTGGTTCTGTATTCTTTGGTTTTGGGGGTTCTTTTGTAATTGGATTTCTAAATCTTTAATTTCTTGTTGTAGATTACTTTGTTGGGCATACTTTCTTTTATTTCTCATAGCATTGTAAGAGATTGTTATTCCTCTTATAAATGCCTTAAATGTGTCCCATATATTTTGTTTGAAGTTAGATCATTATTATTTTCCTTTAAGAAGAAGTTCAGTTCTTCTTTCAGTTTATTAATATATTCTTCTTCTTTTGTTAAATGAGTGTTAAAAGTCCATCTTTTCTTTGGTTTTCCTCTACCTCTCCAGGTTATTTGAATTGGATTGTGGTCAGCCCAGTCATTTGGTAAGATTTCGCTATCTTTGATTTCATTAATCAATTCACCGTTTATCCAAGCCATATCTATTCTTGTCCAAATTTTGTGCGGGTTAGAATAATAAGTAAACTGTTCTTTTTTGGGATTTAATTTTCTCCAGATATCTACCAGATTCATTTCATTCAACATATCCTTACATGGCTTAGAAAATTCTCTATTCCCTTTTTTGTTCTTACTCCTATTACTATGATCCTTCCGGTAGTCAGCAATAGAGTTAAAATCGCCAATCAGAATAATATTACCATTTTCGAATTCTGTTATTTTTTGATGGAGATGTTTAAAAATTTACCTTGATCATCATTTGGGGCATAGATTACTACCAGTAAGAGTGTAATGCCATTAATCGAGATTTGTACTACCAGCGTTCTTCCTTCAGGGTCCGCCCAGATTAACTCCGCTTTTAAGTCATCTCTCACATAGATTGCGATGCCTTTCTTTTTGTGTTTATCTGCTGGTGCTGTAAATAATTTTCCCAGTTTTGGACACTCTAGGAATTTCTCCTCACTTTTCCTAACGTGTGTTTCTTGTATGCAAATTATATCAACATTTTGTTTTATTAGTTTGGTTAGAGTCCTTTTCCTTTTAGCTCTTGAATTTAGGCCGTTTATATTAATGGAAAGAATTTTCTTTCCTTCGTCCATTACTTAAGTCTGCCTCGCTTTTTGTCTCGTAACTCTACGGCTCTCTTCTTGTGGTTGATATGGAGTTGTTTCTTCTCTTTCTCGATGTAAGTTGTCTTTCCCTTGAATATGGACAGATCCTTCTTCTTTGTTCCTATGGCGGTTACGATCCTCCTGCATATTTCTTTGGATTTTCTCCCTAGTGAGTTGATCCTCCGTGGTTGTTAGCTGTTCTAGAAAGTTTTGTGCTTGTTCAATTGAGTCTATTTTAATTTTTCTTCCCTTCCACGATATTAGCATCCCTTCTGGGATTAGCCATTTAAATGAGATTTCGTTTTTATTTAAGTAATTAGCTAAAAATTTATATTCTTGCCTCATGGCCCTCACTTTACTTGGAATCTGCTTAAGAATTATAATCTCTTTGCCCTTATATAATATTCTCTCATCTCTGGCCTTTCTATATATTAGGTCTCTCATGCATCTTCTTGAAAAACGGATATGGATCTCCCTTGGGCAATTGTGACGCCTTGCATAGCTGGTATTCACCCTATAGATTTCATCAAATTCCTTGAGTAATTCATCTTTCTCTTTTCTACTAGTTCAGCCAACAAACCTGCCATTAATTGTTCTAATTCTTCATTTTTGGATTCCTCCACATTTTGGAACCTTAAGTATGCAGCTGCTCTGTCCATCTCAAGTTGGACCAAGGAATCTTCCATTTCTTTATTAACATTTTTGAAATCTTCCTCAGTCCTTTCTAGGTTCCTCTCCACTTGTTCCGTCCTGTTCTCTATTTCTTTTATTTTTAATTCAGTTCTTTCCATGACCAATTGCATTGTCCCAACCCTATCTTCAACTCTCTGTATATCTGCTCTCATCTCCTCTTTTAATTTACCCATTTCTTCCTCCAGTTCGCTAATATCTGCTCTGGTCTCATTATGATTCCTAATCATAATCTCCTGCATTCTAGACATCGATTCTTGCATTGATTCTTGCAGGGATAATAATGTCACTTGTAAGTTGGCATTCGTAACAGTCGGTTGTTTTTCTCCTTTCAAGGTCTCTTCTATAGTTTTCTGCGTTGTTGGGGAGGCAGATGCCAGAGTTGTCAACAAGGTCTGATTGTTCTTCCTTCCTGTTTTCAGGGCCGTGGTTGTTGTGGAAGTCATCTCTGCTAAGATTTGTTTTTGCAATTGGACAATGTTAAGAATATTATCCCAAATCACCATTCGATGTAATAGCCCTTTAAGTGTGATTACAAATCTATTTGCTATGCTTACACCCCAGATACTTTTAGCTCTCTTTCTTTGGCCCAATCTGTCATTCAGGCAAATTAAATTCCAATTCAATAGAGTGTTATCAGTTACTATACAATACTATACAATAGGTGCTATACAATAGAATGAAATCAAATATTATGTATTATGTATTATTCTCTATATTAAATTCAAATACCAGAGTTAATTGTATTTTACCCCTAGTAAATCATACTTGTTTAAAGCATACAACCAACTCTAGAATTTCTCACTCTATATATACTTTTGTCCTATAGTATATATAAATATTTAAGATTCCATTCTATCTGAGACAACCCTATTAACAGTCCTTAAGATTTTTATATATCCAAGAGAGTCTAATCTGTAAACCCTAATACCTGTAACAAGCAGTTTGGCTTTATACTTTATACTTTATACTTGTATTTTTAACTATTATAAAAAAAAAAGAAAGACCAGAGAGAAAGGGAGAGAGAGAAAGAGTGCCAGAGGAAAGGGGTCTTTCCAATTATAGGAAATCACTAAGCACGTATCTGTAGGATTAGTTCCATAGAAAAACAAGTCTGAGTTAGGGCTGGCGTTTAGTCTTTTAGTCTCTCCTCCTGGGCGCACCAAGGAAGCAGGGGGAGGAAGTGCTGACTAATTGCTGTCAGCGATCAGTCTTGGCCAGGCTTCTAAGGAAAATGACAAACCAGATATGACATGACAGACATCAAACAGGACTACAGAGGACTTTTTCTCTCTCTGCCAATTCATTAAAAAAAAGGCTCTGTTATGTCTTTGGGACTGGTTGGAGTCCCCAACCAGGTCCGCTGTTTGAGCGGGAGCACCAGCCGCTCCCATTGGCTGGCACCTTTTGACAGCCGTCTATAAAAGGCAGCTGTCGGGCAGTGTCAGCCCCGTTGCCGCCAGCTAACCTGCCAAGTTAGAAGGCAGACGCGGCAACCCTTTATTCTTGCAATAAAGCCTTTAACGTTTCACTCTGGCTCAGCCTCGTTTCCTCCGCCACTCCACAACACTGGCGACAAGGGCGGGACGCGATCGGAGGCTGCCAGAAGTGCAATTCTGAAGAGCTGAAGCCACAAAGAGTGAAGCCACGGGCGCTGAAGCCGCAGCCGCCGGCGCTCACAAAGAGCGCGAAACTCAAAAAGCCCCTCAGCTGGGGAGACAGACACTGAGCGGTAGCCACTAAGAGCGAAGCCACGGGCGCTGAAGCCGCAGCCGCCGGCGCTCACAAAGAGCGCGAAACTCAAAAACCGCTCAGCCGGGGAGACAGACACCACCTGATAGGCGCAGCCGCAAACGCTCTTCTAAGAGCGTGAATTTTGAATCACAACGACTAAGGTGACAGGCACTGCCGCCTCGAAAAAATGAACGCCAATCTGACATTTCCACCCTTCAAGCCTACCGAGGAAACGTGGGATTCATATAAAAACCGTTTCAGCTACTTCCTCGACGCTATTGGTCTAACTGATGCTGCTGAACACAAGAAAAAATCCTTCTTCCTCAGCTACTGTGGGGCTGCGGTTTTTGACACCGCTACAGCACTAGTTGCCCCTCGCGCTATCAGGAGCGTACCTTGGGATGAACTCCAAGAGATCCTCTCCAACCACTACTCACCTAAAACATCCCAGATAGCCAGGAGATACGCCTTCAGAACTAGAAGGCAGGCTGAGGGGGAGTCAATTAATGAGTATATGGCAGCTCTGAGAACAGCTGCCTTACAGTGTGGTTTTAGAGACTACCTAGAGGACATGTTATTAGACCAGATCGTCTGTGGGGTTAGAGACCTTAGGCTTCAAAGGCGCTTGCTAGCCAAAAAGGATTTAACCCTAGCCTTAGCCATAGAAGAAGCCCAAGCTGCTGAACTCTCTGCCCAATCAGCAGCTGAGATTCAAGGAACTCCTTTAAAACCCAGCAGCTCCACTATTCATTCAGAGGAAGTTTCCCTTGAAGAAGACCCCACAGACTCAACAGACATTAACCGCCTTAGGCAACAAAAGCCCTCACAGGAAGGAGCGGGGCAGAGAAACAGCTTCACCCCCAAGCAACCTCCCATTTGCCTAGCTTGCGGGGTTCCCACTCTAGGGCATCCTGCAGGTTTAGGAATGCCATCTGTCTAAATTGTCAGAAGAAAGGCCACCTAGCCAGAGTCTGCCAAGCAGGGCGGAACCTTCCTCAGAGACCTCCACCACCTGCTAATTTCCAAAGGCAAGTGGAGGACTGCTATACTTGCTACCACGCGAACCATACTTCCAAGACTCCTAATAAAATCAGTATTTTTGTTTCTTTAGAAGGTAAGCCTTGCAGAATGGAGGTAGACATGGGATCTGCACTTTCGATCATCTCCTGGGAAACCCTAAAGAAGATTCATCCCAGATTCTCAAAGAAGAAGCTGCAGAATTGCCACCTGACACTGCGGGACTACCAAGGCAAGAACATCCCTGTCCTCGGGAAAGGCAAGTTTTTAGTTCAGTTCCAAGGTTTTAAAGGCCATTTGCCTTTGGTGGTTGTTAATGGTGCCCTCCCCAGTCTGTTGGGACTAGATTGGTTCCCTTCTCTCAGCCTTAGTGTAACAGGGATCCATGCTGTCTCAACCTCTGACGTAGACGCCCTATTCTCAGACTACTCTGATGTTTTTAGCAGCGAGCTGGGCTGCTATTCTGGCACCCCCATCTCCTTCACTGTGGACCCCAGGCAATTCCCCTTCGCCTTAAGCCACGCAGAGTGCCCTTTGCCATCCGTCCTAAGTTAGATTTAGAATTAGATAAGTTACTGAAGCAAGGGTGTTAGAGCCAACCGACTTTGCTAAATGGGAGACCCCCATAGTTACCCCACTCAAGAAAGATGGCAGCATAAGAATCTGCGCAGACTATAAAACCACCCTCAACCGTTATCTGCAGGTCAGCGCCTACCCCGTCCCTGTTATTCAACACCTGTTACACACCTTCGAGCCCGGCACCATCTTTGCCAAATTAGATATGTCCCAGGCATACCAACAGTTCCCTGTTGATGATCAGACAGCTGAATTACAAACCATAGTCACACATAGAGGGCGTTCAAGTGTAAACGCCTCCAATTCGGTGTAAGTGTGGCCCGGGTATATTCCAATCCCTCATGGAAAGGATTCTCCAAGGTCTCCCGGGGGTCTTCCCTTATTTCGATGACATTTTAGTCTCAGCAGTTGACAGACCTCAGCTCATACAGAGTGTCAGAGCAGTCCTAGAGAAGTTTAGGCAGCATGGCCTCAAACTTAAAAGGGAGAAGTGTGCCATCGCCACTAGGCAAGTGGACTTTCTGGGGTATAGGATAGATGCCTCTGGCATTCACCCAGTCGAATCCAAAGTAAAGGCTATCCATGAGGCACCCACTCCAACTAACAAGACGGAGCTCCAAGCCTTTCTAGGGCTACTAAACTTTTATGCTTCATTTCTCCCGCACAAAGCATCTATTGCTGAACCCCTACACAGACTGTTAGACAAAGAATCCCCCTGGCATTGGGGACCCAAAGAAGCCCACGCTTTCAAGTCAGTCAAATCCTTACTCACATCTGATGCAGTTTTAATCCAATATAATCAACGACTCCCCCTGGTCCTAGCTGCTGATGCATCCCCCTTTGGGATTGGGGCTGTTCTGAGCTACAGGCTTCCCAATGGTTCTGAGGCACCAATTGCCTTCTTCTCCAGGACCTTCTCTACTGCAGAAAGGAACTACAGCCAAATAGATAAGGAGGCCTTGGCTGCAGTAGCTGCAGTAAAAAAGTTTCATGAATTCTTGTTTGGGCACCATTTTGAACTTATAACTGACCATAAACCACTCCTGGGGCTTTTATCAGGGGATAAGCAAACCCCACAGGTACTATCACCTAGAATGACCAGGTGGACTTTGTTCCTGGCCACTTACTCATTCAAGTTGGTGCATCGCCCTGGAAAAAACTTGAGTCACGCTGATACCCTTAGTCGCTGCCCCCTGCCAGTCCCAGTCGAAGACCCAGCACCCGTTCATGCCATTTTTGAAGTTAATGAACTAAAATTGCCGGTTACAGCTGAGGACATTGCTGCGCACTCAAAAAAAGACAGAATAATTGCCCAAGTCATGGACTGGGTGGGAAGGGGGTGGCCTGAAACACAATACACTTCTGACTTTGCTCCTTTCAAAACCCGTAAGCAGGAATTGTCAAAGCTACAAGGATGTCTGTTGTGGGGAACAAGAGTAGTCATCCCAGCCACCCTTCAGGTACCCATCCTAAAGGTACTTCACGAGGGCCACCCGGGCATCGTAAGGATGAAGGCTCTGGCCCGCAGCTACGTTTGGTGGCCTGGCATGGATGCCCAAATCTCCAACTGGGTAAGCTCATGCCAACCTTGCCAAGAAACCAGGGCTGCCCCTCCAGCGGCCACGCCTACCAAGTGGGAAAGTGCTAGTGGTCCTTGGTCTCGCCTGCACATCGACCTGGCTGGGCCAGTACATGGCAGGACCTTCTTGGTTGTAGTAGACTCTTACTCCAAATGGATAGACTTGGCCCTACTACCTTTGACAACCACTCAAGCAATTGTTAAGGCTCTGACCCGTTTCTTCGTTACCCATGGGCTCCCTGATATGCTGGTGTCTGACAATGGCCCCCAGTTCACGTCTTGTGAGTTTAGCATGTACGTTGCCAACTTGGGCATCAGACACATCCTTACAGCCCCTTTTCACCCCGCTAGCAACGGGATGGCTGAGAGGGCAGTCAGGTCAGCAAAAGAGGCAGTTGCCAGGTTTGGCCAGGAAAACTGGCACTCCAAGTTGTCACGTTACCTCCTGAGCCAACATACGACGCCATGCACCGCTACAAATAAGTCCCCAGCAGAGCTCTTGATGGGGAGACGCCTTAGGACCACCCTGGACAGGTTGCACCCCCACTACTGCCCAGATACCCCTTTAGGATCTGACAGTTTGGTCAGGGACTTTGCCCTGCATGACCTGGTGTACGCCAGAAATTATGCAGGGGATCCTCTGTGGGTACCAGGTCAAGTTGTGTCAGTCACAGGTCCTAGATCCTACAGGGTCCTCCTGGAAGATGGACGCCTGTGGCGTAGACACGTGGACCAGCTCAGAAGGCGATGGAGAAGCACAGCTGATACCTACCCAGCCCAATCCCCTAGCACCGAGGACTCCCTGCCGGAACCAGTCTACCAGACGGAAGCTCCCTGCAGGACCCAATCTACCCCATCGACCAAGAGAGTTTGCTGGAGGGCCCGGGCTACCAACAAGGGACCCCGAACCAACAGCCAAGCGAACCTGTCTGCCAGCCGGACCAAACGACTCACCAAGGTCAGTCCGAACAGGGGGACTTACCTAATTCACAGAGCACCACACCTGACCGAGCCCGCCCCCCAACATCCTCCGAGACGATTCCTGGGGGCGAGGACTTGACACCAGCCAGCAGCTTGCCCGGGCTGCGACATTCCTGCCGCCAGCGCAGACAACCAACTTACCTGAAGGACTACGCATGCTCCCAGCTGGGGGAAAGGAGTGTTATGTCTTTGGGACTGGTTGGAGTCCCCAACCAGGTCCGCTGTTTGAGCGGGAGCACCAGCCACTCCCATTGGCTGGCACCATTTGACAGCCGTCTATAAAAGGCGGCTGTCGGGCAGTGTCAGCCCCGTTGCCGCCAGCTAACCTGCCAAGTTAGAAGGCAGACGCGGCAACCCTTTATTCTTGCAATAAAGCCTTTAACGTTTCACTCTGGCTCAGCCTCGTTTCCTCCGCCGCTCCACAACAGGCTCCTTACCTCAGAAGCTACAACATGTATTGAGGACAAGATCTTCTCTACTATTAGTCCCAATCAGAGTTCCCTTTCTGTTGCAAACAACAGCTTTGGGAAATCATAATCAATTCTCTTCAGATTATAGGCAAAAGTTACGTAAACATTCTTAAATGCATTCATATAGTAAATATAGGATCCCAAGGTCCAGCATGATATCAAGCATAGCACCCCACAATCAAAAGAGGTGCTCCCAATTCATTATTCCCTTCTTCTTTAAGGAGACAGCAGGAATATCCACAACAGATGTTAAAAAATAAGGTGTCAGGGTTGTACTAGGTAGCACTCAACTTATAACAACAGGTGGGACCAGAATATCTGTTACTAAGCAAGTGATTAAGCAAATAATTAAGTGACCCATGCCCAATTTTATTACCTTTTTGCTACTGTTGTTAAGTGAATCACTGCAGTTGTTAAGTGACTCCAGCTTCTCCCATTGACTGCTTGTTGAAAGCCATTTGAGAACATTGCAAATGGGGATCACATGACCCTGGGTCACTGCAACCATTGTGAATACATGTTAGTTGCCAGGTTTTGATCCCATGGAATGCTGCGTAAGTGTGAGAACCAGTTGTAAGTCACTTTTCTCAACACCAGTGTTACTTCAAATGATTGCTAAACAAAATGGCTATAAGTCAAAGGCTACCTGTAATTGCATAATCACAGCCCTGGGCCCTTTTTACATGCTGTGCTAGTCAGGGAAACAACTATAACTTTTTTTAAAAAAAAATCTCCCCTGCAGACATTCCTGAGTGTTAAAAAGAGAAAGAGCTTGGAAGTGTTAGGGGGATTTGAGAGAAAGTAAACAGGGGCAGCTCCAGGACTGTAGACATTGTGTTCAGCATCTCCTCAACCAAGGCAGAATCAAAGTTAAGCAACAGCTCTGGCTGTTGTAGGATTATAAGGAGAGCCGGTCCAAACATCTCATCCCAAGCTGTCTTCAGAAGTAGCATGCCTAAGAATTTAGTCCTCTTAAAGTTTGGAGCGAGAGCTGAGATTTCATTTTGCATATTGGATGATAGTGTTTGTGTGGGATCAGACAAAAAAAAAAGCTTTCTGCTAATAATTCTTCCATGCAGATGATCAGGGTAAGTAATATTTTACCCTGCACTTGTGGATACCTAATCCATTGTCATTAAATCTTTCAGATCACTTGCAGTGACATATGGATTTTCGTTTGTTATTCTGATTAGTTTGGGGACAATTCTAGCAGATTTTTCTTTCTTTTGGTTTCAAGCTAATAACCCATACAGACTGCACAAACTGGAAAGGGATTGAATATTTCGGCAAGACGGTGATTTTGAAACATACTTCCAAATTCCCCATGAAGTCTATACAGAAAAAAAAATTTTGGAATGATCTTCCCATTCCCAATATTTGAATGTTAATGTAAGTCTGTGAGGAGATATCAAACATACAGTTCATGCAAAGATGCTGGACAATGTATTTCAGCTAGATCCAGCAAGAGTGGGGAGTGGGGGAAGGCCAAATGAAAGAAAAGGTAGCTACTTTTCTACCATAAGAAATGTTTGCAAGCTGTGATTTTTGGCAAAGGATTGCTACAAAGCACTGATAAATTGTCCAAACCTTTGCATCCTGTCGTATTTAGTTTTCTTTTTTGAAACCACAAACAACTGCACATAAATAGTAATGTATTCAAATCTGTGAAAAATGCAATATTTATGTTTGTAATATGTAGAGGTTGTGTCATCATTTATGTTCATTAAGGGATTCACTACAAGATACCATTTGACTTTGGTGCTTAAACCTTTGCATACAAATTCTGTCTCTGGAATTTGACATCTAGCAACAAATCAAGGCTTGAGAATGTTTCATGCATAGGCTAACTCAAATAATTAGTATATTATTTGAAATACTGCAAGGATAAATCTATATCTAATTTGCAGAAACAGATTCTTAATAGAAGCTGTTTGCCAATATTTGAATTTTGAAGGGTTTTTTATTTCAATCCATGGGCCCCGCCCCCCCCCAAAAAACCAGTTTTGAACCCTTGGCTATATTTTTGGTATTCTTCATGATAAAATTATCCAGGTTTTTTTATTATATCATTATTGCATAGTCATTTGCATGTACTGTAAGTCCTTTATTATCTCAATGTAATTTTATTTATTGACATAATAATAATTTCTTTTTTAAAAAAATCCAGTCCCACTGGATATTTCTATCATGTTATTTTTAGGTTTCCCCAACACTGAAGGTGCTTAACCTGGCATGCTGATTTGTGTCCTTTACTAGAAGGTTTTCGATTATTGCAAATTATTTGCCAATAAGGATGGCTTAAGCCTTAGAATAGGCCTGTTAAACTGGCAGCCCATGGGTCGGATACGTCACATGTATGCCACACCCACCACAGCTCCGCAAAGGCAAAAAACATCGCAATACGACATGATCCAGCCTGTGACATGATCAAGTTTGACACTCGGGCCTTAGCGCTATGAGATCTGGACTGCAAACAACCAGACAACCAGTAGATGGCAGCCAAGAGCAGAGTTTAATAGTACCTCTTTACTGCCTTTAGGGAAATCCAGATTTTTGCAGCCCAAATCTAGTATGGTAGTTTAGTTCATTCTAAATATTGAAACATAAAATTGCTGGAGTAGAAATTACCATTTAGGAACAGATGGTTTGTTGATGAGAATGAATGAGGATTACGCAAAGTCATTAAAAGTTGTACTTATTATGAAAGCATGCTCATGTGGAACAGATCTGGCTTGAATGGAAGTAGTAATAACTCTCCCTTAGGCTTTTTAAAGTGACCCTGTTTCCACTGTATAGCAACAATTGTTTTTAATGGTAACTTATTTCACCAATCATAAACTGTTTCAGGAAGCATAGGTCTCATTTTTCTCATTCAAAAATTATATGCCTGGCAATTATCACTGGCAAAATCTTTAATAAAAATATCAAATGGTTTTGTTTTCAGTTCAATTCCACCTGACCCACTGATGATTGAACATTGGCAGTTGCAGGAGAGGTTAAAACGGTGAAGATGGCAGCTACAACTGCAGAAATTCTGTTTTTATCCATGACTGCACATGCTGTATCATGTAAAAAAGGGCATGGCTTTGATCATGCAGTTACCATTATGACTTTTTTGACTTTTTCTGTGGTAGACAAACTTGGCCAATCAGCAAATCAAGAAAAAAAATAGGTGGTTGGTTTTTCACAATGCACAGAAGGTTTCCAATGATTTGGTTAGGCAATTTTAAGCAAATTTATTTTAATTGTATGACTTATACAGCTACCTATCTCATACTACAACTACCCAGATCTTACATGTGGTAAGATCTTCGCTGATGATGTAAAACTATTCAACACCACCGTCAATGCTACCGTTCTTCAAAAAGACCTTGATTATGTATCTGAATGGTTTAACAGTTGACAACTCCAAATTTCTACCAACAAATGCTCTGTCCTACACATTGCTAAAAAAAAAAAAATCTATATACCAAATACAAGCTAGGCAGATATGACCTTGTTGATGACCCTCACTTTGTCAAGGACCTTGGAGTCCTCATATCGAATGACCTAAGCACCAAAACTCACTGCAACAGTATTGCCAAAAAGGCTTTAAGAGTTGTAAATTTAATTTTACGAAGCTTCTCCTCTGGTAATATAAGCCTTTGCTAGACCAATACTTGAATTCAGCTCCGCTGTCTGGAATCCACACTGTATATCAGACATAAATACAACTGAGTGAGTCCAGAAGTATTTTACCAGAAGAGTACTATATTCCTCTGTTCGCAACAGAATACCCTACACCACCAGACTTGAGATTCTAGGCTTAGACAACCTTGAACTACACCGGCTAAGATTGGACTTAAGCACAGTACATAAAATCATAGGTTACAACGTCTTACCAGTTAATGAATATTTCAGCTTTAACCACAACAGATATAAACTAAATGTAAACCACTCCAAACCTGATTGCAGGAACTACGATTTCAGCAACAGAGTGGTCAATGTCTGGAACTAACTACCTGATTCTGTTGTCACCTGCTCAAACCCCCACTCCTTTACCCTCAAACGCTATTGACCTCACCCCATTCCTAAAAGGTCTGTAAGGGGCATGCATAAGCGCACAATTGTGCCTACCGTCCCTGTCCCAAAGTCCCCAATTATTAGTTCCTATTTCTTGTATTTAAATTTATGTTTATTCTTGTTTCTATTGTATTGTAAGCTTTAACAAATAAATAAAAATAAATAAAATAAAATAAAAAGATGATCTGCCAATTAAATAAATAAATAATAACTAAAAAATACAATACAATAACTAGGGAGCTCATAACAATCCATAAAACATGGTTAAAAACAAAGGTGCCTGCCTTCAAGCCCCAAACACACAAATAAATACCCTCATCCTTGCCCAACGCTTGAGGGAATTCCAGATCTTCACTGCCCTCTGAAAGCTAAAAGGGAAAGGATTTTGGGTAGGAGGCTATTCCAAAGGTCTGGGACAATACAATGGAATGTGGGAATGATCTTGGAAGATGTGGGGGAGAAAGATGTTATCTAGAGAATTATCAAAAAGGGAGGACAACTGCACAACAGACAAACAAAGAAACTCAGAAAAGATCCTACCCAACTTATCAGTCTGTAAAAAGAGACAGCGGGAGATTTAAATTTTGAGGCTTATAAGATTGGTATCAGCCTTGTCAGGTAGACCACACAGAAAACACAACTGGATGATCTAATTCTATTTTATTGTAAGGCTACATTAACAGAATCTTGCAAATCTGAAGACACAAACTTCTCATTGGACATTTTGACCTTTTGACCAATTAGGGTGGATTTTTCCTAAGTTTCTTTCTCTGACAGATAGTCCATTGGGGGTTCCAGTCTCTCTTGTCTGATTGTTTCCTAGGCAGCACCTCTGCCCCTCATTCCCCAAGGCCATTCACACAGTCCATTATAATTTTGGAACCAGTTGCAGCTTCTGAATGGTCTGCAAGGGATGCTCCTTGTATAGCACATGACAGTAATTCAAACAGAAGATAATTATGTCATGGGTAACTGCAGGGGTGGGATTCAACCGATGTAACAACTGGCTCAGTAAGCGTGAGCTTTGTGGGCACACACAGCATTTGCAACTCATCTTCTTCTGTAAGCCCTGCATGTAAAACAGCTGATGCACAGCAATCTGCTGTGCTGTGTGAATCAGCTGAGCTGGAAAAGTTGGAAATAAAGCATTGACTAGAGCCAGGGTGGGTGGATGGGCCCAACAGCTGATCATCAGAGCAAACTGGTTCACTCTCAGCTGATCTTCGGAGCTACTGATTCAGCCGAATTAGGCCAAACCAGTAGAATCCCACCCCTGGGTAACTGTAAAGCTTCCCAGTCCAGCAATGGAAGTAATTGGCATACCAGATAAATATATACAAAGCCAACTCCCTTCTTCTCTAACCACAGCTGTTACCTGCTCTTGCAACAGGAGGCATTAGTCCAAGAGGACCCCCCCCCCCCAGGTGTGGGATACGACAGGGTTAACTACTGGTTAGGGATTTACAAGCTTCCCTGCCCGCTGTGAGCCGCGCGCCTGTAAATCGTCATTAGCACGCTACGTGCTGAGAAGCAGCCTTTGAAACAGCCTTCTTTTTTTGTTTTTTTAACTGCAGCTGTGCCTCGTTCGGCAGCTGAAGTTGAAAAATCAGGAAATAAATATCAGGTAAGAGCCTGGGTCGGCAGGTGGGCCAAAACATCAGCAGACATAGAACCAGTTCTATGTCTGTTGCTCTTCAGAGCTACCAGTTCTACAGAGGTGGACAGAACCGGTAGAAACCCACCCCTGACACACACACACCATTGCACACCAAATCTGTATGTAGGAGTGGTACTCCATCCCAGGTCAGAGTTGTCAACTCTTCTGAACCTGAGGGGACAAAAACCCACAACCATTTCATCTTGCTAAGATTGAGTTGCAGCTGGTTTCTCCATATGCAGAACCATATGCCCTTATGGTTTCCAGGCACTGTAACTGAATAAATGGGACACATAAATGTTTGATTTTATCATCTTTGGTTGATATATATTTATTACTTCACAATGTGAAAAGTTAGCTCTGTCACATTTGCAGTTTTCTAATCGATGTTATTGAATAGAGCCAAGTCTTCTGCCTCAGAATTCTTTCCATTTTTTAATCCCCATCTGGAGGCTGGGAACAGAAGCTGCTTCTTTGGTTTGATGATGATGACTAACATAAGAGAAAGGCTGTTCACAGCAGATCTCACACCTGGATAACTAAAAAAGATCATAAATTAAAAGTCCATCTTTGTAATTAGGCAAATTACAGAAACCAAATCTGTTTGCTCTTTTTCTGTGTTATGGTATAAATTATTCTTGGAGATTTGAGTTCAACAAATTGTTGGAGGGTGTGCTCTTGAACATATGCAGAGTGTAAAAAAATACCAAGTAAGTAAGGAGCAGAAAGTCCCATTAGAAGGAGGGGGGAGGTGTCACAACATATTTGCATTAGAAACATAGTATGGCCTTTGCTCAATTATGACTAAATTCTAGTAGGAATTCTTTAAACATTGTAGGAAGTTAGCACCCACCTCTCTCCTAGGAAATTGAAATAGCCTAGGAAATATTAAAAAGGCAGAATATTTCCTCAAAAAAGAGTAGAAACTCAGAAGCAGAAACTCCCCCCAGAAGCAGAATCTCACCCCCACCTTTGTTAATGGGTGGGCCATTAAGGCCTGGGCCAGAATACTTTACATAACAAGGAACTCCAGGTAAAGCTATAGTAATTGCCAAAAGCCCTTTTCAATGCATCATTATCCAGCAAGGCTCAACCAAGCCTGGAACTCAGTACAGCCTACAGAGTTGCCCCGGGAGTCTGACAACCAATTAGAATACAAGCTCCAGTTCAAATCCCAACAGAGGGTATAAAACCCAGGCACTCTCAGCACCCCAGTCCTCTTTTTTCTTGATCTTTTCTCACCTTGAAGCATGTGGTCACCCTTCTCTGGAGCTCCAGGCCACCATTAAACCTTCCAAGCAGCCTCCATGTTTCCAGTGTCTTTTTCCCCACTTGGAACTGAACCCAGAAGGATATTTCTTTCAACAACACAAAGCGGATTGGGGAATATATTGCATACAGAAGCCTCATATTTAAACTACATCATGAAAATATGAAGGGAAAGCACCAGAGTGAAATAGGAAGTTCCTTTTGTTTCTTAAACAGAGAGGCTCCTTTAATGAACATAAGGATAGATGAGACAGAGACACAAGGCATGAGGCAACTCACAGATACAAGGAGATGAAACAGTCACCTATAGTTATTAGTCATCTCATCTTTCTTCCAGTGAAAGCATCTTTCTGTTCCTGAATTTGCCAAGAAATGAAAAAAAACGCAACCGCTCCACCTGGCTAGGCTTGAGTTGCAGCTGGGTTCTTCATATGCAGCTCTTACGATTTCCAGGCACTGTAACTAAATACGGACACATAAAAATTTGTCATCAGAGCCTGATCTTTCTAAGACACACAGGTATCAAACTCATGGCATCACGTTGCCGTCACGTGACGTTTTGTGACTTTTTTTCCCTTCGCGGAGCTGGGGTGGATGTGGCCTGCATGTGATGCATACGGCCCATGGGCCACCAGTTTGACACCCCTGTTCTAAGAGGACTAACATCTTTCATATCTGGGTCATTATTTGGATCTGCTAAGTTTATTGGGAGGCATTGGCTGATTAAATCAGTAAGTCATTTTTTTTAAAGTCTGATCTACACTATACCTGAATTGATAAGTTAACACACAGAGAGACACCCTCTAAAATCAAGTATTTATATTGTATTTGAAATGTGATTCAGTAGTTAATATGCCAGTTCCTCAGACATACTGGTTGAGATCTAATTCTCAGCTACAAGTGGATGCCTTTGGGCCCGTTCCTATTTCTTATAGGGACCCTCACATTCGCAATTTTCAAATAAGTGTATTCTCAGAATTGAATCTGTGCAAAACACTTGCGCACTGTAAAATGTGCAGGGTGAACATTTCCCTTTAAAATGCACAAGTGAAAGCCCTGGGGGAAATTACTATAAATACTATGGAAAATCGGGGTGGTAATAATGCATGCATTAAAAGCATAACCTGTTTCTAATTTGTCTGCCACATATCCATCCAGCATAGCCTCTCTTGTCTCTTTGCAATTCTAAAGAGCGATTGTATTGAATACTTGATGAAAGTGACTAGCTAATGTTTGACTTCTAGCAGCAGAGGCATTTTAACAAATCCCTTGAAGAATGATTATGGCACAGACCCAGGCTACTTCTTAGTCGTTACATAACCTTTGCATGAACTGTAACAGTTGAATAAAACAATAGTGGATTAATGCTAGAGCGGGTGATTTTGAACATTATGCAACCTTCCTTGACATACTTCCTTTTTGTTATTTTTTTTCTAAAGCTCTTTAAAATAGAATATACAAATCACAATTCCCTGATCTATGGTTTTAATTTGTTTTGGACAAGGGAGAGAAAAGTAACTGCATTCACTGCAAAAACAAAAAACAAAAAGTTTAAAAACAGATGTTATCATTTTTATGTATGTATATTGTTGAGCCTGAAAAACAAAAGCCTGTGAGGCTCCTTGTCAATGAGTAACTGGTCGTGCATGAACTGGCAATCACAATGGGCTCCCCACCCCCTACAGTGGTCTTGTTTGCTTCCAGGGTGGAGGCTCTAAGCGCTCCATTAAACTGCCTGCCCCACAGTCTGCGAGAAGAAAGAACAGCCGTTGGGCTTGAGTCACCGTCAAGGTAGGAAGAAGCCACTTTTGTCCTGTGATGCTGCACGGCTGCTGATGAATGATGAGTCCCATCAGCAGACAGGTCACACGGTGGTAATTACACATGCAACCTCCATGCAAAACCTGGACCGGTGAAAAATAAACAAGGTCCACCCACCCCACTTCCCCAAAGTTTTTTTCTTTCTTTCTAGTTGACTTTTAGGATTGATTAATTAATAAAGGTTGCTGGAGGTAACTGGTCACAGAGAAGTTACAAGTATTGCCGTGAAGTATTGCCGCAAGTTTTCTGTGAAGTTCAAACCAAACTTAGGATACTTGGTTTCCTTCTTAAAGAAGAAAATTGAAGGTCAAACCATAAATGAATAAAGCTGTGAGTATGTGGACCAGTTTGTGTATTATACATTACATATTCCTAATGTCTAGCTGCTATGACAGGCTGGCAGAAACCAGTTTTTGTTACCTGAGGGAGAAAATCTAAATGAAGCATCCCACATTATGGAAAATGAGAAGATCAACTGCCTGACATGGAAGACAAATTGATCTCTCACACTTCACTTAAAGGAGCTGATTGAACTCACAGCTGAATTATTTCAATGCTGGAGACAGGAAAGCATCCTTAATCATAACTGGAAACAGGCATAATGTAGGTTCATGGCACATACAGCTCTTGCTGCTAACATCACTGCCCTGCACCACACCAGCCTCTAAATCCTCAGCGAAGGTTGCAACACTAGGTGTTGTGTGGCCAGGGCAATCTTGATTTCCTGAGATTTATGAATTACACTTCTGCTAATGCATGAATCACCACACCCTGTCACTATTATTATATTACTACAAGTTGCCAAAGTAAGCCTAGATTCTTCAACCGCTATTGTAATAACTGGAAATCAGCATTTCTACAACATCCCACTTCCCAGTCTCTCATTAAATAACTTTTGCTATGTGAACTACCACTGAGCTTCTTTCTTTCTTTCTTTCTTTCCCTTCCTTCCTTTTTCTTTCTTATTTCTTCCTTGCTTCCTCCCTTCTCCCACCTCCCCATTCAGAAACATAAAACAACAAAAAAGAAAAATAAATTTATAAGCTATATAAAATGGAGTAAAAATCTGAAGTAACATTAGTTAGTGCTGCATAAACAAGCAATCAAAATCATTTTTATAAGTCAATGTTCAATAATTAACAAGGGCAGTCAGTATAAGAAGAAGAAGAATAATTAGCAAGAGTTTCTATCTGATATAAAATATTCTCATCTTTAACAACTCAGGCAAAAGCTAATACATTAAATCCCTGTTAAGATAATTCCAAACTCTGAATACAATATGAGTTCAAATATAGAATTATAATTCATGAATGCTTCCAAGCTTAATTAAAGGTTAGGTTTGACTTATTTCTAAAATGCAAAGTTTTTTTTTTTTTACATTCATGTATATTCCCAAGTTTGTTTGCTATTCTTCTAAAGAGAGAATTATTTGTGATTTCCAATAAAAGACAAAGTACAGTATACAGACAGCTTTTACCGTCCAGGGGTGGGATTCTACCTGGTTGGACCGGTTCTATAGAACTGGTTGTTATGATTCTGCCCAGTTTGGAGAACCGGCAAATTGAGCCACTGGCTGGGCCCGCCCCTCCCCTCCCCACCCATTCACTCCTTATTTGGTATGCGCGCCATCAAACTTGCCTGCTAAGTTGCTATTTTTCCTTTTTTTTTCCTGACTATCAGCTGATCTGATGTGCCGGGAGATTTAGATTAGCTAGAAAGCAGGAAATCATTGAATTTCTTGCTTTTTAGTTAATCTAAAAGAAGAGCTGAACCTTCCTTAGGATTGAAGCTTCTATTTTTCAGTGCAGACTCAGATAGCAGATTGCAGATAGATAGATCTCTCGGTGAAGCTGTGATTCTGTGAGCAACTCAATCTGCCTGCTTGCTTTGCCTGATTTTGAGTAAAAGTTGCTCTTTTTAAAATAAAAAATTAAATATTTACATAAATATTTACAATATTTACATACAAGCCAGACCCAGCCAGTCACGTGACCACTAAGCCACACCCAGTCAGCAAGCCATGCCCACCCAGTCACATGACCACAAAGCCACAGCCACAAATTAGGCCACACCCACAGAACCGGTTGTTAAGAAATTTGAATCCCATCCCTGCTTTTACCATGTATAGAGTATCAACGCTGTACACTTTGTAGGGATGTAAGGTTTAGTAACTGAAACAATGCTTCCAGGAAAAAGAATTCCGACTTTAAGATTTATTTTATTCTACAATAAATCATCTTCCAGAATTGTTGAACTTTATAACATTACATCCAATATTTAAGAAAGATGAGACATAATTATTCCATTTACTACAGTTTTGGCAACCCGCATTAGACTAATGTGAGTTTCCTGGTACAATTCAAAGTGTTGTTTATCATTGTGAACATACAGCCTGGTTGTTTCAGGGACTGTCTTTTTCCATTTTTTTTTTCCTATCCATCTTTTAAGATCCAGCAGAGATGGCATGATTCAGGTCCTGTTTGTTAAGCAATGCCATCTTATGGGGCATGTCTTGTTACTACATATGCCCTCTGGGGAAAAAGATTCCCCCTTTGAGAAAAATCTCCCCTTTGAGATCCGGACAATTTGATCTTTCTATCCTTCAGGAGAGCTTTGAAGACCTAGCTTTTTTTCTAGGATCTGCACTAGGATAGCATCTGTATCCATTGTGAGGGATGAATTATGTTGTTGTGTGATGTTATTATGTAATGGGTTTAGTTTTTTTCCTTCCCAACATGACTGGGTTTTTTCCTTGTGTTTTTAACATAAAGCTTGTATGCTGCCTTGGAAAGTGGGCAGTTCTAGAACTTTAAATAAATAAACAAGCAGTTGGAAGCTGACCTGCAATTGTCTTCATTTTTGCTAACGTAAGAATGCAGCAAATAGGCAGATAACAGATAACAGATAATCAGAGTTGGAAGGGACCTTGTAGGTCATCTAGTCCAACCCCCTCCCAAGCAGGAGACCCTACACCATTTCTGACAAATGGCAGTCCAATCTCTTCTTGACAGTCTCAAGTAATGGGGCTCCCACAACTTCCGAGGGCAAGCTGTCCCATTGGTTAATTGTTCTCATTGTCAGAAAGTTTCTCCTTATTTCCTGGTTAAATCTCTCCTTGTTCAGTTTCCATACATTATTCCTTGTCTGGCCTTGGGTGCTTTAGAAAATAGCTTGACCAGGGAACACAAGTCAAATGCTTGGACTTCCATGAACAAAAATCCCTTTGAACCCCATGGCACCCTATGCAAAAGGGAAATAACATTAACTGCTAGCACTGTCTATCTCTGCAATTCCAAAACTTATTGTACTTATTTGGTTATCGGCAAATAAGAACAGTTGCTAAAAAGAAACCACTGAAATCTCTCTGAACCACTCTGAAACCACCGAGCCACCCTTCCTCTGTTGCATTTTAAAAGTTCTTGCTCGCTGGGATGGCAAAACATTAATGCCTCAATAATTTTACAACCCAGTGCTTCCCCAGTAGCTGCAGCCTTGGTTTCATGTTGGTAGGATCTGTGCAGCAGAGCAAGGGGAAAATAAATAAATAAATAAATAAGGCAACATAATCGAGTTGCTAAATTAATCCACTGGTCATTGTGTAAAAAATATGCCCTACCTGTATACGAAAAGTCATGGGAACATAAAGTAGAAAAAGTTGTCAAAAATGAAACAGTGAAGATCTTGTGGGACTTTCGAATATAGACCGATCACCATTTGGAACACAACACACCAGATATTATGGTTGTCAAGGGCCAAAGTGTATAATTTATTGATATCGCTGTACCAGGGGACGCCAGAGTCGAAGAAAAAGAACTGGAAAAAAAATCTTGAAATATCGCAACCTGGCCACTGAAAGTACATAGTTATGGATGAAACGTGTAACAGTGTCATCAGGGCACTTGGTACCATGTCCAAGAATTTTACAAAGCACATCAAGAAATTGCAGCTTCCTGCAATAACACCAGTGGAACTGCAAAAAAAACACTGTGCTACTCGGAACATTGTACATCTTAAGAGGATATTTGGTTGATACCTAGGATGCTGGCAGCAACCCGTACCAACCCTCAGAGCCAGTGAATGATATGATACATTTTTAAATGTTCAGTTGACTGAGTTTTGTGTTTAATGAATAAAAGAGATAATGATGGTGGTGGTGGTACCTTCAGACACAAACCGGTGGAAAATACCACTTGTTAAGACATGGTAAACTGAAACAGTTCTATAGCAACAACAATCTTATCTTTTACTCTACACAGAAAAGAAAAAAAAATTGCTAGAATCCTTCTCCCAATCCATAAGGCAGTTGCTCCAAAAAATTCCAGCCAGCCTATGCTTTGCATGATGGCTGATATTCTACTAAAAATAAAGTGGAAGCAGATACAACCTCCTTGCCTAAGCCAGAAGTTTTCAAAATCTGGGCAACCCTTTCAGGTGTGTCACCATATCTTCAAAATGTGGGTTACTTCTCGTTTAGTTTATACTTACCCAACTCACTGTTTACCCCTATACCCAAATCAGAGCATGCCAACACACTACTCACTTCAGCTAGCAAAAAATATCACTTGATGTTTATTTATCAGTCAGCGTCTAAAATAGTTAAATAATTGTACAGGATAAACAGTATTCTCAACCTTGGCAACTTTCAGATGTGTGGACTTCAATTCCCAGAATCCCCCTGCCCTTGAGAAACATTGGGATAAAAAATAAGGAAAAACAAGGACAGAAGCACCTGAGCAACATCAAAGTATTTACATTGTCTAGATATCTATTTATAGCTACCAAAAGCCCCACAACTTTCCAGAGCTGTCTTAACGCATGGGCCTGATGGGTTTGCCCATGGGCCCGAAGAGCATAGGTGCCTACCATCCCTGTCCTATTGTTTCTTTTTTTTTTTCTTATTTGTATCCATTTCATGTGTTCATAACCATATTTATACAGTACTTATACCTGTTATCTAATAATCGCTTGACAAAATAAATAAATAAATGAATGAATGAATACTAATCTCTCTGTGTTAACCCTTTAATGCACCTTGTATCATATAAATACAGCAACATATTTATTACATTTTTCTGCATTTTTATTAATACTAACATGCAAATATATGTTTAATTTTATCAACCATTTACATTTTTATTCCTGTGAGTAGTTGTCATAGGGGCTCCAGTACACTGCTTTGCCAGGGGCCCATAATGCTGTTAAAATAGCCATGTTTGCCTCCTATTTTCCCCACAACAACCCTGTGAAGTGGCTTGGCTTAAAGAGATAGAATGACTGGGCAATAGTTAATAGGAAATAGCTTTCATGTCTAGAATTCATGACCTTCTGGTTTTAGATGGTGTATTCAACCCAATGTAGTTTGTATGAAGCTGCAGGTATTCCAGAAAGAACAAATATCCAGAGATTCTGAGAATCTCAATCCCCAGTGAGCAAGATGAACTGCAGGGCTGGGCAACCAACTTCTGCTTTTGTGGTACAAAAAGGGGTTGCAGGGCAGACTTTGAACATGCAGTGCTTTGCTAATGGTGCAAAACAATGCCCTGGTACTGTGAGGACAGCCATGGCTCAGCAGTTACAAAGCACTGGGGAAATCATTTGCAATGAGCTTCCATATGATGCCAAGAGACAGTGGATTTTTGTATTGGAGCACGCAGATGGGATCTGGCCTCACAACCTGGTACACATAGTCCTCAACTTACAACCATTCATGAGTTCAAAGTTACAACGACTCTGAAGAAAAAAAGGTGATTTACTTGGATTTACAACCATCACAGCTCTATGATCAAAATATGGGTGCTTGGCAACGGCATGTACTTATGATGGTTGCAGCATTCCAGGGTCATGTGATAGTCAAATGCAGCCTTCCCAACTGGCTTCCAACAAGCAAGGTTGATGGGCAAAGCCAGATTCACTTAACAATCATATAATTCACTTATAACTATGAGGGGAAAAGATGTAAAATCTGATGCAATTCATTTAACAGCTGCCTTGCTTAGTAATGGAAATTCTGGTTTCAATTATGTTTGTAAGTCAAGGACTAACTATACCACAGACAGCAATCAGATCACTAAGGGCTTGAAGGGATGATTGGCAAAAAGGTGGAGACACTGCAGGGGTGTCAAACTGTCAGCCCGTGGGCTGGATGCATCATGCGCAGGCCACGCCCACCCCAGCTTTGCAAAGGGGAAAAACATCATGATACATCACGTGATGGCAACATGAGGGCCCAAATTTAACATCCATGAACTAAGAGTGGACAAGGGAAAGAGCAGAGAGTTGGCTGTTTGAGAGGTGGGAGGACGAGGAGAGTTAACTATAACCACACACTTGCTTGCAATGAAGTCTCAGAATTCTGAGCAGCTCAGGTAACAGGTAATTTCTTTTCCAGCTACCTTTGCTGGCTGAGGAATTCTGGGAGTTGAAGTCCACAAATCGCAGGTGAAAAGAGGTACTGCTGTCTCTTCCTGTGTGAACCTGATTGGAATGAAAGAATGAGGACCAAGCTGAAACACTTTACAACATTACCATTTTAAAAATGGGTGTTTTTCTCTGATGAATAAACAAATATAACTTAGTTGCACATCCTATAAGATATGCAACTGTTGTTTTAGTAAAATGATTAACTATTTGGTGAAAGTAGGTCCCCTAACAAAAATAGGAAAAACGTTTATCCAAGGCTGTTATGTATATGGGAACAAGGTGCAAGAATCTACCAATAGTTTAAACTGGCTGATAATCTTTTGTGCACTTGAAGAAATGGGATGATGGGCATTTGTTCAAACATCTGCAAAATATATATACCGTAAGTAGCCTGAAGTGAGGTACATTTGTACTGTAAAGCCATCAAGGCACAAGCCATCCTTTTCTTTCCAAGAAATGCAAGAAAAATGCTACAGCCCAAGAGCACAGAAGCAGAAGGAAGCTGAAGTTCCCACAGTCCCCTCCTCTCATAGACTCTGCAAACTTTCAATATTACAAATAGAAAAACTCCTTTTGGAGCAATTCTGTACACCGCGGCTGGGCCAAGTTAAGTGAGAGTGATCACTAGATGACAATGGAAATAATTTTCTGTTCCTCTTTTGTGCTACTTAGCTTTTACCAGCTAGCTTTGCTGGCTGAGGAATACTGGGAGTTGAAGTCCACAAATCTTAAAGTTGCCAGGTTTGGAGACCTCTGGTCTGGATTTTTTCAGCCCAAATCTTGCAGTGCTAGATCCGGTGTTTGGTGGCATCATTTTAATATATTGTAAGTTTCAATATCCATGCCAGATCTCATTTATATTTCTTTCCTTTGCCAACAATAGGTTCAAGATCCAGAAGGATCTTGACAGACTTGAAGACATTGGGCTTTATCTAATCAGATGTAATTCAGTTTTTCTTGCACTTTTCTCTCACTTAGGCAAGAAAAAACAAGTGCACACACTACTGTCAGTGTGTATCTAAACATTTCTAAATAATTAGTTAATGGTGGTTGGTGGGTGTGTGGTTGGGTGGTTTTGGATCAACATAACTTAATAGTTTATGGGGGAAAGTACACTGCTCAAAAAAAATAAAGGGAACACTTAAACAACACAATGTAACTCCAAGTCAATCACACTTCTGTGAAATCAAACTGTCCACTGAGGTAGCAACACTGATTGACAATCAATTTCACATGCTGTTGTGCAAATGGAATAGACAACAGGTGGAAAGCATAGGCAGTTAGCAAGACATCCCCAATAAAGGAGTGGTTCTGCAGGTGGTGACCACAGACCACTTCTCAGTTCCTATGCTTTCTGGCTGATGTTTTGGTCACTTTTGAATGCTGGCAGTGCTTTCACTCTAGTGGTAGCATGAGATGGAGTCTACAACCCACACAAGTGGCTCAGGTAGTGCAGCTCATCTAGGATGGCACATCAATGCGAGCTGTGGCAAGAAGGTTTGCTGTGTCTGTCAGCGTAGTATCCAGAGCATGGAGGCACTACCAGGAGACAGGCCAGTACATCAGGAAATGTGGAGGAGGCCGTAGGAGGGCAACAACCCAGTATCAGGACCTCTACCTCCGCCTTTGTGCAAGGAAGGACAGGAGGAGCACTGCCAGAGCCCTGAAAAATGACCTCCAGCAGGCCACAAATGTGCATGTGGCTGCTCAAATGGTCAGAAACAGACTCCATGAGGGTGGTATGAGGGCCTGACATCCACAGGTGGGGGTTGTACTTACAGCCCAACACCGTGCAGGACGTTTGGCATTTGCCAGAGAACACCAAGATTGGCAAATTCACCACTGGTGCACATGGAGCACATGTGACAGATGTGACAGGGTCTGGAGATGCCGTGGAGAATGTTCTGCTGCCTGCAACATCCTCCAGCATGACCGGTTTGGCAGTGGGTCAGTAATGGTGTGGGGTGGCATTTCTTTGGGGGGCTGCACAGCCCTCCATGTGCTCGCCAGAGGTAGCCTGACTGCCATTAGGTACTGAGATGAGATCCTCAGACCCCTTCTGAGACCATATGCTGGTGCGGTTGGCCCTGGGTTCCTCCTAATGCATGACAATGCTAGACCTCATGTGGCTGGAGTGTGTCAGCAGTTCCTGCAAGACAAAGGCATTGATGCTATGGACTGGCCTGCCCGTTCCCCAGACCCGAATCCAATTGAGCACATCTGGGACATCATGTCTCGCTCCATCCACCAATGCCATGTTGCACCACAGAGTGTCCAGGAGTTGGGGGATGCTTTAGTCCAGGTCTGGAAGGAGATCCCTCAGGAGACCATCCACCACTTCATCAGGAGCATGCCCAGGCATTGTATGGAGGTCATACAGGCAGGTGGAGGGCACACACACTACTGAGCCTCATTTTGACTTGTTTTAAGGACATTACATCAAAGTTGGATCAGCCTGTAGTGTTTTTTTCCACTTTAATTTTGAGTGTAGCTCCAAATCCAGACCTCCATGGGTTGCTAAATGTGATTTCCATTGATAATTTTTGTGTGATTTTGTTGTCAGCACATTCAACTATGTAATGAACAAAGTATTTAATAAGAATATTTCATTCATTCAGATCTAGGATGTCTTATTTTTGTGTTCCCTTTATTTTTTTGAGCAGTGTACATGAAAATAGGGCTGAGGCTTTTATTAAAACAACTTAAGAATTGTCCCAAAGGTACTTTTTCATTAGGCAACTGGACTTTCTGGTGTTTCTTTTAAGATGTTTCACTTCTTATCCAAGAAGCTTCTTCAGCTCTGAATCTTTTTTTTTTTTTTGAAAATTTTATTTGGGTTTTCACAAAAACAAAATACAAATAAAACATCTTTTTTGAAAATAGCATGGTCCCAGGTTATCTCTTCTTCATACAAACACAAAACTCAATTTCATGCTCATTTTTATATTCTATTCCAAATCTAATTACCATTTTATATTTTCTACATAGTTTTTCCCCTCTTTTAATTTTCTCAACTTTGTTTTAATTATGTCATCTCAATTCAAATCATTATATTTATACTTTTGTCTGTCCTGTTTCAATTTCACATTATCTTTTCTTATTAAGCAAATATTTCCCTGTAGTTACCAATTAGAGTATGACACCTTTATATCTTTTAATTTTATCCATTCAAACTCTTATTTAAGCTTCAATGTATACCTTTAAGATTATAGCATTCAATATAATACATAACTTCAAATCGAGTTCTGCTTGGTACATTCTTAAAATAGAGACTATATTCTTAAAAAGAAAAAATTATATATATGTGTGTGTGTGTGTGTGTGTGTGTGTGTGTATGTGTGTGTGTGTGTAAATAAACTATAACATTCCATTCCAATTCAATTCTATTATTAATATGCATTAAAATCTTAACATCTTTAACATTCCTTTTCAATTAAATATCATACTTCCTTGGGAACACTTATAAACTTTCCATAGTTAATTTTTTTTCCATATTTCTCACTTATATTTTTATAAATCATTACCAATAATTAAAAATGTTCCCTTTTAATTCTCTCAAACATTTTAATTCATTTATTTATTAACAAACATCCCACTACATTACAGTAAATGTTTTATCCATCATCATATTTTCTAAAATTATCTCTATTTGTAATATAACAATGCTATCTTATGTACCTTTGCAGAATCCCTTTTGCAATTAAATTTTCACCCATTATCTCTAAACAAGCTTATCATTACAATCCTTATATCTTTTCTCTGTTTCTCCATTTCTTGTTTCTCTTTTTTACAACTTCTTCTTCCCCCTCTTCTTCTCCCTCCCCTTTTTACCCCCTCGTCTCTCTACTTCTAACTCTCTCATCTGTAATCCCCTCTTCTGTTGCTTTCTAATATACTTATCTTTCAAATTGTTCTTCTTTGGGGTTGTTTTTTCTAGTCTTAAACCTTTCACTCTCTTTCCCCCCTTTTCTTCCCCCCACTTAAAATTATTTGATCATTAAAGATGGCTTCTTCTGTGTCCCAGTCTTCTTGTTCTGCAAGCATTTCTTGTTGCTTCTCATAGTTCCAGATCTCCATTTCTAATAATTGAAACACAAAGCCAAAAGAACTTCTCCCTTCTCTTTCCAATTTTAAAGTTCCGTTTTCAGTTCTTCTAAGACCATTTTAAAAACTTTTAAACAACCACCTGGTTAATTTTAGTCCATCTAGATGCAAAAACCAAAAATCACCAAATAATCCAAATAATCCAAGGCTGTTTCTACTTGCTTCTTTTTTCCACTTTCTCTTCCTGGGGTTCTATTATTTTGTTACCAAGTTTCAATTAAAATGTATCTTTGAGGAATCTTGTTAAAATTTCACTGTAAGTTCTTTTTAATTACAGTTTCATTCCTTAATTCCAGGCAGTCTCCTCCATTTTTCCAGATCCTGCCCTTTTATTCTTTTGTTTTCTCCTTTCCTGCTTTTAAAAACTTTTAAATGTCCAGAAATCTTTATTATCCCTTTTATTTTCAGCTTAGATGCCTATTAAAGTCAAAGTGGATTTTTTTTCAATTTCTTGCTTAAGTCTCTTAGCAATCAGTATAAGGAAGGGAAGAAAAAAAACCTAATCTTTTCCCTTCTCTCTCTCCTTCGCAGCTTCAAAATCTTCTTTGGGAACAATGTTGTTAAGTTTAAATTCCAGGGTACCTTATTTGTTGCTTTTGCTGTTTGACCTGGTCAACCAAAATTTTCTCTTCTTATCTTCCTCCTGCACATTCTTTTCCGGTTTAGTTCTTCTTTGTGGTGGCCATTTCTGACCACCGCTGCAACCGCCTTCGGGAAAGGGAGTAATGGCCAGCTGGGGAGGAGAGATGCGGCTCTCCTCAACCCTGCAGGCAGTCTCCCCCCTCTTCACCACCTCTATGGGGTGGCTTAGCCCCAAAACCAGCCAGCTCAGGGCGCTCCAGCGGCAAGCACGGATTGAAGAGACGCCTTGGAGAGACGAGGTTTTGGTCTGTCGCCAAAGAAGCTCAAACCGGAAGTCCCAGCTCTGAATCTTGAATGAGAAGCGAAACGTCTTCAAAGAAAAAACAAAAACTCCAATAGCTTCTTGAAAAAGCACCTTTGGGGCAACCATGACCAGAATGACTAAAATCTAAATAATTACACTTGAAATAATGATTAAGTTGAATACACATATATCATTTCTAAGTTCATCACTTAAAAATACATGTTTCATTTACTAAGCTATTTGATCTAGGACAGTTTTCATATTCAGAGCTATTTGGAAAAGAAGGGATTTAAGAGATTATCAGACAAATTATAAATGCGTTTATCTGGGAATTTGGACACTTCCAACACTGTCATCAGTTTCACCTCTCAAAATCTTAGTTTTTCAAATATTCAAAATTTGGTATAGATCTATCACAGCATCTGAATACACAACACACACACACACACACACACACCATGCACTTCCCTTTTCTAATTTAAATAGATACAATTCAGTGGCAACTTTTAGAAGTGATCTGGAGGATAACCAAGGTTACAGAATGGCCACATACGACCTGAGGCCGCATGTTGTAAACCCTAGTTCTTATCATCAGCACTGTTTATCACACAAATAATTCTTGGTGATTAGCAGAGAATGGAGACAGATAATTTTCTATCTCTTTTACCCTGTAAAAACATTTGGGTCCACTATTATATCTATGGATACTGGAAGACAGATGTCTGAAGAATACCTGGATAAAAGTTGTTAAGGAAAACGTTATTTTAACTTTTGCTTAAGTTTGTTTCCATATATAGTTTACCCCCACTCTGAAGCTATATATGGATTTAATATAAAAAGTATTAAAATCCTTGTAAATTGTTGCAACTTAGCATTAAATACTAAAAGTGTCTAAGAGTTGCATATCAATATGAGGTTTCTATTATCCTTTCTATGATCAGTTTTATAAGAATTGAAAAAGCAAATCCCCGCCCAGCTCCCCCCACCCAATTCTTTTTAAAAGGGGAGGGGGAGATAATGTCTCCCAAGTCAACACATTGTTTGAAATTTATAATGGAAACATAACACACAGTTTTATGGAAGTCCAGAGGTTGCTCAATTCATAGGGTGTCCATGTGTTCAGATTTAAAGAAAATTGCCACATAATGGTTCTGTTTGAAGGACTTGCCAGTCTAAGGCCGGTTTAAAGGTATTTTAAGGAGAAGCATTCTGTCTGACCATGAATATTCCTAAGAATGGGAATTTGACCTGAGCGATAATTAGTTAAGCAGGTTGTAAAGCTGTAACTTAAAGATTTATTTGAAGTACATTGCAGGGATAGGCAATGCTTAGTGAAATTCTATTGGCAGAGACACTGTGGCTCAGTGGCTAAGATGCTAAGCTTGTTGATCAGAAAGGTTGTCAGTTTGGTGATTCGAATCCCGAAGCGCCAAGTAACAGAGTGAGCTCCTGCTACTTGTCCCAGCTTTTGCCAACCTAGCAGTTCGAAAGCATGTAAAAATGCAAGTAGAAAAATAGGTATCACCTTTGGTAGGAAGGTAATAGCATTCTGTGCGCCTTCAGCATTTAGTCATGCACCAAAGGTTTAGTCAGGCTGGCCACATGATCACAGAGACATCTTTGGACAGTGCTGTCTATTCGGCTTTGAAACAGAGATGAGCAGCACTCCCTAGAGTCGGTCACAACTAGCACGTTTGTGCAGGGGAACCTTTACCTTTACCTTACTGGCAGAAAGCACAGGTCCAAATGGCGAGTGATTGAGCACCCCAATCCCTTTTTCATATACATAGTGATGGCATGTGAGAATGACCTTGGGAGACCTTGCAAGAAATGCAACTAAAGGAACAGTGGGAAATAGGCTAGCTTAGCCTGCAGCAGAATGTGGGAGGGGCCAGAGGCTCAGAAAAGACCTTCCCTCTTTTGGGGACTATAAAGGAGACAGGGGAAGCGAAATCCCTTCAGACTTGCAAGGTTCTGTTAATGTAACCTTACAATAAAGTAGAATTAGCTCATTTGGTCATGTTTCCTGTCTGATTTACCTCAGATTTACCTTATTACCTATGTATAAGGTTAATATGTAGTCTATAAAAATCATGCAAACAAGGATGGATATTTTTATTATTATTATTTAAATACAAAAAAAAGAGCTGAAAAAATATACAACAGATAAGATAGGAGAATGAAGCTGGTGGGAAGCCCTGTTTATACTATTTTTAGACTTTTTTAAAAAAAATATTTTTTCACTATCCTTTCACTATGTATATTTTACTTTTACCTATTGGGTTTTGTTTTGTTTTTGTTTTTATATATTATTTAATCAATAAAAAGAGAGGTTCAAACAAAAATTTCTATAGATTTTTAAGGGACATACTTTTTAACAAGAAATATTTTTGAAATGAATTCATTGCATTTATGTGGTTAAAGATGCAATGAAGTTATTCTTTATTTAAATTTATTGTTCTATTTCAGTAAGAAGCAATTACATATATTTACTTCTCTTTGAGATTTAATATTTGCAATCACATGGGAGTTGACTTCTGGACAAAAAAACTTACAAGTCAAAAGACTTATTGTACAGTATTGGAAAAACAAACATATGGCGCCAATTATTCAATGGTTTTCAGAATTGATTAATGTAGATAATTACGATTTCAGTTTATTGATATCTGTGTGACAAGCCTTTGATTGCCTGGTTGCACCCAGCATTTTTATATCATTAACCATTCTTGCTGTCAACCCTTCAAGGTTTTTCAGATCAGGAAACAGACTCCATAAAAAAAACTAGAATGATACTTGATTGAGTTAGTAACATAACAGATTCCTGCAAGTCTGCAGACTTCCTCTCCTCTTAGACCCAGAGAGTCAGGGAGGAGCTAGTCTGAATCCTTTCCAAATACTTTCCCCAGGGCTCAATGAAGGCATCTGCACTTTTGTTTTTGTAACAGTTTCTGAATATTTTCTCCAAAGTTATTTCCAGGATTCCTTATACCTGTAAGCACCTAGAAAGCACAACATGAATTGTGTCTGAGAACAAAAGAAAGAAGTGATCTGAGATTAGCAGTGTCTTAGACCAACTTCAAGTAGTGGCAGACAAAAAGATGACATAGAATAACTTCAGTCACTGAAGTTACCTTCCAAGAAAAGCAAGGAAACGAAAGTTTGTCCTTGTCCTGCCTTCCCACCTGAAGACAGGACAAGAAGCAATGGATGGAAACTAATCAAGGAGAGAACCAACCTAGAACTAAGGAGAAATTTCCTAACAATTAGAACAATTAATCAGTGGAGTGACTTACCTACAGAAATTGTGGGTGCTCCAACACTGGAGGTTTTTAAGAAGAAATTGGATAATCATTTGTCTGAAAAGTTAATAGGGTTTCTTGCTTGCGCAGGGAGTTGGACTACAAGACCTCCAAGGTCCCTTCCAATGCTGTTAGTCTGTTTAAGGAACTTAGGGTGGTGGATGCCACGCCAGCTTTCAAAACTTGTATACCCAGCCCTAGATTAATATTACAGATGGATTCCCAAAATTGAGATAAAGACACTACGGTGAAATGTCTAATATTATCAAGAGGGATTCAATTCTGTCATCCAGGTTTCAAAAGAGGTTATCTACAGGAACAATCAATATTATTTCCATCCCATATCCAAGCCTGAATCCTGACCAGAAGAGACCCAGATAATGTTCTTCATCTCTGATCCTCTGTAGACAATGCCCCTCCACACTCTGTAGAATCTTTCTCAGAAAGAGAGGTTGGAAACTGGACAGAGGTTCATCAGGTTCCACAAGACCAAAACAATCCCAGATTACAGTACAAGGTAGAGTCTTAATCCAATAGCCTAACCAGCTTCTGAGCACCCTGCATGAGCCCATGCTGCCCTGAGAAGGCTAAAAGCAATCTATTAGAGTGGTATCCCTCTTTTTTGGAAACTTCTCCTAACTACAAAAGATTTGGCTCGTTATTTCAAAAAAACTTTGCCAACTCTGCTTGTCTAGCAACCCAACTTACTTTTGGAAAGTGGAAATTGAAACAGATTCCATTCTTAGGATTCTTGCATAATAATACCACAAAAAAGTAATTTTTTTAAATTGCCCTATCCTCTGTAGACCTGAAAGGGATTAGAAAAATATTACAATATGCTATTCCAACTGAATTACAAAAATGCATTGCACATAACTACCTTATTAACTTCAGAATGCCAAAGTATTATAAAATGCAAAAAAGTAGACAGTAATTTGTTTACCAGTATGTTAATGTAGTAAATATCATACTGTTTCTTGCAATCAGTGAAATTACTGATTGCAAAATGTACCTCATAGCATAGATTTCAGAGGGCAACATTGCAGTTAATATACTACTTTTATCTTGTGTTTTACTGCTTTCCAACATAAATTGCTAATAACCAATTTACCTTGATTATATTGGCAGTGCACACATGTAAATGAGGTTTTTGGCTTTGTTTATTCATTTAGTTTGTTAGGTGCTAAAGTAGAATACAATTAATTTACTACAGAAATTCAAAGACTTGAAAAATACAGAAATTCAAAGATTTGAAAAGACTTAGTGAAGTGTTATCATTCAAGAATATTATAATTGTTTTGCTAATATAGGTAGTCCTCGACTTACAACAGTGCATTTAGTGATTGTTCAAAGTTACAACAGCACTGAAAAAAGTGACTTATGGCCATTTTTCACACTTATGATTGTTGCAGCATCCCTATGGTCACATGATTTACATTCAGATGTTTGACAACGGCTTCATATTTATGACCTTATTACTAACTAGTTCGATACTCGTGTTTCGCTACAAAACTATGTGGTCGGGCTTAGTTTTGGGGGAGGAAAATAAGGGTGGGAATTCTGCCTCTGCCTCTGCCTACCAGCATCCATCAGTATTCATCTGGCTAGCATCCTATCAGTTTGTGAGAGAGTTGAGGGCTGTTTGGAAACTGAAAGAGTATTTGCTGTGTGAGCAAGGAGACAGCAAGGAGCCTGGGCTTGGCTTAGGTCAACTGTTCAGTACTAAAACTGCTTAGTGCTGTGAAACTAAAACTGAAACTGAAACTGAAACTCCTCTCCTCTGCTTGTGTTTTGCATTTGGAACAGATTCTTTCCAGGTGGGGAGGGAGAGTAGAATTCAGCATGAGAGCATATTAATAATAATATACAAAATGCTAATGTTCTGGTGGTCATTTTGAAAAATCCTTTCTTAGTGAGCACCTAGAAGCCAAGAGGAACATACGTGCCAAGTTTCAAGTTTGTAGGCTTTACAGTTCTGGAGATTTTGTGATGATGCATGAGTGGTATTTCGCTTTTATATAGAGAGATTTAATAGTGTTTCACTTAACAAATGTGGCAAGAAAAGCCGTAAAATGCGGCAAAACTCTCTTAACAAATTTCTCACTCAGCAACATAAATTCTGGACCCAAGTGTGGTTGTAAGTCAAGGACGACCTATACAGACAATCTTCTTAGACTTCAATGGAGCAACTGGAATTTTTATTACTAGAAGTGTTTATGCTGGAAGAGCCCTTTCTTGGTTAATTCTGCATGTGATACAATCATGTTAAACTCCAACATTCTTCGCTAGATACCATAAACTCTATGTAATTCATTGAAGTGATCAGGAAAGTTCTTTCATTGGATGCTAATTGAGGGCATCAAATGAGGACCTAAAACGGGTGTTTTCATCAAGTTTTTGTATCTGCCATGTTTCCTGTAACTTTCTATTATCAAAACGAACTAAGTGATTTTTAAACAGAGAGTTAAAGGATCCATGTCCAATGTATGGTTCAATCTTGGAAATACCGAGTTATAGTATTGTGAGCAGATAGATCCCCGTTGAAAGAGAACTTAGAACCACCAAGATATGGCTGCATAATTAATCTGGTTTTATTTTTAGGAAATGTTTGGCCAAAAATATTTGATATTTTTATTAGTTTTTTTAACTGATAGATTGCTTTGATACAAACATTTAATAATATATAAAATATATGCTATATTAAATTAAAATATGCACATAACATTCTCAGTATGAAGGCAAATAGTCCAGCTTAGCTTTCAGCCTAGTAAATAAAGATTTTTGTGTCGTTGTCTCTCTTTTGAAATATTTGTTGAATGTAAATGGACATGTCTTTCTAAGTCATCAACCCATCCTTATCTAAATGTTCCAGTAGTTCAGTGACAGACCTCTTAATTGTATAAAAGATCCTAAATTGTATCCTACTTTGTGCCCAATAAATCATCCTTCCCCAAGTTGTGTAAGGATGACAAGGTTTAGAATTCCCCGGCAACTGATGAATTCTTTTGAAATGGCTGTTTAAGAAATACACAGTCATGGTGTGAAAGTGAGGTATTATTTCAGATTTGAAGGAGAAAAGATGCTGTGAAATGCAAAGGGTTGTGAACATACCCTATCTTAAACAAACCATTATTTTTCCTGGGATAGCTCTACAGCTTGGATGACACACAGTTGCTTTAATGAATTTCCCCATATGCCCCCAGGTACATTTTACTCTTTGAATCTAAAGCATTGTACAACTCTAAGAATTATAGTTTGACTGATTAGAGAAAGGTGCTGTTATTTTACAAACTGACTAGCTTTGTGTATCATAAGAAACTATTTTTATTAACTGTGGTTTAATAAATACTATAAGCAGGGATGGGATCCGACCGGTGTAACTACTGGTTCGGTGATTTACGTTTTGCGTGCACGTGTGAAATGTTGTCAGCTTGCAGCCTGGACAGCTGAGCATGGGTGCGTGGAGTTTGAAAAAGCACTTTTTTTCCTGCGTTTTCAACTGCTGCTGTGCCGCGCAAAGCAGCTGCGGTTGAAAAAGCAGGAAATAAAGGTCAGGTAGGAGCCCGGGCAGGCGGGTGCACCAAAACAGCAGTGGACATAGAACTGGTTCTATGTCTGCTGCTTTTCAGAGCTACTGGTTCTACAGAACTGGACAGAATCGGTAGAATCTCACCCCTGACTGTAAGCCTTAGTTGGATGGATTCATGCAACATATTATGTCAAAAAAATCAAATGTATGAAGCAACTACTGTATATCTTATGATTCCCCAAAGTGTATTTCTAAAAGTTGTACCTCTAAGATAAAAGATTCTCAAGCGGAAGACTTTGTACCTTGTGATGCCCTGAAGACTGTTGTATTGAGCAGTGAATTAAATATTCCTCAGAATTCAGCAGTAACCATAGTTACGCAACCTTCCACACAGGATTGTTAGAATAAAACTGCCTCATCTCAGATCTTGACTTTTTCATTTTTAGAAACAAGTGAGGTGCTACCAAATGAGGCCCCATCACCCCACATCAATACCAGTGCATTTCTCATAGTGTAATGCCCCTAATGTTTGCAAAATAACAGACTAATGCTAATCAGTGTTAAGACTCATGAAAAATATGGGTCTTTTCTCCCCTCATAGAACTAAATTATATAGCAGGTAAAAATTCAAGAATGAATGATTCGAGAAAGGATGGATTGCCTTTCAACTCAGCAGTGAGTCAAGGGCCTATGTCATCCTGAACCCCCATCATTAAATCATCTGTTATCTGATTTTTTGGAAAGAAAAACTCAGAGAACTTGCTGGTAACCTACACAGAGGACAGAAGGCATTTTATCCAGCTCTGCTTTTCTTAATAGTCTCAGAAATAAATGTTCCTGTGCAACTGGGTCTCACATGGGGAATATTTTGCAGCTCACTAGGCAAATGTGCAGAAATCTGAAGTAATAAGTACATGGGTTGAAAGGGAAAAGCAGGAAAGCTTCTTCCTGTATAATATTTGAGACATAAAAAAGTGAAGTAAAGGAACACTGGAAGGTCCCAACAGGTGGTGAGACAAATTAACCACCCATAAATTAGAAGCAGAAAAAGTGCGTGCTGATTGGCTACTCTACTTACTTACTCATTTCTACAAACAAACCCTTGCTTAAAATGCAAGCTATTGGGTGGGATATGGGAAAGCAGCCAGGATACAAATTATGAATGTCTTAAAAATGGCACAGTGCTTAGACAAAGATGGAGAGTGTCAGTATATAATAAGGCTCAGTGTTAAAATATTGCACTAAAATTCCATTTGTTTAGTTGACAGCTACCAGATCATGTGTAAAAATATAAAGCAGGGGATAATCAGTCAAGTGGTGCATACACTATATATGAGGATTAATGGTAAGTTTGAGGTTTCAGTGTTAACCAAAGTTACCAACTGATGAACTGAATGATGCAGTGAAGTAGGATGCTCTTGCTCCTAATATTCTTCCTTCCTTCATTTCCTTGAAAATTAGAAAGCTTAGAATTATTCTCTATTACCAAGTAACCTGGTCTGTGGATTGCTTATTTATTTTAAAGCATCCGGGTTCATCTAATGTCTTTGTAGTCCTTCTGGCTATCTGTAATCGTAAATGGGTTAATAAACTGGGTGTGGCATTAGGAGATTTCTGTAAACTGAATCAAGATTTTTAAAAAGTATGGTAAAACAATTTAACTTTCACCGGTTTATTTTTGTTCTTGCTGTCAACAATTATGAGTCCCTTTGATTCCCAGACATTAAAGATAATTTTGTGCACATTCTGATTGCTTCTTAAAACTGTATACAATATGAACAGGACCAAAACTATTTTTTAATATTGCAGGCTAAGCAGAAAAAAGAAGATGAATGCAAATTCTTAAAACTGTTTTCCCAAGTTTGACTGCACAACTGCACATGGGTTTTATCTGTTGCTAGAAATAGAACTGCTAATGACTCTCATCCATTCAAGCTTCAGATGAGCCCAAATTAAGAGCAGAGTAGCTCAGGCTATATCAGTGCAGAAATTTTAAAAAAATGTTAATTATGGTCAAACCTAAAGCTAATTTGTCTTTAAAAAAATCCAAACCTTTGAAGTTTTACATCAGAGATTAATTGAGTCAAATCAGAAAAGATGGCAAAAAATAATTAAATTCATAAACATAACATAACCTAGTGAGAAAATTCACTTTCTTTTTAAAATGCCATTATTACTGCTCCATTCTCCCCGTAGACAGATGGTTATTTTTATGTATGAAATGCATAGATGAAACTATTTTGTTCCACTTTTAAATCATATTTTAAGCAAGAAAATAATTGAAATACTCAACAAAGCACCAACTCCTAAAATGAAGAAGACAAAAGAAAACTAAGTAAAACCTAGCAAAATGAGAGAATGGCAAATAGCAGCATTTTGAATCATCATACTGTGCCATAATACAGTGGCATATCTACCTGATTTAGCATTCGCAAATCATGTTAAGATTTTAGATTAGTTGGTTTTTTTAATGGATGTCACTGTAATGAACTAATCAATAAAAGTATATGTAATAGAACAGAGTAAATAATAATGGGAAAAGAAGAAATTATGTTTAAAAAAACTGTAAAAAATGTTCATCCTATTTCTGAAAAGCCCTCAAATATTGACATATCAATAGTAAGAAGAGAGGACTCACTACAATATCATAAAAATGATCATGCTTTAAGATTCCCAAATGGTTAAGTTGTATTTTCTAGGAACAGAACAATGTTTACTGGAGAGGGGGAGAGAGGTTTTGTGTGTGTGTGTGTGTGTGTATTGATGCAAAATTATTATTATTAGTGCACTAGCAGCAGTAGCATGTTATTTTCCACCATTATTTCTGTGGAAGGGTTTCATTTTTCATAAATCGTTTTTCATATTTTGCAGAATTTATAAAGAAGTTTGGAGATTTGTCAAATAAGGGACAAGGAAGGGTATAACAGCAAATCTGTTAGAACACATATTAACTGAGCATATTCATATAGAGCATTTAGCCATGTTTGGTTTAGAAAATTCATTGTAACAACTTACTGTAAATAGCCATTATGTTCAAAGCTAGTATGCCCCTCAAAAGCAGGCAATCCGTAAAAGAGAATAACAGCCTTTATGTCTTTCAGGTGAATTGTCAGAAGACTCTGACCAACCACTGTTAGAATCAGAATGCTAGGTGAGAAAGAGCAGCCATCCATTTCCTGACAACAGTATGTTTCAGTATGTTTCAGATACAACAATGGTGGCTAGAGATGAGAGGAATAGTGATATAATATAATATCAGGAGAACCTGTAATAAAAATCACTGGAGAGATCCAGGGTGAGAAGCCTGGGATAAACCTTTACCCAGAATAAGATATATTCAGTGCTAAATAGTTTACATTAAAATGTTTTCCTAGACAGGTTAGTAACTTAAGGATAAAGAAATGTGTAACAAGAACATAAGTCTAGCATATAGACAGTATGATTCATTACAAGGTCTTTTAAATGGCTGGTGTGCTGTGAATATAGATTTTTATTAGCTTGGGGCTGAATGAGCAAGCATTGAATGTTGCCAGAGTCAACATAATTCAAGGTTTTTTTAACATGCAGGAGTGCCAATTTAATGTTGACCCACCACTTTATACGTCACCTTTGTAAAGAATGCTGGGCAAGCATAATATGATCATGATAGCACAAATCAATGAGGAAGTGTGCCAAGTACTCCAAAAACAGCTGCCAGCAACAGGACAGCCCTATATCAGAAGCCTTGTGATCAATGAGACGATTAATCAAGCCGAGTGTTCACAAGGATATGCGTTGCTCTTGCAAGGTCAGCGCAGGACATGTTAAAATATATATATATATATACAGACAGCACATAATACACAATTATATCAAGCTGCGCATTTTCCACCATGGAAAATGTACTGTCCCAAATGCCCCACGGTTCTGACCCTGTTCATTTTCATTGAGCAAGTCCCTTCCACTGCGGTAATCACTGCAATAGTCAATTTCTGCTTTAGAACAGAAAGCAGAAATTGGCATCATAATCTTCATCATCTATACATTAAACATTATAACAGTTTAAATGTGTCCAATTGTGTAATGTTCAGAAAGATCTTGCCTAAAGTCTAATAGGAATCGGAAGCTTCCATACAAGAGGTGGTATAATTTTTGGCATTCTTGGACAAGATGCAATGAGATTTCAAGCGATTCGAGGGGGAGAAGGAATTATCTGTGTCCCCAGCTGGTAACTTAGTCCTATCTTAAAAATCAAAAGAATCTGTGGAGGATATGCAGAATATCAAACCACTTCACTGCTTAAGTCAAGAGTATGCAACAATTGGAATCTTTTAGGTCTTTACAGAAGATCAGAGAGAGCAAATTTCACTCTGGAGAGGTAAGATGTTCCAAAGGGCAGAGAAGGCTCTTTTCCAAAGGTAGTATTCTGCAGGTTCTGACCAGTTCTGGAGAACCAGTAGCGGAAATTTTGAATAGTTTAGAGAACCAGCAAATACACCTCTGACTGGCCCTACCCCCATATGTTCTCGGCCTCCTGAGTCCCAGCTGATTGGCTGGGTCTTCTTTTGTTGCCCTGCACAGGAGAACACAGCTGGAATGCAGGTTAGTGGGGTGGGGAAGGAATGGGATTTTGCAGTAACCTTCCCCTGGAGTGGAGTGGGAATGGAGATTTTATAGTATCCTTCCCCTGCCATGCGCACCAAGCCACGCCCACCAAGCCATGCCCCCAGAACTGGTAGTAAAAAAAATTGAATCAGACCACTGCTCTTTTTCATGAAGAGGGCATAGCATAGCCATAGAGTCTAGTACATAGCCATACGTACTGTAAGAGAAACAAGTACAAACTTTCGTGCCTTCTTTTCTCTCTCCCTGTCTCTTACACATATCATCCCAATTAATAAAATTATACTCCTTAGCAGCAAAATGAAATATATTACATATAAAGCAGTCTATACTCTCCAGCTTTTGCACTTAAGGTTTCAGAGAAAGAATTATAATTTATGTCCTGTTAAGATTCATTAAAGTAACTATACAGATAATCCTCAATTTAGGACCACAATGGAGCTCAAAATTTCTATTGTTAAGTGAGTCATTTGTAAAGTGAGAGTTGCCCCATTTTATGACCTTTCTTGCCCCATTTGTTGAATGAATCACAGCAGTTAAGTTTGTAACATAGTTAAGTGAATCTGCCTTCCACATTTCCTTGTCAGACAATCTACAAGAGGTGATCACATGATCCAAGACACCGCACTCATCATAAATATGAGTCAGTTGCCAAGCCTCTGAATTTTGACCGTGTGACCATACAGATGCTGCAACAGTCGTAAGTGTGAAAAACGGTCATAAGAAACTTTGAACGATCATTAAGTTGTAAGTCAGGAACTATCTGTATAAGGAACTAGAGTCATGCTGGAGTCATAATTCAACATTTGAAGCAACTTTTCCATAATTCTTTCATTTTTTTTATTTAAGGATTGATATGCCACTTTTCAAAAAGGACTTTTTTTGCAGAACAATTTACAAAAAATGTACAGAACTTCAAATCGAAACTCAGCTTTTTTTTGGAAATGTTATGAGTTGGATTTTAACCTTCCACCTTGTTTTGTGTCAGAACATTTGGCAGTGTGGCTATTTTTATGAGATAACCCAGGAGCAACACACAGCACACAGACACTTAGACATTAACAGTGGTTTAATATACAACAGGTATACACGTGATAGGCAAAATACCTTTACAAGCAAGTTTTTCTTCTTCCTAATACACGGAGAACTTCTGCACTGAATACTGGCCATAAGGAAAGAGAACCACATCCTGTAATGGCTACCTTTATATACACACCTCTTAAGGGGATCTTTACTCTCTAGCCTTTACTCTCCAGCCATACTCTGCTGAATTACTCTTGTTATATCAGCCAGACTTATATCAGATTCACATCATCATGCAGCTGGTCAGTTTCTAAATCTTAATACCTTAACATTTTGCACAGGAATTGTTATCTGTATTTGGTTGGGGTTTTTTTTTCCTATATAGTTTATCTTTTTTCAAGCCTCCCCCAGCATATTTTGCCTTAACTTGGTTCATACAATCCCTGTTCCCCATCCCCCACCCCACTTGGTTATTTATATCTGTATTACCTATCTATATTTTTAAATTACTGGAAATGATACTTCCTCTTACAGGGCATATTTAAGGACATAATACTCAGTTTGTCATAGGATCCTAAAATCAGTTTTTGTATGTCGATGATATGTTCATAACGGCTTGTATCCAAAGCATTGATTTGAAACAGAGATCCTGAAGATCCACAACATCCTATCAATCCAGAGTGATGCCTGTTCACTTCAAAGAGAGAGGCATGTGAAATCTGCAACCTGCCCATTTATCTCTCCATAGGCCTTCCATGTATGCAATGCAGTCTTTGGACTGATCCAGTATTTTTAGGTGATACTGGCTTATCATGTAATTCGGCATTTTCCAAATAAGTTGACATTGGAAAGTTTGACTTGTCCGGGAATTAAGAAGTTTTGATTACTCATTTTTGGACAATACAAGCTCAGGCTAGGGCAGTACACAACAGTCATAGAGTAAGATATATAGAGAGAATATATATATAGAAAAGTTAACCAATGGAAAGGGCATTTAACTGGGAATTAAAGCAGTTCAGTCTGTATTATTCCAACAGTAGCTAAGTTCAGTCCAGTTCATAATTCTAATATCTACAATAGAGCAAGTGGCCTGGAATATTATAACATGGATCAATACAGCTTACCATATGACTTTCAGATTGATTAAAACACCACGACTAAGCACGCTACCATATAATTTCCACATTAATTAAAATAATCACAGTTCACAGCATTATTTTTAGCAAGTTTATCCTAATCTTGACAGCAACTGCAAATAAAGCCATCTGACTGCTACATAAATATTATTAACTGATAGCACCCCACTGATTATTTCAGTGGGTATCTTATCATACATTTTCCTGATCAATGGGAGGGGAAATTTTTTCTTTCTGATCTAGAATGCAAGTTATACAATAAAGCATAACGAACAATTGTTCCACTTTTCTACAAGTAGGAATGTTCTGCTCTATGCATACAAACTGATCATACAATTCTATTTCGGGGCAAACAATACTTATATAAGTAGTCCTCGACTTACAACAACTCATTTAGTGACTGTTCAAAGTTACAACAGCACTGAAAATTATGACCATTTTGGACACTTAGGACCATTGTAGCATCCCAATGGTCATGTGACTTACATTCAGATGTATCACAACTCATATCTAGCAAAATGAAATTCAATGTAGAGAAAAGTAAAGTCCTACACTTCGGCAAGAAAACCCAAAGTACACATATAGACTGGGTGAAACCAGGCTCAAACCAGGATCTTGGAGTCTTAGTGGACAACCAGCTAAATATGAGCCAGCAGTGTGCAGCAGGAGCCAAAAAAGTTAGTACAATCCTAAATTGTATTAACAGAGGGATACAATCAAGATCAAGGGAAGTACTAATACCACTCTATAAAGCCTTAGTAAGGCCACACCTAGAGTACTGCATCCAGTTTTGGTCACCACATTATAAAAAAGATGTTGAGACTCTAGAAAAAGTACAGAGAAGAGCAACCAGGATGATTGGGGGACTGGAAGCTAAAACATACAACGAACGGTTGCAGGAACTGGGCCTGGCTAGTCTAGTAAAGAGAAGGACCAGGGGAGACATGAGAGCGGTCTTCCAATATTTGAGGGGCTGCCACAGAGAGGAAAGGGTCAAGCTATTTTCTAAAGCACCTGTAGGCCAGACAAGGAATAATAGATGGAAACTGAACAAGGAGAGATTTAACCTGGAACTAAGGAAAAACTTTCTGACAGTGAGAACAATCAACCAATGGAACAGCTTGCCCTCAGAAGTTGTGGGAGCGCCATCACTTGAGACCTTCAAGAAGAGATAGGACCGCCATTTGTTAGAAATGGTGTAGAGTCTCCCGCTTGGGCGGGGGGTTGGATTAGATGACCTACAAGGTCCCTTCCAACTCTGATTATCTGTTAAATCATATTTATGATGGTTGCTATGTTCAGGAGTCATTTTGCGACCTTCTGACAAGCAAAGTCAATGGGAAAGCCTGATTTACTTTAACAATTACAATGATTCACCTAAGAAATGTGGCAAGAAAAGTCATAAAATAAACAAATTCACTTAACATTTTTTTTCATTTAACAACAGATGTTGGGCTCAATTGTAGTCGTAAGTTGATGATTACTTGTATAGGATTCAGAAAAGGAGGAAGAAATAGTAAACCAAAAAAACTAAAGCATAAGATTAAAAAGAAAAAAAACACAGCTAGAACTCATTCACTAGGTCTGTCTGTCTCTGTCTCTCTCCCTCTCCCCCGCTCTCTTTCCCTCCCTCCAAAGGTGGTATTCAGCAGGTTCTGACCAGTTCTGTAGTGGAAATTTTGAGTAGTTCAGAGAACTGGCAAATACCACCTCTGACTGGCCCCACCTCCATCTATTCTCTGCCTCCTGAGTCCCAGCTGATTGGCTGGGTCTTCTTTTGTTGCCCTGCACAGGAGAACAGAGCTGGAAAGCAGGTTAGTGGGGCGGGGGAGGAATGGAGATTTTACAGTATCCCTTCCCTGTCACACTCACCAAGCCACGCCCACAGAACCAGTAGTAAAAAAAAATTGAATCCCACCACTCCCTCCTTCCCTCCCCCCTCTGTCTCCCTCTCTCTTCATATCTTCCATTTCTTACAAACCATCATTCCTTTCTCTGGTCCACTCACATTGGGTGCCTGGATAAAATTTCTTTGAACAAATTAGGTGTTCAAATGGTGAATAGAAAGGTCAGGTGTACTATGTGGTTTCTTTGTAATAAATGAATGTTTATTGAAATAGGTGAAAATGACAGTGTTTAAGAGCAACAAAAGTTGTTGTTTGGAAGTAAGAGCTAGGGATGTAAGGAAACATAAAAGTAAGTTGAGAAGGAATATTTTAGAACTATAGGTAGTAAAACGCAAATTATAGAGGATCAAGTATGAATGGTCACTCAGTGAGCATGGACTGAGTATAATTACAACTCACTTGAGAAAGTCCTGTGAATGAAATTTATGAGATCTTCTGAAAAGAGAAAATGTGAAATTTAAAGAACAAAAGGCAATTGAATATTTTTAACCCTTTCTGTTTCAAATAATAAAACCATAAATTTCTTGTCCAAGGCATTTTCTTTCTTTCTTTGTTTCCTGAATCTTTCCAGTCTCCTTCATATGGATCAAACTTTTGTCCAGGTTATAATTTTCTCTGTGTTAAGCAGCTAATTGATTCATTTAATGAATATAAAGTTCAGAATAACAAATCATTGAGACAATGCAATAATCTTATTAATTGGTTTACGATTTCCCAATTCCATATTAACAATAATTTATCTTCATCTGGTCACTACTCAACAATACATTTGAAGTTTTTCATTTTTAAAAAAGGACAGTATAAAAATTCCTTCTGAAATAATAATAAGACATCTAAGCATACTTCAGGTACAATAAAGACTGTAAATATAATTGTAAACATATTAAACAATTTATGAAATCTTTTCAAGAACAGCATTATCAACTTGGTATGGTATAAAAATGATTGCATTCTGTCAAGGGCAAGTAAATGGAATAAAAAGGGGAAAACCTTGTTTCTTAGATTCTGGTTGTTTCCAGCAAATGCAGAAAGGAAACAAGCATATAGAAAACATTATTTATTGCCAAATCTGAAACATTTCTTTCCCTTCTGACTTTTTTGCTTCTCTCTCCCTCTCTCAATCTCTGTCTCTCATTCCCTCCCTTCCTCCCTCCCTCTCTCTCTCTCCATATATCACTAAGTTGTTTTCAGAGATCAAAACCTATTTAAACTTAAAGAAAAACTATTTTAATGAAAATATTCATGCAGATAATGAAAGGACTGTAATGACATTGAAATCACTTTATTATGACAATGAGCTTCTCAGGCTAACCTGTAGTTTCCTACAATTCAAAACCTACTCCTTTGGTTTGTGGGTATGGAAGACAGATATATCAGGGTACAGCCTGCAATCCAGGCCTGAAACTTTAAGAGAGAGTTTTTCTGATAGAAGCCAAAGAAATAAATAGAAGAATAGACAAGTTCCTAGCAATTCTAATAAAAACAGCAAGCATTATTTCTCCATTAAGCTTTTCAAGTGATCCATGGACATCACAATTCATTTATCACCAGGTCATTGAGGAAGTATTTAAGCCAACAGTAACATAGGACAGACAAGAGTTTCAAAATCGGTAATCAGTACAGGTAGTCCTTAACTTACAACCCACAAAATTTCTGTGGTTAAGTGAGACAACCGATAGTAAAAAACTTTGAATACCACCACTGAGCCATGTGATCTACAGACTATAGTGATCATAGATTTGAAGGGCATGGACTGTAGTCAATTGCTGTAATCAGCCAGTTGTAAATCTAGGCTGTCAGATCATCTTCACAGTAACTCCATAATTTTGTATTATTATAGTAGTTTAATTGGAGAGAGGAAAGTGTACAGGAAGACATAATGTCCATGAATATAATATTGAATTCCTGGGATACAGAAGTGGTATTCAGCAGTTTCTGACCAGTTCTGGAGAACCAGTAGTGGAAATTTTGAGTAGTTCGGAGAACCAGCAAATACCACCTCTGACTGGAGATTTTACGGTATCCTTCCAATGCCAAGCACACCAAGCCATGCCCACAGAACCAGTAGTAAAAAAATTTGAATCCCACCACTGCTGGGATAGATAAGAGCACTGCGATTATCATGGGATGTGGATGAGATACAAATCTTGTCAATAAGATGTATTTGAAATAGTGGCTGGATTGAGTCCAGGAAGCATGGCATGGCAAGATTTCCCACCAATATGAAATTTAACATTGTAAATTCTGCAGAGCTGTAATAATTCAAAGAAAAATACCAGCTTTGTTTCTGTTTCTAATGAACTGGAGCATTCAGAAACAAATGGATTCAGATAGCAAAAACAGATTTTATGAGATTAGTCTGTCAATATTCAATCCCAAAGTAGTACAAAGCATTGGTATGGAGGTGCCTTAAGCCTATATAATATATTTACATTCTTGGAGCATTCGATTAGAATATATTCATAAAACACATTCATCCTAATGAACTCAAGACATTCTTAAAATATAGTGACCATTTTTTCCTAGCCCTGACGACTGGTGTTGTCAACATGGCAATAGGTACTGAGGCAAGAATGCAAATGTAGCATTTACATGCTCATATCATCAGGTGTGCATGGCCCTACCTTCAAAAAAGGTACAGAACATGCATGGCCAATTAAACTATTTTGGCATCTAAATAGAATATATTTCCTCTGGGGAAAAAAATAAAATCTTTTTTCCTTTCCCTAGTATTATACTCCAATATGTTTCCATCCTTCTTTTTTTTTTCCTTCTCCCTCCAGTTATAGGCAGACACTGAATCTTCAACATACTCTTTCCTTCCCTTTTCATCCTACAGAGCTCTTTCTTGGGAGGATGCAGAGATTGGCATTTGAAGACAATTTTTTCACATTTTCAGCATTTACTATTAAAGACATTTCCATTTTAATTGATTAGAATTTTCACAACATTTAGGGGTCTATTTTATTTGCTTTTCACAAATAAAATGAACTCCAAACAATTTGAGTGGTGAAATGACAGCAGTTTGTGAGACCTTAAAGCTGGATCTTGGGTAGGAATGAATTCTTGGCCTACTGCCCATAAACTGAAAAATGGAAAAGAAAAGAAAAAAAGCTCAATTGACATTGAGTTATACTTTGCAACAAAGTTGCATAGGTCTCCCTAGCATGCCAAAAAGGAAAGGTTTCTTTTTAGTAATTAATTACTTTGTTCCTAATGTTGACTTTAAAGCAGTTCTGTCAGAATGACTGATGCGCTGCTTTCTATTGATTTCTGCGGAATAAATCCCCATCATGATCAAAATTAACAGCAGGGATGTTGAGGTCACCATTAAGCCCTCTATTCCCAGTGCCTCCAAGATTTTGTTCTTTGAAAATAAAGCAAAATGTAAGCCTAGACTGTAGGAGAATGAACACAGTTTCTTCCCCCTCCCCTCAATCTGCCACTCCCTGGCTTTAACAGGCAACAATCCACATTTATTATATGCCCTATGAATCCTTCTTCCCAATCCATCCAATTTGTTCTCCTTCCTTTCCATCCTCCGCAGATTTACACACAAATGTGAGTATTGAAAACGGTTTTGAAAGCTTGTCATCAGATGCCCCCTATTATCCATTTACTACAACACTACAATAAACCTTTTTGTCAATGCCACTGCCCTGCTTCATCTTACACAATTAGCCTGGTGACCCTGCCAAGTTCACAGGTTAACCAAGGAAGAATAAATAAGACAGTGTCTTCTATATAATACTTAACACAGTGCTGCAGCTGCAGGGTGACTATTCAGGTCAGGCCCCATTGAAAGTTGTGGAGGGCTTTTGTGAATACACCTACATCCTTAATACTGGGTGGTGTCTTTGACTCTGCACCTGTCCTATAATAATGGGGAAAAGCTGTAAATTTAGTATTTAATTTTACATTCTGCTGATAGCCTCATTTCTCAATTCCACCCCACCAGAACTAAGCTGAGTAGAAAATATAATCACTAACATTTCTCAGTGTTTAAATTACAGTAATTAAATTATTTTAATTTATTTTAAATCATTTTGATTTAATTTGTGAATAATAATTTCCCAGCATTCAAGTACACAACCCTCCGGTATATTTCTAATGAAAGCTTGATGGTGGTTTGATTTTCTTGATTAGCAAACATTGACTTTCTCCCCAAAAAGAGTTCATTTTTTTTCTCAGCCGTAACTTGTTACAGACAGTCCTCTCTACTTATGTATTTACAAGTTACAAACTTTTGCTGATATAAAAACAACTCTGTCCACAATTCTAACTAAGAAATTCATGGAAAGGTGGGAAAGGGTTAGTTTACAGCATGCCCAACACACACACACAAGCTTGTCAGCACCATCACATGTTGAGAAGTTGACCAAATCAAACTGATGGATCACTGAACAAATCAATTCAGAGTTCTCACCACAGGCACAGATGACTAGATTCAAGTTATCCTACTTTGGACAATTATGCTAAAACCTAACTTTCTTTAAAAATATTCTAATGCTGGGAAAGTTGGGAAGAAAGAGAAGAGAGTGACCAGTAGAAAGGTGGTGGACTCAATTACAGTTGCAGTGAGTTCACCATTGGAACACTTGGAAGAACAGGATGGGAGCAGATTGTCATGGAAAAATCTATGTGGTTCCTAAGGTGTCAGAAATGACTAGATGGCACATAATCAAGTCACAGTGACTGATGGTATCACCAACTCCAAGCAGACATTTGCATTTCTTAGAATGATTCCAAAGAAAGGGGGATCAGCACCACCCTAAACTTTTGCACCCTCAGTCAGTGCCTTCTCAGACGAAAGCTGGCTCTGTATACGGGGACAGTATGTTTAAAAAAAGAATTGCATCGTCCTGGTGACAAAGGACAATTAACTGTTATAATAACTTCCTTTTAATATGCAATTAGAGTTTTTATCTAGCTGCACCAAATTGTGCTTCAGACAGCCTAGAACCATACTAAATGTGCTCAGGCAATATTGCTCAGGTCTTGGCAGTGAATCTGACAGTGATGCCACAGTGTGACCATAGATATTAGTCCCATTTGTAATTAACTGTGAAATCATTTCCACACAATGGTTTTTTTTCTACAGACTTTGTATCACAAAGCATTATTTAAATAAACATTTCAGCAATGCTGCTTTGGCAATCTTAAAAGTCAAAATGGCTGCCAAATGAAATTTGGCATACGGGCAAGTTGAGGTAATTGTGCAGTTTATCATTTCAGCATTTGTTATAGATTACAGACAATTATAGTCCACATTTGTTTAATGGCACCTTCGTGGCATATTTGAAAAATACAATCCATTCTCTCCAACTTTTTTAACATTTGATGGACCACAGTAACCTTCAGTATATTTTTAAATCAATTGCAAATAGTGAATGGCAAATAACATATATCCTGCAAACCTATGGAAATACTACTTATAGGATACTGTGTATTAATTTGCTGTAGTATATGGAAGGCTGGGAAGAAAAAAATCAAATAACAGAGAATCATTTACTAAAAATGTATGATCCTACACAACAACCGCAAGATGTCCTACCAATAAAACAGAACAGAATAGAAGACAGCAAATGTAAAGAAGCAAAGTTTTAAAACTAGAGATGCATCAGCTCTTTAGCTCTTCAGGTTCTTTAATAATAATTCAATTTAAAACATGATTTATAAATATTGGGTGTTGGAAAACTAAGATGTAAAGAACATGGAATAGTTAATCCTGGAATTTTCAGAAATATGAAGTGGGATTATGAAATGTATACATCTCAGTTACAAATAATAAATTTCAAACATATCTATAGCTTGACAGCACTGCTTTTTTTTGGCAGTTGTGGAGGAAAAAGAGAAAGGTCTTGAGGAGCAGGAATAATATGACTACCATCAAGGTAATGATAAGAGGTTTCAGTGTAGAGCAAGAATGTAGCATGAATAAACAACCTAGACAGGTCCTAAGTTCATAAATTCTCTTGAAATTAAAGAAAAGGAAGAAGAAGCACATTTAAATTTGCAAGATTCTGTTGTTACAGCTTTACTATAATAAAGTAGTATTGATTTACATGACTTTGGTCTCTTAGCCTAGTCCACCTTGAAAAGCTGACATTAATGTGGGATAAATATATGCTAGAGCAGGGGTGTCAAACTCATGGCCTGCAGGCCGGATGTGTCATTCTCTGGCCACACCCACACCCAGTTTAGCGATGGGGAAAAATTTGTGATACATCACATGATCACAATATGTCATTGACAGTTTGACACTCCTGTGCTAGAGCTTAATATAAAAGAGACCTCCAAAGTCTTCCAAAACTGAATAATAAATATTTTAAATGTAAAGCACAAGTACAGACTTGTATATGAATTGGTAAATTAATACATACAATTGAATAAAGTTGGATAAGCCTTCAATGTCTTTATAAGTTCCTGGTAGTTTCTATCATCTCCTTTCAACAATCTAAATGGGTTACCTTGCCATTCTTGCCATTCTTGCCTTGAGAACAAAAAAAAAAAAAAAGATTTAACATTCTGTACCAGCTGGTGGAAGCTGGTAAAATGTTTACAATAGCCTGTAATAAGCAACAGTTGATTATGTCCCATCAAAATTCATATTACTGGGCAAACATAGGAAATTTCTGGTAAAAACCTTATCTGTGTGATATTTATTTAACAAAAGAGAAGTCAAACAATCTGTGATTTCACTTTGGAAACCAAAGCTGCTTCCTGAGTAGAAGGGGGTATTTTTTAAAAGGACCTATTTTTAGGCACAGAAGTTATATTTTTATCTACTATATATTCCTTGCCTCATTATCGACTATCACTGTCATAAATCCTTCAGGATGAATGATCTGCATACACCAGAACATTAACATCAGTAATCCCTGTGTGAAAGCCTAAGACCTCAGAAATCCTCAGAAAATAAATGCTATATGTGAGTATCCAAGAAGCCTCTTATCAGATAATTTATGTGCAGCAAAGAATGACTGATAGTTTACATAAACTCTGTAAAATAGAGACTTTAACTGCAATTCAGACATAATTAAATTTGTTAATTTCAAGGACAGTTACACATAAGCTTAATTCTACTCTTGGTATCAGTGAGATTTCAGAATGCTTAACCCAGCTGGATTTTATTATTTTATATATTTATTACTTGTAATAAACATTCCTGTAATTATTTACCTTTTCTTTTTAACAGAAACTGACCTTACCTTTAAGGAGCACATAACTTCACCACCTTTATAACTTTATCCTCAGAACATCCCTTACAAGTAGGTCAATAGATTGGGGAAGGGAGGGAGTTTTATACTATTATATTATTTATTAGACATTAAAGCTGTTCGGGTCCAAAAAGATTCTTGGCATCTTACAAAATTTTAGGAATCTCCACTCCTAATCTAACCCTAATCTGGATTCTACATTGGTTTAGTGCAGGGTTTTCACCCTCAGGAACTTTAAGGAGTATGGACGTCAACTATCAGAATTTCCCAGTCAGGATGGGAAATTCTGGAAGTTGAAGTCTATGTCTCTTAAAATTCTGAGGTTGAGGAAGTGAATGGATTTTATACAAAACCCAACATTTCCAAAGAACTTAGCATTCAGATCAGGGGTGTCAAACTCAAAGCCCGGGGGCCAGATCCTGCCCACAGGGTGCTTAGATCTGGTCCAGGGGCCCACCCTAGAAACCGCAAAGGAGCAGCCCATGGTGACTCTGCCAGTGAAAACGGAGCTCGGGAGGCAGTGGTGGGATTCAATTTTTTTACTATCGGTTCTGTGGGTGTGGATTGGTGGGCGTGGCAGGGAAAGGTTACTGCAAAATCTCCATTCTCTCCCCACCCCACTAACCGGCCTTCCAGCTCTGTTCTCCTGTGCAGGGCAACAAAAGAAGACCCAGCCTATCAGCTGAGACTTGGGAGGCAGATAATAGACGGGGCAGGCCAGTCAGAGGTGGTATTTCCGCTTCTCCGAACTACTCAAAATTTCTCCAGAACTGGTCAGAACCTGCTAAATACCACCTCGGGTCGGGAAGGCCATGCTGGCAGAGGGTTTCAGGAGGCCATTGCAGCTGAAAACTGAGCTCAGAAGCCCGTTTTCACCGGCAGTATGCTCAGGCCACCACAGGTGCCCCTGACAAAAGTGACGTCAAGCTGCCCACGCCCCCCCAGCCTCCCCAAGATCAAATATGGCCCTGATGGGGCCTTCAATGAAATTGAGTTTGACACCCCTGATTTAGATGGTCACTGCCTCAACCCATACCTCGATTATTTAAAATGCAACCTTGTAATGTAATAGTTTAGGTGTTGGAATAGGAGTAGGGAGACCAGATTCAAATCCATAACTTCACTGGAAGACTTTGGAACAGTTACCATCTTCTTCAGCTTCACCTACCTCACAGAATGGTTGTTTGGGAGGAAAATAAGAGGAGAAATAGAAGTGGCAGAACCTGAAGAGAGATCAGCTTAGTCACAACACAGCCACAGATAGACTAAGTCTAACCCCTCTGAACTACATTGACCCTTATCTAGCACCAAAATAGTGCTAACCATTAGTTGAGTTCATTCCTGTGTGTAGGCATGAGTAGTAATAAATCAATTTAATTGGAACTTTGCATGTGGTCCTGGTCTTTCAAGCCTGACAGAAGGGATCCGTATGAATCATAAGGACTGACTCCTTATGAGTCAGCATTTTTCTGACTGCTGGTTTAGTTGAAACCATCAAAGCTGAACTTTTTTGTGCAAATTGTGGGGTTGTGAATGGTCTGATTTTCTATTTACTTTTTCCCTGTTTCACCAGGCTGTCCACTGCATAGATGCTAGTGAGGATGTTCTTGTCCATAGTAAGGTGTCAAGGTGCCGGACTTAACATAGATGCTACCTAAAGCTTTGTTACAACTCCCCCTCACCTGAGATGCTCTTGGATGAATGCAAACAAATATGCTCCAGCATCACTAGCTTAAAACATCAGCAACCTACCTGAATTTTTCACCCCATTACTCAGACTTTGGCCTTAAGCAAGCTGTACCTCCCCCAGCACCATACCTGGACACATTATACAATAGGCTGCCATGTTACTCATCCAACAGGATAACTGTAGAGACTTTTTAATAGATATAGGAAATGGGCATCTTCATAACAATGTGGCTTCCCTATGTAAAGCCTCTCCTCTTCTTCCTCCTCTTGCTCTCCTGTTTCTTCCTTTGCAAATTATTGTAAAGGTACATCAGGTACCTGCAAACAAGGATGGAGGAAGTCTAAGCAAACTTTCTTCTTTTTTTTCCTATGGGGTTGGGACAAGAGGATTTATCTTACTGCAAGAGTGGTGAAGGTCAGAGGGCAATCCCTGTTTGATCCTCCGGAGAGACAACAGGGTGACTCATGATCCCTCTGCCTGATTTCAGAGTTGAGTCCAGGAGAAGACAAATGATCAAAGGCCAGCTTGAAATTGGTTTGGGAGAGATTTGGAGGGTGAGAGGAAGAAAATATATTGACTCTGGGTATTTCCTTCCCAATCAGGATGTATCTTTCTACTGGTATTATACCATTACAAAGAATAGAAAAGGACAAGTGTGAGATAGTGAGGAAGACAAAAAAAGTCAAGACTGCAGCTAGAACTAAATTTATTTTATTTTATTCATTTGATTTGCCAATCGCTTAAAGGATAACAGTATAAGTATAAACATATAGGAAATAGGTACGAATAAATGGGGACAATGCAATTCTATTGTTGATTTTGCTTTTTTATTTTTCCCCGGTTCTCTTAGTTGCCTAACTCCATTACATAAACTGCCTAGACTTTCTTTAATCATTAAGGCAGCATGCATAAGCAATTCTTTCTTTGGTTAGGAATGTATCAGCTCTATGTATGATGTGTTCTGTTCTACAATGAATTAATAAACAACTGTACCACATGCTTCTGGAATTTTGTTACAATAAAGTCTTTCATAGTGTAGGTAATCCTTGACTTGCAACCATTTGTTCAACAACTTTTCAAAACTACAATGCAGTTGAACAAAGGGACTTTTGAACCCCATCCTAAGTTCCAACTATTGCAGCGCCTCTGTGGTCATGTGATCAAAATTCAGGTACTTGGCAATGTACTTGCCATTACAACCACAGGAAAGCTGCAACTATACACACCTGCGCACACACCATGAGCTGGGAGGCCTTAGCCAGCCAGGGCCACTGGCACACAGAAACCTGCTGCAGGTCATTAGGCCTTGGCTGGCTAAGCCCACCTATGCATAGGACCCCTCTCTTCCTTCCCATGCCCCACTACTCTCAAGAGCCCTGAGCCTTCGCCCTGCCTCACCAGGCCTGGATCCCTTACCTTTCCCTTTCCCTGCAGCTAGTGATAGGCATGCCCAACCAAGCAAGGCCCAGCTAGAGAGCTAGCAAGGCAATTAATTCCTCAAGCCTAGGCAGGTAATCTTTCTCAAGGCTGGCCAAAAACAGGAACTTTGCTATTGCATATACATACCCACACGCACACACAGACACACAAATGCTCCCCAAAAATGATAGTACAACTTCAACACCATATTGTCAAATTGGTAATGCCAGGAATCTACAAAGGGTTAGGGTTAGATTAACTTGTATGTTGACATGATGTTCTGACAAGTCCAACATCAAGGCTTGAGCTAGAATCATGATCTCACTGCTAGTAATCAAATTCATGATACGAGCTGTGAAAACTCTCTAATCAGAAACATATAGCAATGGAGTTGGTTTAACTCCTGCCTAATGCTTATAAAATACAAGACAACCCGTAACCTATTGTGCCATTGTTTCAGAGATATTTCCTTATCTAAAAAAAACAGAATGAAAAACAGAATGACCACAGGCAAGCAAAAAGCAGTAGGAGCAGGAGCAACTTCCAACTTCCTGCCAGTTTTCCTATTGACTTTCCTTGCAGAAAGCTGGCAGAGAGCATTGGAAATGACAATCAAAAGATCACAACTGATAGTGGCAATGCAGTGGATGCAGATTTGCCAACTTTCAGTCTCACAGGTCCTGGATTATAAACAATTGTATAAGTTAGTCCATTTAAGGTATTTTGATTCAAAAATTATTGTGTTATTATATACAGTTTTGCCAAATTGAAGGTTGCAAACAATCACATAGATATGAGAGTATGTAGATGAGTGTAAAATGTGGCAGGTCATCTCACTTCAGGAAACAGTACAAAGCTTGAAAATCCCAAGCATTTCTTATAAAAAACAACAATGTCCTAAGGATAGATGCCTGAAAATTTAAATATGTGTGTGTATATGTGTATATGGGTGTATGTTGATGTATATGTGTATATGTATATCTCTGTGTGTATACACATATAAGTATGTGTATACATACTTATATGTATGTAAGCCTGATGATGGGCAGATGAAATTCTGCCGAAACGTTGCTACAACTTTAAAAGCACAACTATAATGACATGGGAAAATACCCGAACAAAGCTGAATACCATACATGTAAGTACCTGCGAAAACTTAAGAAAACACATATAAGTATACATATACATCAATATTTGTAGCTCAAGGTTGAACTGTGGAGTCAACCACCAAGAATCTCTCATCAACACTGACAGGGTAAACCACTAGTATGTAAAAATAAGTAAACCCCTCCCCCTTCTAGCACTGATGTTACCTATTTTGGTAAGGAAACATTTGCAAGAAAACCACAAACCTCAGAGAGCATCATGGATCCATAGAGAGAGAGAGAGAGAGATTACCAAAAGGGACGGGGAGAATGTTATGATAATAAATGGGATGGAAAATCAATGGGACTTCCCCAAGATATATACCAAAACATTTTCAACTATACTTTGCTTATCCATGTTTCAAATTGCTACCATTTCATAGTTCTTCCCATTCTGATTATACTTTAGCTCCATGAAAGAGAGTATGTAAGAACCATTTCTTGGCTTTTAATATATTCTGTATTTTGTTAATACTGACATCTTAGAAACTTTGCAAATTACCAAATGTACCATCAACAAGCAAAACTCTAAGTGTCTATTATGACAAATAGTGAATCTGTATTGTCTACCTTTTAAAAAGTGCCCAAAGATTAATAATAAGAGTACAGTTTTACAATCTAGGAGTTTCAGGATGGTGGAGTCTCTCCCATCCTGGGCTGAATTAAAATCTATGGTGAGCAACCTAATAAAAGTTATATTTCTTTTAGACTTCTATGTACAACAATTTATCCCAGAATTGTTTCACTCAAGACAGAGATATATTGTTCTGACCCAAAAAAAACTTTTCAAATTTATGATGAAATATATAAATATATATATAGCTATTGTTTGAAAAAACAAGCAATTTTTAAATGAAAGTATTATATTGTACATCTGCTGCTTTTGTTTTATCTATTAATGGGCTGCTAAAATACAGGACATTGGAAGATATGACAGAAATGATGTAATGCTAAAGCATTTCATTACACATGCAGTCCAACTCTTCTTCCCAGAAATGATTTATTATATTTTGTCAATCTGGTTCTTATGTGCCCACATCATTTTTAACATCATTTTTCTTCTGGACATCTTTACACTTTTACAAAAGCACATGAAGATAGCATCATAATACGAGGCCAGGCAGTGAAGTTGGCAGTTTACAAATAATGTTTCCAATATATAAATATCACATGGAAAGGAAACAAATGTTGGATATATGAAAGGCTAGCTATATTATTAGATGCCCCCATAGCTTTCCTCCTACCCAACTGACTCGTACAGTACATGTACTCTATCAGCTAAGGAGTGTGAGTTAGAATCATCTGACTTTCAATAGAGGGCTGGAGTTGGCAAGTCCACCCATGGAGTACAGAGGCAGGAGCAGCCCAGAAAGCTAGAGGAGGTCAATGCAGGATCCAGCAACCCAGGTTAAAAAAAGGAAAGGCTCCAAGTGCATTGTTGCAGCCACCATCTTGAATATTTTTCACCCCCTCCCTGCCGACAAGGGGGGAAACTTGACTGGGAAAATCAGTTAAAAGCAAGAGAAACCAGAGCAGAGGCAGTCAGAAGTCAACCAGATACTTGTTGGAAGTTGTTGGACCCATCTGGAAGAAGCAAAGCTTCAACTAGAGAAGGGCCAAAGCCCAACAAACCTCCAGCTGAAGCAGGAATATGCTCCATCTACAGACCACAAACTGAAGCATCACTGAAGGCAGCAAATCACACAGATCAAGAGCAACAAATGTCCTCCCAATCCAGAAACTATCCCAGCCAGGGGTAATCAATCTTCCCAGCATTAATTCAATTTTGACAACCCCAATAGATCTCAATAACCTTTAAGAAGCTTTAACCTGATAGCATAACCAGAAAGGAAACTAAAGAAAATGGGGAAAGGATAAACATGGGACTTGTGGGTTCTTCTGAATGGATAGCTCTGATGCCATTCAATAAAAGAAAAAATTGAATGGCAGGAAAAGATAGGCAGGACACCAAAAATTCCTTGAATAAGGCAAGATGTTTGTGCCATGAAGGTCTCATCTAGAACTACCCAAATCTTTCAGAATCAGCATAAATAGATTCAAACAATTGCCTAAATTATGTGGACGGCTATGGGTTTTCTCAAATGGGCCAATCCAGAGGAAGAAAAAAGTAGTACTAATAAAAAGCGGTAAGATAGCTGTGGCAATGATCAGACCCTACATAATCCAATGCAAATAAGTGTAAAACTACAAGAAGACAGATTTAATAGTCACAAATATTAATATATAATTATCTATAAATAAGATTACAGCTGTAACATTTTACTCAATATTTCACCCATTTGTTCTCTGTTTTAAAATGTTTTCTTGTTGTACTGCTTGATCTATTACTGTGTTGTTGTTTAATTCTATTATGAACGCAGTTCTGATTTATCCATCTTTTGTTTTACATTGTAAACCTGCTAAAATAGAGAGCTTTTTTATTAGATGACCTCAAACTGACCGAAGAAAAATTAAGCAACTTTTCCCCAGCATGTTTTTATCTACTGATCTATTTTATTTATACTGGCATAAATGGGAGTTTCATTATCTTTTCAGATTAAAATCAGGATGCAAATTAGAATTTTATTTTGCATGGAGTAACAACAGTATATGGGCCTGAATCTTTCTTGATTACAATCTTCCATCATTTTGATTTTATAATTACTGAATGACATACTGAAAGGAATCAATCAGTTTTCAATTGTTACCTTGGTGAAAGATTAAAACATCGTTACTTGTCATACATATTTCACACTTTAGCAAATTTTAATAAAGTGAATGCATGAGGAATGGTTGTGGGATGCTAATGACATTTCTATTGATTTTAATTCATATTTGTTGGTCAGAATTACTCAAATCCAAGCAAGGCATGGTGTCCTATAATTATTGCTAACAAATGAAGACCACAGAACACTGAAGCAGCTAAAATGAAATCATTAATCAAAAATTGTATAAAATAATTGCCTACAAGCTAGGGAAGTATCATCTTCCTAATGATCATCTTTTATGGCATATTGATCAGTTCTTAATGTTTACATCTTAGTGATTTCTCTACTAGAATATTAAATGCATTATTATATTTTTAAATAGGCACCTTGGGGTACAGAATGGAGACTGTATCACTATCAATCTAGTATGGTATCATTTCTGGATTTCCAAATTAATATGTCTAAAGATTCAGATCTTTGAAATCCCATGTACTACACAGAAGTCAGTTTTGATAAAACAAAATTTACAAAATTCTCTAGGCAAGAAATAAAAAGATGTGAACTTCAAATTGCAGGAGGGAATACTCCCATCTCAATTTTTGTAATCGATTTACCTACTATTTGGACTAATTCATAAACATAATGCCTGAGCCATGTCATTTTCATGTGAAAATAATGTTCACAGTCAACAAGAAATTATAAAAATAAAAATAATTAAAATGAACAAATCTTATAAGATGTTGCATAATGTACCGTACTTACTGATATTTCATAAGATTTCAGTATTCCAACATGAGATCACATTAAATTCTAGGGTGAGATTGCTGAAATATTGGGAAACTTTACTAATTCCAACCATTTTTTTTTAAATGAGCAGGATAGGAGCTCTAAATCAGGACTGTCAAATTCATGGCCCGCAGGCCAGATGTGTCATACACTGGCCACACCCAGGCCTGGTTTAGCAAAGGGGGCAAAGTCACGGCACATCACGTGATGACGCTGTAATGATGCAGGTTTGATATCCCTGCTCTAGATCATGGCATAAGATCAAGCAACAGAATCCAGGGACTGAAAAACAATCTGAACTTTGCAGAGCTCATCCAATGTTTTATAGCATTTAATGGCAATTTACATTCATATCTGGAGCTCTTCCTGGCTTCATCAATTGTACAGTACTGTGCCTTGTACTTCAGTGGCTGCATGAACTGGAACAATCTATTTTATTCTGTTTAATCTTGATGATTACTGCTCTTTTACGTTCGTTTTTCAGAGCATAGAATTCTGGATGTATTTCTAAAATAGTGCAACTAAATTCTTTACACTAAATTTGCAGCACTCAAGATTCCAAAGATGATAATTGTATCTTTGGGTTATTTTAATACTAAAAACTGGAAATGCCAGGTGAAATGGACCAATTATTTACTGTGCCATAAGGCAGCTTTCCATGTCTCTAATAATCTGAATGCATGTGGTTTCAGTGCCTTTCCCCTGGATTTAACCCCCCCCGCCCTTTGTTTTTAAGATGAAATTTTGCTTGAGAAGAACAGTGTTTATTTGTCTCATGTTAATTTAGCCAAATAATTTTAATTTTTCAGAGAAGGAGTTATGTGACAAAATGATTCTGTAAATTCTGTCAATTATGTTTCTTTCTTTCTTTCTTTTAATAAACAGCTTGTGTTTTTAATGAAGCCACAATAACTTGAACATTTACTTTTTTCATTCTGAATTTTTTTCAGAATTATGATCATCTTTGTCTCTTTATCTATTAATTTATTTATTGATTGATTTTGTATGTAGATATAATAACCAGGCTACCAGAAAACATATAACATACAAGAAAACATGCCACTCTAATCCTTGATAGCACCATTCTCACCCTGAAACCCCTGCAACACCTTTTTACAGAAACAACCTTTTTACAGAAAGTAAAATCCTTAAACTGGGCATCAGCTTGGCCTCAAGGAACAGGTTATACCATAAAACAGGGGCAATCTGTGAATTAACATGTTGGGTCCTCCAACCGAAAATGGGTATTTAACCAAAAAGGGCAGTGGTGAGATTCAAAAAATTTTATGACTGGTTCTGTGGGTGTGGTGTAGCTTGGTGGGCATGGCTTGGTGGGCATGGCAGGGGAAGTATACCGTAAAATCTCCATTTCCTCCCCACTCCTGGAGGAAGGTTACTGCAAAATCCCATTCCTTCCCGACCCCACTAACCTGCTTTCCAGCTCCGTTCTCCTGTGCAGGGCAACCAAAGAAGATCCAGCTGATCAGCTGGGACTCGGGAGGCAGAGAATAGATGGGAGAGGGGCCAGTCAGAGGTGGTATTTGCCAGTTCTCCGAACTACTCAAAATTTCCACTACTGGTTCTCCAGAACTGGTCAGTACCTGTTGAATACCACCTCTGCAAAAGGGCTGTTATGCATTGTGTTGTATAGCCAGAGATTCCAGGAGTACAGTCACTTAGGTAAGAGGAAAAAAATGTGCTTATTTATCAATATTCAACCTACAAAGAAGGATCAAGGTAACCTTGTGAAGGGCACTGTTCAAACCAAATACACCACTCGAGCGCCCATAGATGAATTCCAATGCCCCATATATTTGGGTGGCATTTTATAAGTTGATCATACTAACATTAATTAACCTAAAACCATGCTTCTTGTTTCCAATCACTATTTGTAGGAAATTATTATATATCTAACACATGCAGATTCTATGGTGGCCATTCATTATTTGTACCCATATACAGTAATAACTTGTTCCCAATCTCTTGAGAACGAACCATTTCTTCCTCCCAATGATGGGATTTAAATTTACTTGCAAGTGAAAGAATACAATCATGTTAACCACTGGTTTCCATGGGATAATATCTTCCATAAAATTTCTTCTTACTACAGAAATTAGTGAAGTATCCACAATATCAGTGTTATACGGCAATCCTAAATGTCAATAATTACCAAGTGCAGTTTTTGGGTAGTTTTTAATGGAAACTCTATGTAAGTGCATTGTAATTGTCCAATTACCAAATACGTTGGCCTCTTTTTTTTTACCAGTGCCAACTTCAAGCACTAATGTGGGATAGGCACATATGAAGTATTTTTAATTTAAAATGCATTTAAACAAAACTTCTATTTTACTTCCAGATAATTTTGGAAAAATAATGGCTCCAGAGCAGTGAAACATTATACTATGTATATAACTATATTCTCAGATAAAAAATAAATATATCACATAAAGCTGAATTCCAAAAGTAGTATCAGAGTCTGCAACACTTTTACATGAACAAGAGATCATTATTATTCTTTATTCATGCATGTTAAATATCAGAGTGGACTATAGTTGCAAAATGAAGTATGAGAACTTGTTCTCAAAACTCTGAAATAAGGAACGGATTAAAAGATTAGTGCAGCCTGTCTGGTTTGTTATGTTTTACGGTATTTATTTTTTTGTTTAAAATACATTCGGTCAGGTACAGTGCAATATATCTTATGATTCATTCTAGCCAGCACAATAGAGCTTAAAATATATAATAAACTTGTCAACTCTAATTCAAACCTGCTGCATTAACACAACAAAATATATTTCTATTTAAACTCTATTAACAGGAAGTCGGGAATCTATATTATCAAAATTAATGTTTTTACTTTATAATGAAAGCTAAGAACATTAAAAACAAGCCATAAAATACTTAAATTTAGAATGCCTGGTTGCAAATTATGCTCCAAAGAAATTTTTTTACCAAGAAATTCAAGTGCAGGCAGAGCTCCTAGAAAGGAAAGACCCTGATTCAAAAGATTGCTAGATGTAGAGGAACACTGTATCTGTCCTGCTGTGCTCAGAAGTTGATCAGAAGATGTCGTGGATGCAAAGCTGAAAAAAAGAATTGAGTCTATCAAAGTGCAGATTCAGCAAGTCATTTTTATACACACAATGTCTTACCTAGCTTTGTATTTGCACAAAGATTTTGTCTATGTCAGAATTCTCTCAATATTTCAATAGTGGGGTACTACGGACAGTCCTCAATTTATTTATTTATTTATTTTAATAAAGTTTTATTTGGGTTTTCACACACAAAATACAAGTAAAACATCTTTTTTGAAAATAGCATGGTCCCGGGTTGAACTTCTTTATACAGACACAAAACTCAATTTCATGATCCTTTTTGTATTCTATTCCATATCTTATACTATTTTACATTTTCTATATAGTTTTTCCCCTCTTTTAATTTTCTCAATTTTATTTTGATTATCTCATCTCAATTCAAATCATTATATTTATACTTTTGTCTGTTCTGTTTTCTCCTGTAGTTACTAATTGGAGTATGACACCTTTATATCTTTTAATTATATACATTCAACTCTTATTTAAACTTCAATATATACCTTAAGTTTATGACCTTCAATATAATACATAATATATAACTTCTAGTCGAATTCTGCTTGGCACATTCTTATAATACACACTATATTCTTTTAAAAAAAAGATTGTAAATATATGTAATTATAAACCCTCATTCCATTCCAGTTCAGTTCTATCATTAATAATCATTAAAACCATAACATCTTTAACATTTCTTTTCAATTAAATATCATACTTCCTTAAAAACACATATAATCTCCATAATTAATTTTCCCTTATTTCTCTTCACATATGTTTTATAAATCATTAAATATACCTTTTGTTACATTTATTGACAAGCATTCTGATAGCTTATGATAGCTATTTTATCAGACATTTTACTCATACATTGTTTCATATTTTCTAAAATATTTCTGCTTCTAATATAACCATACTATCTTATATACCTTTGCAGAATCCCTTTTTCCATTAAGTTTTCACCCATTATCTCTAAATAGACCCTGTTTCTCTATATTTTGCTTCTGTCCTTTATAACTTCTTTTCCTTTCTTTCTTCCCTCTCATCTTCTCCCTCCCCTTTTTACTCCCTTGTCTCACTAGTTCTAATTCTCTCCTGCATTTCCCTCTTCTGTTGCTTTCTGATTTTATACTTATTTTTCACTCTATTTTTTTTTAGTTGTTTTTCCTAATCTTAAACTTTCCATTCTCTTTCTCCCCTTTCCTTTTTCCCCCCATCTAAGATTACTTGTTCATTAAAGATGGCTTCTTCTTTGTCACAATCTTCTTGTTCTGCAGGCATTTCTTGTTGTTTCTCATAATTCCAAATCTCCATTTCTAAAAACTGAAATACGAAGCCAAAAGAACCTCTCCCTTCTTGTGCATCTTCTTTGTACTTTTAAAGTTCCTTTTTCAGTTCTTCTAAAAGTGGAGCCATTTTTAAAAAAAATTAAACAACCACCCGATTGATTTTAGTCATTCAAAACAATAACCAAGAATCCAGAAATCATCAAGTAATCCAGATAGTCCCGAGTTATATCTTCTTATTTCTTTTTCAACTTTCTCTTCCTGGGGTTTTTGTTGTGATATTTCAGTTAGAATGTATCTTTTGGAAGTCTTGTTGAGATTTTGCTGTAAGTTCTTTTTTAATTCCAGGCAGTCTCCTCCCTTCCAGATCCTGCCCTTTTATTCTTCCTCTCTCCTTTCCTGTTTTCAAAAGCTTTTAATTATCCAGAAATCTTTATTATCCCTTTGACTTTTTATTTTCAGCATTAAATGCCTATTGATGTCAAAGTGGATTTTTTTCCAATTTCTTGCTTAAGTCTCTTAGCTGTCAGTATAGGAAAAGGAGAAAACCAAATCTTTTTCCTTTTCTCTCTCCTTCGCAGCTTAAAAATCTTCTTAGGGAACAATGTTGTTAAGTTTAAATTCCAGGGTACCTTATTTGTTGCTTTTGCTGTTTGACCCGGTCAACCAAAATTTTCTCTTCTTATCTTCCTCCTGCACATTCTTTTCCGGTCGAGTTCTTCTTTGTGGTGGCCATTTCTGACCACCGCTGCAACTGCCTTCAGGAAAGGGAGTAATGGCCAGCTGGGGAGGAGAGATGCGGCTCTCCTCAACCCTGATGGCAGTCTCCCCTCTCTTCATCACCTCTACGGGGTGGCTTAGCCCCAAAACCAGCCGGCTCAGGGCGCTCCAGCAGCGAGCACAGATTGAAGCCTCGCAGAGACGAGGTTTTGGTCTGTCGCTGAAGAAGCTCAAACCGGAAGTCCAGACAGTCCTCAATTTATGACCAGTCACTTAACAGCCATTTGAAATGACAATGGACCTTTCTCCCCAAAAAAGGTAGAGAGAGAGAGGGAGGGAGGGAGGGAGGGAGAGAGGGAGAGAGAGAGAGAGGCACACACACACAAACCTGTGGTCATTTAATTTGGTCCCTTTGCAACCAGCTCACCTTTACACAGCCATGTGCAATCACATGACTGCAATATGCTATATTATTTTCCAGTTTCTGTCTTTTACTTCTGGTTTCCTGCAAAATAATTTCTCCACCATTTCTGCTGTTATTACATGTTTTTTTCATTTCAGCTTTTTTTATTTTTATCCACCTCCTTTAACCAATCTGCATTCTTGTTAGATTTCTTTGGGTTATTTGTATCTATACTCAGAACTGCACTGTTTTTTCCTTGTCAGGTATTGACTCATTCACTATAGTTTCTCCATTGATGGATAGGTAGAAATGTTTCTGATTGGATTGAAATTGGAGAGTCTGCCTATAATTTGCAATTCAGCCTTCATATCTCCTGATCTTCTTGGCTGTAACTGTTATTTGCTGCTTTATTATTTCTAATGCTTTCTTGGTCTTCCTTGTTTCTGGGTGATATTTCTTGATCAGATACTCTTTGGTCTTCTTGTTCTTCTGTTTTTCTTTTGTCTTTTCTAGTTTGCTTGCATCTGATCTCAGCTTGCTGATCTTATTTTCCAACATGATCTTCCATTTTGGTGATGCATTGTTTGGCTTTTTTTGTTGTTGATTTTGCATCACAAGTATTCAGTCATAACTGCAGCTATACTGCACATTGGCTGGTTTTTTTCTTGCAGTGACCAGGTGCTTATATTTGACACATTAATGTTTGTGCTAGCTGTTTATTTGAAATAAGCTGTAACACAGGCAACCTTATTGTTATTCTTGTGCTGTTCTACACTCTCAGCAATTATTTGTTTCAATTCTTCTACTTTTTAGTTAGAAGGCTTTGTTCTTTCTGAGACAGATGAGAGGATGCCTGATTTTGGAATGAAAACAATTCAATAATTGTGCTAGCTTCCCTTCTGCCAATTCCCCTGGTTTGCCTCTACAATCTGAGTTACTTTTGGCAAGGCTTTGATTTCTTTGTTCTGGATAGACCTTTTCAATTCTTTCAATTCTGCTTCTGTTAATACTCTATTTTGCATTATCAATTGATGTTGATATGCTAGCCTCTGTTCTTTTATTTCTGAATCTGAGTGTAGTTCTTTCCAAAACTGGTGCATTCTTTTCAAATATCCTTTTCTTGCTAGACTTTATCTGTAATAACAAATTATTATATATTTCATTTACACAAATAACTACATACATTTATTATGGAATTTCTAGTCTAATCACTCTGCTGAACACCTAATTCCCACAGTATGTATCATGTTTAAGGATATATATATATCCATGTAGTACGGCTCTATTACTATTATCCTTCTCATCTTTTCTACTATCTTCTCCTATTGGTATCTTATATTACTTTGTTGTTTGTATGTACACTGAGAGTTTATACATCAAAGACAAATTCCTTGTGTGTTCAAGCACACTTGGCCAATAAGGTATTCTATTCTATTCTACTGTTGGACTAGAAAAAAATATAAAATGAGATTTAAAGGATTAATTCTGGAAAGAACAACACTTATTATTGTTCCAACCTCACCTATAGAAACAGACATTGCTAAGAATTGCTAAAACTGATTTCCTAATTGATTGCAGCTTTCTCAGCAATAGATTCTTAATGACATTTATCAAAATATTTTCCAGATAGCATAAAGATCAAATGTGTCATGTTTATACTAAATAAATCTAACAAGAGAAATGGCCATTCTTTTTTCAGATCATGCAGCCTATCCTTTGCCCTAAAACCTTAGTTTCCGTAACACAATGATGTTCTGAGTACAAATACAAGATAACACTAAATTATAGCAAAAAACATGATTAAAACATAAGATTATGTGATTATGTCTATGAGTAGCAGTAAAGGTGTTTTTTAAATGGCAAATCATTTAGCTGACATATCAAGGAAGCAGAATAGTGTTTTTCCTAATATGTTTTTTACAAAATAAAACATTGCCAATCAAGAACATGAAGCCACTTCTGAATTGATTCTGGAGTTGATGCTGGCTGGTTTCAGGATCTGAACCATATCTTTGTGGTTCTATGCTGATATATGTGGAACTAGAGCAGAGCTGGATCTTTCTTTCTTTTTTCTTTCTGCAATGCAGCAGCTTATGGACAATCTGTTTCCTATTCAGGTCCCTTATAATATCTTCCTAGTGGTAAATAAACTATTGACCAGGTTCTGCAACAATCTAAGCCATGCTAGGAAAAGGAAAGGAATAGATTAATGTATCTATGTGTGTGTGTGTGTGTGTATATGTTTTCTTAAGTTTTCGCGGGTACTTACATGTATGGCATTCAGCTTTGTTCGGGTATTTTCCCACGTCATTGTAGTTGTGCTTTTAAAGTTGTAGCAACGTTTCGGGAGAATCTCATCTGCCATCATCAGGCTTCTGTATAGTGTTCATCTGTGAACTAGATGAACACTATACAGAAGCCTGATGATGGCAGATGAATTCTGCTGAAACGCCGCTACAACTTTAAAAGCACAACTACTATGACGATGGAAAAACCCAGAGCAAAGCCGAATGCCATATATATATATATATATATATATATATATATATATATTATATATTTGTTGTTGGTTTTCTCCCGCGTAAGATTCGAAGTATCTAGGCAGCGTTTCGATGAAGTCTCATTCATCATCTTCAGGCTTCTGTCTCCGGCTCTGTGCTTCTCAGAGTAATGTGAGTAATCTGAGAAGCACAGAGCCGGAGACAAAGCCTGAAGATGATGAATGAGACTTAATCGAACGCTGCTCAGATACTTCAATCTTACGCGAGAAAACCCAACAACCAAAGATCCATATACAAATACCCGCAGAACCTCAGAAAACATATATCTATCTATCTATCTATCTATCTATCTATCTATCTATATATATATATATATATATATATCACCAGGTAAGCACCTTTTCATCCCACTGTCTGTCACAAATGACAGTTTAAGAATGAAGGCTGTAGAAGTGACTGATGCCAAATGCACATCGCATACACATTATTTCACCATTATAACTCTCAAGCTATGGAGACTGAAGGCAATATAAATAGTTAGCGTCCTCTCACCTATCATATGACCAGAGCAATGCACACATATACAGAAAATGTGAATGGAAGGGTCAACATTTTCTCTTCCCATGAACTTCTACTGTTACATAGCAGCTGCAGTGGCTCAGAAAGGCTAAATGGTATTGGTGCATGGGGGGAGGGAAATGCATGTCAATAGAACATGAAAAGTGAGGAAATGTACGTCATGATGCCACAATGCTAACCCCATAGCTTGAAGAAATTTTGCTTCTCATCCAAGAAGCTTCTTCAGCTGAAGAAGCTTCTTGGATGAGAAGCGAAACATTGTCAAAGAAAAAACAGAAAGTCTACTTGCCTCTTGAAAAAGCAGGGTTCCCATCATTTACTTTAAATAAAGGAAGACTCTGGATCAAAAAATGGAACACTCACATGCCCAAACTATAAATAAACAATGCAACTGCTGTCATCGGGTGTATGGCACATGAGATGTGTTAAGTTTGGGAAAAGAGAGGCTGAACCAGAGCATGAGTGCAACAATACTTTATTATAACAATAAAGGGCTGACCGTGCTTGCCAAGCCGGGAACTGGCTCGCAGCGATCAGCAACTGGTTGGACCCCGCAGCCTGCTTTTATAGCTGGCTGCTGGGGAGAACCAACCAATGGGTAAAGGGGGAAACGCCCGCAAAGTGAATGGACCTGAGTGAGAACTCCTAGAGTCCTCAGGACATAACACCCCTTCCCCCAGATGTGAACACGCATAGTCTTTGAGGTAGGCAGGAGGTTTATGTTGGCGCCGGAACGGCGCAGCTCTGGAACGCTGACTGTCCGCTCAGAGTCTGTCTGGGAAGGCAGAGCCGGGTAGGTGTCACCAACGTGCTCCCCGGTTCGGGCAGGCCCGGGACTCGTAGGGTTGGTCACTGGGGACATGCTCCCGTATACTGGATCGGGCTGGTCCACCGCCTGGGCGCCGCTGTCCGTGCTCGGGCTTTCTGGACCGACTGTTGGTGTACTGGTCGCCGGAAGGATGTGGATGTGGGGTTGATGCTGAGACCTCCTGTCGCTTGCAGATTCTGGGTCCCTGCTAGTGTGGGTGCTGAGGCGCCTACGCAGCTGGTCCAGGTGCCTTCTCCAGACCCGCCATCCTCCAGTCTGACCCGATACGACCTTGGTCCGGTGATGGCCACGATCTCGCCCGGGATCCAGAGGGGTCTCCAGCGAAGTTCCTCGCAAATACTGGCTCCTGTAAGATAAAATGTCTAACCCCCGATGTGGAAGCGAGGGAGAGTCAGGGCAGTATTGTGGGTGAAGTCTGTCCAATACAGTCCTCAGACGCCTGCCCATCAGGAGCTCAGCTGGGGACTTGTTGGTGGCTGAACATGGAGTTGAATGCTGGCTCATCAGGAAACGCGAGAGTTTGTGGTGCCAGTCATCCTTATTTTTAGTGGTCCTGACGGCCCTCTCAGCCAATCCGTTACTGGCAGGATGAAATGGGGCTGTGAAAATGTGGCGGATACCCAGGTTGGCAGCGAAACGGCTGAACTCGGTTGATGCGAACTGTGGGCCATTGTCGGAGACAATGGAGTCGGGTAAGCCCGTGTGCAACAAACAGGCGTGTTAATACGTTGGTGATTGCTTGTGTGGTGGTCGTGGATAGCTGTGCAACGTCAATCCATTTAGAATAGGCGCCCACGACCACTAGGAACATTTTCCCATGGGGCCGCCAGGTCGATGTGGATTCTGGACCACGGAGCGCTGGCGCTCTCCCATTTAGTAGGGGTGGCAATAGGAGGAGCCGGACGGGATTCCTGGCAGATGTTGCAGGAACTTACCCAACTGACAACGCCTCGCGAGGCCTGGCCACCATAAGCGTAGCTGCGTGCTAATGCCTTCATTCTCACCGATGCCAGGGTGTCCCTCGTGCAACGCTCCAGGACCCGGGTACGAGTGAGGTCGGGATGAGTGCCCCACAGTAGACAGCCCTGCAAACTGACAGTTCCTGCATGCGGTCTTGAAAGGTGAGAATTTGTTTTCCACATTGCCACCCGGCCACCCCCTCCTCACCCAGTCGAGCACCTGGGCGGCGCTTTGTCTGCCTTGGTTTTAGCAGCAATGTCAAGGGCAGTGATGGGGAGGTCCAATTGGGTTACCTCGAAAATGGCGTGGACAGGAGCAGGGTCTTCAGCCGGAGCCGGCAAGGGACAGCGGCTGAGAGCGTCAGCGTGGGACAATGTTTTACCTGGCCGGTGTAAGAGTCTGTAGGAGTAGGCTGCTGGAAGAGGGTCCATCTCGTCATCCTAGGGAAAGGACTTGAGGGGTCTGTTTGTCTCCGGCCAGTAGACCCAGGAGGGGCTTGTGGTCTGTGACCAGCTCGAAAAAATGGCCAAAGAGAAATTCATGAAATTTTTCACTGCTGCAACAGCCGCTGAGCTTCCTTATCGATCTGGCTGTAATTACGCTCTGTTGCGGAGGCGTCCTGGAGAAAAAGGCAATGGGAGCCTCGGCGCCATTGGGAAGCCTGTGGTTTAATACTGCCCCAATTCCAAAGGGGATGCGTCTGCTGCCAGGACTAAAGGAAGGTTGGGGTCGAATTGAATAAGTACCGCCTCTGACGTGAGTAGTGATTTCACGGCGTGAAAAGCATGGTCTTCTTTGTGCCCCCAGTGCCAAGGTGACTTTTTATCCAGTAATCTGTGTAGGGGTTCAGCTACTGATGCTTTATGGGGCAAGAAAGACGCGTAAAAGTTTAATAGCCCCAAGAAGGCCTGTAGTTCAGTTTTGGAGGTTGGAGTGGGTGCCTCGTGAATTGCCTTAACCTTGGACTCCAGGGGTGAATGCCTGAGGCGTCAATTTTATAACCCAGAAAGTCCACCTGTCTAGTGGCAATGGCGTATTTTTCTTTTTTTCAATTTGAGGCCATGCTGTCTGAACCTCTCTAACACTGCTCGAACTCTCTGGAAGAGTTGGGGTCTGTCCCTGGCCGAGACTAAGATGTCGTCAAGTAGGGTACTACCCAGGAGGCCCTGTAAAATCCGCTCCATGAGGGATTGAAAGATACCTGGGCAACACTTACGCCAAATTGGAGACGCTTGCATCGGAGCACCCTGTGAGTGACGATGGTCTGGAGTTCCGCTGTTTGGTTATCAACAGGGAACTGTTGATACGCTTGAGACATGTCCAATTTGGCAAAAATGCTGCCAGGTTCAAAAGTGTGTAATAAATGCTGAATGACGGGCACTGGGTAGCGCTAACTTGTAGAAACTTATTGATTGTGGTCTTGTAGTCCGAGCAAATTCTCAGGCTACCGTCTTTTTGAGGGTGTGACAATGGGCGTCTCCCATTTGGCGAAATCTGTTGGCTCAATGACCCCTTGTTTTAATAGTTTATCCAATTCAGCATCTAGTTTTGGCCGAATAGCGAATGGGACCCTACGCGGTTTAGCCTGATTGGGACTGCCTGGGGTCGACTGAGACGATATTGGGGTGCCGTTATAACACCCCAGCTCATCGCTGAATACATCTGAGTAATCAGCGAATAAGGAGTCAGTGTCTGAGGTTGAGACAGCATGGACTCCTGTTAGCCCTAGGCCGAGATGGGGAAACCAATCGAGCCCCAATAAGGTAGGGAGATTGCCGTTAACTACCACTAGAGGTAGGTGACCTTTAAAAGCTCTAAAACAAGGAACTTGCCTCTGCCGATTACAGGAATGGTCCTCCCCTGGTAGTCCTTCAGGCCAAACTGGCACTTCTGGAGCCGGCTGGTTGATAGGCTGGGCTGGAGCCTCTTGAGGGTGTTCCACGAGATAATTGAGAGTGCTGACCCTGTGTCAACCTCCATGCGCACCGTTTACCTTCTAAGTAAACGGAGAGAGATTTTACTAACAGTGTGGCAAGTGTGCTTGCACGGTGATGTGTGCGACAGTTCAATACTTGCCTGGGCGGCCCGAGTGTGAGACGGGGGTGCCTTTGTGTTGAGCTTTGAGGGGCTTGGCAGACTCTCACGATGTGCCCCCTTTATGGCAGTTATTGCAGGTGGCTCCTTTAAACTTGCAGGTGGCCCTCAGATGAGGTCCACCACAGGCTAGGCACAGGGTGATGTGCTTGGGTGGACCGATGTTTTCTTGTTTGGCTCCTACCTGCGGCCGTCTGTCGCTGGAGAGGCGGTGGATGTCGTTTTCATCACTCAGGGATTCCTCTGCTACCACCTCCTCGGAGTGGACTGGAATTGATGTCAGCTTGGCAGTCGGGCCATGGATTTCGGTGGCTGAGTGCGCTGCCAGTTCTGCTGCTAAGGCCTCCTCGACTGCTTGTGCGAGATTGAGGTCTTTTTTCGCAAGGAGGCACCTTTGAAGGTGTAGGTCCTTGACCCCGCAGACTAGTTGATCGAGGAGCATGTCCTCCAGGTAGGTTCCAAACCCACAATGCAATGCTGCTGTTCTGAGAGCGGCCATATACTGATTAATGGTTTCCTTGTCCGCTTGCTTCCTCATACGGAAGGTGAATCTCCTGGCAATCTGTGAGGGCCTGGGGAATAGTGGTTAGTGAGGATTTCAAGTAGCTCTGACCAAGGAACGTTTTCAACTCACGTGGAGCCACGAGGGCTGTGGCAGTATCGAAGACGATGGCCCCACAGTAGATCAGGAAATACGATTTTTCCGATGTTCTCCAGCATCAGCAAGTCCAATTGCATCGATATAATGGTTAAAGCGGTTCTTGTATGATTCCCACTTCTCCTCATCCGGTTTGAACGCTGGGAAGACTGGATTGGAGTTCATGGTGATGGGGCCGTAGAACAACCTGTGGAAAAATCTCTCTGGGGCAGCAGAAAATGTTCTAGTGCCTGTGGCAGGCAAGTGATTTCAGCTCTGGAGAGGCTTTTCGCAGCCTCTCTCTCTCTCTGGGTTAGCCAAGTTTGGCCGTCAGCCATTGGTGGCATTTGAATTGCGCCTGAGTGGGCGCAGTGACTTGACTACGGCACCGTGCTGTGCCTTTTAGGTTTGAAATTCAAATGACAGCCATTTGAATTTCGCCTAAACAATGAGCGGCTGCGGCTCGCAGCGCTTCACTTTCCCTGTAGCTGGGCTAACAAGCGGCTACAGACGCTTCTAACTTTTCGCTCTGACCGCTCTCTCTGGCTGCGGATCAGTGTTCACTTCTATTGCTTGCTGGCCGCTTTCTCTGTCAGCGGACCAGCGTCGCTTTTTTGTTTGCTCTTTTTGCTTGCTGACCGCTCTCTCTGGCTGCGGATCAGCGTTGCTTTATCGCCGCCGATCGCTCTCTCTGGCTGCGGATCGGCGGCTAGTGACTCAGCGTTGCATGGTGCTTCTGGTAGCCATCCCATCCTCGTCGCCAGTGTTAAGTTTGGGAAAAGAGAGGCTGAACCAGAGCATGAGTGCAACAATACTTTATTATAACAATAAAGGGCTGACCGTGCTTGCCAAGCCGGGAACTGGCTCGCAGCGATCAGCAACTGGTTGGACCCCGCAGTCTGCTTTTATAGCTGGCTGCTGGGGAGAACCAACCAATGGGTAAAGGGGGAAACGCCCCCGCAAAGTGAATGGACCTGAGTGAGAACTCCTAGAGTCCTCAGGACATAACAAGATGGGTTTAGAAAGGAATAGAATAATTCCTTATGTAAATGACTATCAATAGCTACTAGTGTTAGTGGTTATACAGTACCTCCTTGATTTCCCTGATGTCAGCTGATGTTCAGATTGAATTTGGCATTTTTATCTCCTCTTGAGTCCTTCCCAAGGACCTGGGATGGTCAGATATTGTTGTTTGATGGTGCTGAAGATATCATCACAGACCGTTCCAAACAAAGCTTCCTTTTCCAACTGACTGATGGCGATTTTGTCGATGCCGATGAATGATGTTCAAGTAATGCTCCAGAGGTTTTGGGAGTGCAACCAAGGTGCCTGTTACTACTGGTATTATCTTTGCTTTCTTTTGTCATTCTACCTCTATTTGCAAGTCTTTGCATTTTATGATTTTCTTCAGTTCCTTCTCTTCTATTCTTCCATCTCCAAGATTGCAGTGTCCAATATTCACATTTTTTTTGTCCTTATTAAGAATTGTTAACTCTGGGATGTTATGTAACAGGTGTCTGTTTGAATTGTAAAGCACTTTAGTTTCTTCATTTTCTATTACTTTGTCTATTTTGTAATTCCACCAGTTCTTGCTTGCAGGGAAAATAGTACTTCTTGCAGATATTTCAATGCATAGTTGCTACTTCGTTGTGTCGTTAAGTTACTGAAATTGCTTATGCTTGTCTGGAGGGGGCAGAGTCAACTTTTATATATCATTTCTTTTTTAAAATTCTCTTACTCTTTTTGCACTTCTGTTTTTTCTTTTTCATATTTTCTATCTACATATATAAAAGTGAAATACCACTCACGCACTGCCTACAAACTTGAAATTTGGCATGTATGTTCCTCTTGGCTTCTAGATGCTCACTAAGAAAGGATTTTTCGTATATTATTATTAACAAGCTCTGATGCTAAGGGGTTCTACTCCCCCTCTCCACTTGAAAAGAAATTTGTTCCAAATGCAAAACACAAGCAGAGGAGAGGAGTTTCAGTTTCAGTTTCACAGCACCAAGCAGCTTTAGTACCAGAACAGTTGACCTAAACCATGCCCAGGCTCCTTGCTGTCTCCACCTTGCTCACACAGCAAATACTGTTTCTGTTTCCAAACAGCCCTCAATTCTCTCACACATTGACAGGACGCTTGCCAGATGAATACCAATGAATGCTGGTAGAAAGAGGCACAATTTTTCCCCTTATTTTCCTCCCCCAAAACTAAGCCCGACCACATTGTTTACTAGCAAAGTACCAGTATCAAGCTAGTAGTTAATATTAGTTTTTTATTTTTTAAATATTCCCCAAAAGATAGCACCCGGAAACCAAATGGTAGCCAATGTAGCTTGTAAAACCATGGCATAAAAACATGATTTTTAATGGCATAATGTTGTAGCCTGCCCAACTGTGCCTGCACATTCAGAGCCAGCTGTAACTTCTAAGTGAGTTTTAAGGACTATATTGCAGAAGTCCAGTCATGAGGTGACTAGGACAGGGGTAACCATCTGAAGGGCTTCCCAATGTAGGAATGGGTATAAGTAACACAGTAGACGAATCTGTGTGAAAGCCCTCACTGAAGATGGTATTTAATTTCATTGTACTGGTACAATGACAATAAACTAAACTAAACCAGGAACAGGAACTCTGATACCACCTGTAGATTGCATACCAGATTTCATTGGGAAATCATACCCTCAATAAAGACTAAAAATGGAAGGACCAAAGACCCCATATAACTACAGTCACTCAGTTGGTAGGATTGAGCCTGACTCTGTTCCTCTCATCTAGACCTGTACAATTTCTAGACTCTGGGGAAAGAATGTGACATCATTTGATTGGCTGACAGCTAAGATGTATAGTAGGTGCTGATTCTGAACAGATGGATAACCTTGGATAATGTTTATATTATCCAAGTGATGACCTTTCCTCCTTTAAACTCTATTTCTAAACTAGCATTTCCCCCACTGGACTAGGGGAATTAAACAATGATTTCTACCCTGAGAAGGTGATCTTTTCTCACTTTAGTGAGAAAGTGAAGTGATCTTTTCTCACTTCAGAAGAAAACAAAGAGAAAGGAATTCTTCCCAGGCACATTTTAGATTGCTGAAGGAGATAGTCTAAGAAAGAAGTTATAGAGTGAATGCAGAACCATTGCGAGGGCTTCCTATATAAAATAAATAAAACTGCCAAATCGTGTTTCATCTTAATTTTGGCTATAGAGATTAGTCAAATGTTTCACATGTTTTAAAATTTGTTCTTTTCCAGTCACCAAACTCTTGGATGGCCCCTTTTAATTAACTGCGGCTAATGAAAAAGAAGGAAGTAAAATGATCCTTACAATTCTATTATGCATTCTCAAGAAAGGGCTACATGTAAATAGTGTGTGGGAATGATCTTGGCAGACAAGAGGAAGTGTGTGGATCCTCCTCTTCTCTCCCAAGGTCATTCTCACAGGTGTCTTCTATTCAGAACCACATATATGGTGTTACCAGTAGTCCTCGCTTAACAACATTAATTAGGATTGGAATTTTCCTCACTGCGCAATATAGTCATAAAGCACAATACACATGCCTGCATTGCTTGTGGCTCAGGAAATTATGGGTTGTTAACAAAGGGTCTCATGTGACTGTGATTTGCAAAGCATGAAGTTCTCATATTCCATATAAGGTATTTGTTCTGAAGTTCTCCAATGTTCAACATTGGTCCATTTAATGATGCCAAAAGCCCTTTCAATCAGTCATTTCCTCAAGAAAATGGTGAGATGCCTTCCCTAAGGACTGTACCAGTTGGCCATTTAATTGACCTGGACCCTTGCATTAGCCAACAGCTAGCAAGCTATAATTTGAACTGCAAATATCTTGCCAAATCAGAGTTCTTTAAATAGCAGGCATTCATTCCAGAATATGACATGTCCAATAAAATTACATTACTGTACTATATCTATGACTTTGGAAATTAACAAGGAGAAAAAAGAATATTTTGGCTATAATAAAGAGTCCACTTCAAAGAAATATGCTCTGTGTAGGACACCTTCAGACAGGGAGATAATTTACGTAGTTATGATAAATGTTCTGAGCTCTAGTATAAAAAAAGCTAGCAACTGTTTCAAAGGAATGTAAGATTAAGCACATTTCAGCACTTATCTGAGGACCTGACTTGTTGGCCATGTACTGTCTTGTTTTCACTATGCAGTACATAGAAATGCTTCTGACATTTATGAACCGAAGAGCAGTGGTATTTCTGAGAATTTAAAAAAGAAAAAGAAAAGAAAACCTAACCAGGCATTCTTCTGGGAACTATTTTTGCTCAGGTAGAAACAAAAATCAACACAAGCCAATTTGTCTAGTCACTGCTTGCTAAAGTCCTGTGTTAATACATGTGAGTAGGGAGAAGTTTGCTTTCTTGAACAGACCTAGTTCCTGTTTTTTTATTTCATTTGTTTACAGAAAGAATTCTTTTCCAGAAATAAAGTTTTAAATCTCTACCCCACCAGTCCCTTATTTTATTACAAAGGCACTTTAAACTTGGACGTTCAAAGAAAAATATAATATTGACACAAATGTTAAATACTGTAAATGTTGCTTCATGTTAAAGGACATAGCCTTGTATGTTCTAACCTGTGTGGAGGCTATAGTGCAAATATAGTGTGACCTCTGCAAAGAAGCAAAGCACAGAATCCTTCTTCTTTTATAAAAGGCCAAATTGAGAGAGAGAGAAATCTCCATTTACTAAATCAGTCTTTCCCAACTAAACAGTCACTTGGTGTGTTGGGATTGCAATCCCCCAATTTTTCAGCAACAGCACTGGATGGTGCTTCCTATTTCATCCTGAGGACATCAGGTCACAAAATGTGCTAATAACAGGTAATAATAACAGGGCTGGACAGTGTATCTGGACAAAGCCTGTTATTTTTATAGCCACTTGGGCTTGACAACCTGCCCTTTCTCTATACATTGGTAAGAAATCCCATTCAAGCTGCATAGTTCTTTCCTTAGTACCACACAATCCAAGATCTTAAAAGAAAAGAAGAAGAAAAATGTTAAGTTCTCCATGGCCAAGTGGAAATTAATATTAATTCAATAACTGTTCTCTTTCTAAGGCTACAGAGGGCCATCATTTTATTTTAGTTTTAGCAAGATTTGTTTTCCTATAAGCAAATGCCAGAGTTAGAATTCACCCCTTCTCACAGGAGATCCTGTTACTTAGTGGTGGTATTAAGAAACTGGACCAAAGGGCCATGGAATGCAGCCGTCTGCATGCTTCCCTGAAACCACTGGCTCTTCCACTCTTCAAATACAAATATTTTTGTATTTGAAAACCTCCCATGCAAAGTACAGCCACAGACAGCAGAATGGGGGAACCAAAAATACAAAGCCAAGCCTTAACACATGTCAGAGCCTCTCAGGCAAAAGCATGCAGTGGTGGGGAGGGAAAATACACAACCCTCTTCCCCACACTCAGTCACTTTGTTATTCAGCTGTCTTTCCCTCAATTGTCCTTCTGAAGGAAGGTTATTGCTCGATAAGCCCATGGCCATGAGAGTAAAATGTGTAGTAAAGAGGAATAAAATGCTAGATGAATATATGTGCATGGGTTAATTTTCAGTTCCACCTATCACTCATCGATTGATTCACTGAGGGAAGCTTTAGAATAAGACCCAGGACTATTTCTATGAGACTAACTGTTTATACATAATTGCTTACATTTATTTGTTTATAAGGATGTGGTCATAGTAGATTCCTGGTAAAATATTTGTAGCATTTATCAACTTGTATTTGCTTTCCTGTGATTGTTTCCAATTCTGCATGTGTATTTTTCTGTCTTTGTTGTGTTTTTGTTTGCAGAATCTCCTTTCTTTTTCTGATGTTCGTAAATGTTTGTTCTTTTGTAATAAATATCTTCTCTGCAGTAAAAAAAAATGTTAACATCAAAATAACTTGTCATTTTGAGATCATCCTAAAACCAAAAACCAAAATACAATAACAAGAAGCAACTAAAACAAAAAAGCAAATAGTTAACACCAATTTACACATCTCCAGCGTATTTACATCCCACAGTATCAGAATATTTATAAAAAATGAAATAATCCATATTCTTATTTTTGGATAAACAATTGAATTAACAATTGAATGGGATTGCAAATGTATTAACAGCAGCAAGTAATTTATTCATTAGTATTAATAAATACAGGCCCTTCTGTGATAACAAGAGTAATTAGCTTTTGGTTTTCTTTTCTTCTTTAAAATTCCACTTTCAGAATTTACTTTAAATTCTAAGAAGACATTGATATCTCAAAGCCCAAGTAAGATGCAAATCTCTAATAGGATCGCAATGTATGCCACTGAAATGGAGGGAAATGTATATTCTAAACTGCTTCTTGAGACTGTGACAGAAGTGTTGCCCAAAGTCAGCAATGCTGTCTTTGTATTGTGTATCACATAAGCCACCTGGAGTCAGTGAGATGGGTAGCGCAGAAGCGTGCTGAATGAATGAATAAATAAATAAATAAATAAATATCTTTGGATCTGGACCATTAACACTTCTTACTTTGACATAGCCATCTATTTGTACAAAATAGTCATGAAAGCCATTGTTGTTGCCTGCAGCCAAAGTTTAAGAACTATGCAAACAGTCATGCTTTTCTTCCCCTATTACTAGTGGGTGTCTTCTGGAGGTCAAATTTTCTGGGCTGTTAAATATTCATTCTCTGTTTGACAACATCTCCCCCTTCTGGATATAAAATATATACTATTATGCTATATGCTGTTAAAATCCATCAAAGGTTAAGTAATATCAGGAAAGGGGAAATTTAGTAATCTCAGCAAGAAACTGAAGTTCCATATGGAATTGTTATCACAGAATTAAACTCTAAAACTGAATTTTGCCATTTACTGATAGTGGATAGCTCTTTAATCCATTCATTTCTCATAAGTAAAGGTATTAGAGTTTTATGAATGAAAGTCTTCTGATTTACAAGAGATTATTTGATTTTGTAAAAAGTATAGCATTTGCATGGATAAGTTTAAACAGGACAAGGTTGACAAACACCACACAGTCACTACACATTCTCCTTGATCTTAATCAAAGGAGCTACGCTATGAATCACTGGAAAATCAGTATCTTCACATCCGAGTTCTCCTGCTTGATACCAGTCATTCTAAGAAACAGTGGCACAAGTCACTTCTTGACCTGTTGAAGCAGTATTTTGGTTATACAGTAAGCTTGTGGTATTTTGGGTATATAGGACCCATTTGCTCTCAATCAAGGACATGTGAATAAATATAACTTTAAATTTCTGTTGATAAAGCAAAGCTTGAAGTTTTCTTCTGAGAAATAAACTTTGCTTGAACACTAGACACTATAAACTGGGGCTATCACTTGGAATATATTTATCATGCTACATTTGTTAATGAATAACACATTTTCCATAATGAGTATTTCCTAGAAGTATATATAGAATTATGGGCTAAATTAACACTTAGAAACAAATACAATCTAATATATTTCTGATTCGATTCCTTCAGATACAGGAAATTGGATGCAGTGATCTGAATTGCCCTTTCCAATTTTAATTTGAAATATTTTCTTTATTTAGTCCTGTGCATTGCTACTCTAATATATATCTCACTAGCTAAGTTCATGTACTCCACGTATTGGTTTGCTTAACTATGTTTAGTTGAATAAGCCACAAATCATGCATCAAGTGTAAGCTATGATTAACAAACCACAAGTATGTCCGTTCCATATGTTTAGCCAAAATTGCACAATATACATAATGGTTTAGTATGCCACTGTGTTAATATAGCCTTTCCCAGTTTTGAAATTTGCTTGTTTCAGCTCAGAACTTTGTATGCATCAGATCTTAGACAGTATTTATTGTTAATTGTAGAACTCTTGTTCCAAGATAAAAGTGGTCAAACTGCAGCCTTTATGCTGCAAACTGTCTTTGAGTGGACTTTGTACAAGAGAAGACAACATTTATTTATGTTTATTACATTCTTATCTGCCTATCATTCAAAAATTCAGGACAGTATATACTGTATAATGTTTCCTCCTTCTGTTTTTTCCAAAAGAATGACCCTATGAGGTAAGTTGAGCCTGAGGGAGATTGACTGGTCCAAAGTCATCAAGTGAGCTTTCAGGACTAAGGATGGATCTGAATCTCTTTGGGGTCCATCAACATAGGTAACTAGTACACCACGCTGATTTAAGGGAAAGCCTTAATGTAATTGTAAGTCTTCCTGAACATCCGAAATAGTTTTGGAAAAATTTTAAGCCTCTGCAATGGTCTGTGTAATCATACTCTTCAGTATACCACAATGGCTTTCAAGCTGACAAAACCATTGCAAGCCTTCAAAATGGGGATGAACAGTGTTCTGTATTGCTACATTAGCATTCTTGTAACCCCCCGATCCTGATTGGCCAGGACGCACGGAGTTCAGATTGGCGGAGTAAGCCGCAGCGATTGGCCCGTCGCGAATCTCCTGCGATTGGAGGAAACCGATCGCGGGGGATTCGAATCGGTGTCATTGGCCGCGGCTGGCAAGGCAAGTTCAATATAAGCCGCCACCAATCCGAAGAAAGCCGATCCGATCTCAGAACGAAATAAAAGAGCTTAAAAAAGGACACTGAGTCTCACGCCTCCTTTTCGCGATCGGCGAACATGACAAACAGGTCCATAATTACAGCCTTATTCAATACAGTTATATCCCAACTTTATTACTCATGCTGAATGCCAAAACTTTTGATGGTTCTGTGTTGCCTTGGGCACTCCAGTTGTACACCTCTGAGTTATGGTGCTGCTTAGACTGAGGTGTCTTCCCTCTCCTCTGAAGACATGCCAGTACAAGTACATTATGCAATAATCAGTCTGAATGAAGTGATGTTGGAACAAAGGGATATTCTGATACACAGATGTAATAAAATTGGCTTGCTGTGATTTACTCAAATGGACAAAAGATGCATTGAAATCAGAGACGTACGTATCCAAAAGTTGGGTGAGTTGTCTGCCTTTTGTGGGGTCAGATATGGTCAGCTTCAGTCTCACCTTTCACCTTTATTACTCTGCCCAAGAATTTGGCTGGGCTTACTAGCAAAAAAAATCCAGACAGTACACAAGGGCCAAGCAGACAGATATAAGTACCATGGTCAAGACATCAGAGGGTAAAATTGAATTTAGGGTCACAAACTGAAGCTCCATTGCCTGGATGGCAAGGTATGAAATTACACTCCTTCCTCAGTATGATGAGCCAGGAATCACATGGCACTTCGTAAGTTAAGAAGAGACTCTTGGCCTGCAGTCATAAGCAGAACACTTGATCCAGTAATATAAATCTTGTTGGGTTCAATCTGAATGGAGCTTATTTCTGAGAAAACTTCTTACAGGAGACTTTAGACTGCAACCCAATGTAGTTGTTCTACCAAGTCTTTGGAACTTGCTTCTGAGTTATTATTAGACTACAACTTTATACCTTATTTTATATGAGAATTCTAAGTGAACTCAATAAATTCTTGGGAGAAGCCACAGCCCACAGCAGGACAAGTATTTCCCCGCTGGAAAGCTTCTGATTCAAGCGCAGACTCTCTAGTTAGAAAGATATGAACCACTGGCCAAGGCAGTTGTAAATTATGGGAACCGTGGTATATCAATATTTGAAGGCCACAGATTTTCACTCTGAATCTAAGCCCATATAGCCAACTAAATAACACCGGGCTACAAGTACCAACAATATGTCATTACCGTGTCTGAAGGACTCGGGTCAGAGAGAATCTACTCCAGAGAAAATGGACATAAATATTGTACAGTAAGCATCATTCCAGGAGAAAAACGATGCAGACATACGCCGATAGATGGCGCTGCCTCATAGCATTTCCTAAAGCCCTGATGGGCGAATCCACTCAGGCAGGAGCGGGGGAAGAAATGGGAAGTTGAGCAGCTAGTGTCTCCACGGTTCCGGTCCCCGTTTTCCCTTTCCGCTTCTCTGCAGTTCCGGCTGCTGCTGAGGACGTGGCTTTTAGCTCAGCGGCCTCTTCCTGTTCCGCGGCGGGCTGAGGCCTGCTACGGGTCGTCTTTTACCTGTTCGCTCACCTGGCCCTCGGTCCGGAGAGGATGAGGAGGCCCCGCGGCGGCGGAGGTGGCGGCGGCGGCGGCTGAAGAGGCCGGGCGTGAAAGCCGGCAATGGAAGAAAAGTTCAGCGGGAGCAGCAGCGAGGCCCTGGCCAGAGGCGGGCGGCTGGGGCCTGTGGATGTGCCCAGCGCCCGGTAACTGACCGTCCTGGGAGTGTTTAGGCGAGCGGGTCCAGGCGGAGCCTGCGAAGAGGGTTCTTATTTTTTTGATGGGACTAAAGGTCTTTTGGCAAGAGTTTCGCCTCCTGCAGCCTGGCTAAGGTGGAGGCATCGTCTTCTTTGTAGAGCAGCAGTCAAAGGCTTTCAGCCAGGTCGTTCTACGGAAGCCTCGGCGACAGAGTCGTCGTTCCGCTACAACAGGGGGAAGCCCCGTTAGGCTTTTGCAGTTTGCGCCCCGCATCCTCATCAGAGGTTCTTTATTCCTTGCGATGAAAGCGACAGAAGGGGACAACAAGCACCTTTCCCACCTGTGGTTACGTTTTGTTTTACCCGACACCTGCTAGATTTCTTCTCGGCAAAACTATTAAAGATAGAGACAGGAGGCTATGCAACTTTTAAGCGGTATTTTCGAAAATGGTTATCCATAGTCTTCTTGGTGGGGCTAAGTGAAGCTTCCCCAATTGGGCTTTGTACCTAATGCTGGATCAAAACCCGAGGCTTCCTTTTTCTAACCTGATGTCGTAATCACTACAAAAAACTGGCTCCCCGATTTAAGATACAGATGCACAATTTCCTTTAGTCATACATCACTATTAATCTAGAATAGCAATAGTTCTTTTACACTGAACTACTTTTGTGTAGTAAAGCTTACACTGAGCCAGATTCAAAGTTCAATTTTAAAATGTCTTGTTTGTCAAAACCAATTTTATTTAACCTAGCCCCAATAAAACCCCAGCAGATAGTATGTGACTTAGATATAGTGGAATCAAGCCTATCCTTGGATTCTTCCCATATTTTTTTTTCCAAAATCCCCATAGGAGGCTTTTTGGTCCAAAGTTAATGTATTATTAGATGGTAACCTGGACAGACCTCAATCTCCTGTATTAAAATCATACTTGAACATATTGAACCATAGAGACTGAATCAGTTTCTCATTTTTAATCTGTCACTTTAGCCTATTATTGTAAAAGTCAACTAGTTCCTTACAGTTTTGAGTGTCTTGCTTTTATGTAACTTATGCATGCATATTAAATTGTTGTATTGGACTATAAAGCAATAAATATGCAGGTGATATATTATTTACTAGTAGTAAATGTTTGCTATTAGCAGTACTGCACTGGACCAATCCAGGATCCATCTTTTGTTTTAAAGAAATTACAGTAAAGCAGAGAAATTAATAATGGGATAGTATTTTGAGCAACAAATGCATCATGGATAATACAATTATGCTTATTTTATATAATTCCAGAGTATAAATAAGGACATAGGTGCATTTAGTTCTCTTGGCATTTTACACCTTAAATGTTTGATTGGCCATTGGGCATTATAGATCAGAAACCATTTTATGCAGTTATCCGTTAAAATATATATTCCAGTTAAATAATTAAATCTTTTAAATTGTCTTACTTTTTATTTTTCCATTAGGAGTAAAAAAAAATTATGGCCTTATGGTAGTTTTAATTCTAGAATTGATACATTGAAAGTTAACTTAAAATTATGTTTACATAATTGTATAGCCTTGCTTGAAAAGTTAGCATTTAACTTTTTATTCTTCTTCTTTTCAGCCTGACTAAATATATAGTGTTGCTATGTTTAACTAAATTTTTGAAGGCTCTAGGATTGTTTGAATCCTATGATCTCTTGAAAGTAGTTCACCTTGTACAATTTATCTTCATTGTAAAACTTGGGTGAGTTGACTTTTGTTATTATTTTTAACAAAGCACTTGCTATTATCATTTGTTTTGTATCTAAATGCCTATGGAGATTCTCAGTCATTCAGGTCATAGCTGTACCAAAGATGCTTTTTCAAGAGGCACCTGGACTTTCTTGTTTTTCTTTGAAGATGTGTTGCTTCTCATCCAATACGCTTCTTCAGCTCTGAAAAAGCACCTTTGGAACATTTGTATCCAAATATCTTTCCTGAGGACTGTTGAAAATTTATGGTCCACTGTTACCAAGCATACTCCCTCATTTTAATTCTTTTTCATTGCCATCTCTAGTCACTTGTTGGAGTCAGTCACATCATTGTCTGTAATTAAATGAATGTTATCCCAAAAAGTATGCAACAGTAATTTGCTAAAATAATTAGCATCAATTTAGAGTTGAGACTATTGTCAAAAGAAATACATTTGCAAATTGAGTGTGGTTAATTGGCTAGTAAAAATGTTGCAGATGTATTTATTTCTGCATATCTTTTAAATAAGTATGTCGAAATAAATACATAAATAATGCAGAAATGCTGTTTTCCTGTAGCTTTCTACAAATCCATATTTTCCTACATGAAATAAGATTTGTTGGGTTCCAGATTAGAAATGATGGATTTGTCTTATTCTGTCAAATGAATGCTTTAAAATGTCATAGCCAAATTTGCAGGATATATAAATATAATGCAGGCACTGGTCTTTTTTTTTTCTAAATTGCAATAATTGACTAACAAGATTTTGTATTTTTACAGATCTGCATTTTTTACAATTTTGATTCAAAAACCATTTTCTTCTGGAAAACCAGTAACTAAGCATCAGGTCTGTAGAACTTTGATCATGTTTATGCAAACTTGTTTAAAGGAATTGTTAAAGTGTCCAGACTAGCTGTGTATATGTATAGATCAGAACATAGCATGTGGAATTAGAATGGCATAATGCTTATTTCAGTTGGAAACCAATTGTACAGGTGAAACTCAAAAAATTAGAATATTGTGCAAAAGTTCATTTATTTCAGTAATGCAACTTAAAAGGTGAAACTAATATATGAGATAGATTCATTACATGCAAAGCAAGATAGTTCAAGCCGTGATTTGTCATAATTGAGATGATTATGGCTTACAGCTCATGAAAACCCCAAATCCACAATCTCAGAAAATTAGAATATTGTGAAAAGGTTCAATATTCTAGGCTCAAAGTATCCACTCTAATTGGCTAATTAAGCCATAACACCTGCACAGGGTTCCTGAGCCTTTAAATGTTCTCTTAGTCTGGTTCAGTAGGAATCACAATCATGGGAAAGACTGCTGACCTGACAGTTGTGCAGAAAACCATCATTGACACCCTCCATAAGGAGGGAAAGCCTCAAAAGGTAATTGCAAAAGAAGTTGCATGTTCCCAAAGTGCTGCATCAAAACACATTAATAGAAAGTTATGTGGAAAGGAAAAGTGTGGAAGAAAAGGGTGCACAAGCAGCAGGGATGACTGCAGCCTGTAGAGGATTGTCTGGAAAAGGCCATTCAAAAGTGTTGGGGACTTTCACAAGGAGTGGACTAAGGCTGGAGTCAGTGCATCAAGAGCCACCACACACAGACGGATCCTGGACATGGGCTTCAAATGTCGTATTTCTCTTGTCAAGCTGCTCCTGAACAACAAACAACGTCAGAAGCATCTTACCTGGGTTAAAGAAAAGCAGACCTGTCCTCTTTTCTGATGAGAGCAACTTTTGCATCTCATTTGGAAACCAAGGACCCAGAATCTGGAGGAAGAATGGAGAGGCACACACTGCAAGACGCTTGAAGTCCAGTGTGAAGTTTCCACAGTCTGTGGAAATCAAGAGAGCCATGTCATCTGCTAGTGTTGGTCCACTGTGCTTCATTAAGTCCAGGGTCAATGCAGCCGTCTACCAGGAGATTTTTGAGCACTTCATGCTTCCTTCTGCAGACGAGCTTTATGGGGATGCTGACTTCATTTTCCAGTAGGACTTGGCACCTGCCTACATTGCCAAAAGCACCAAAATCTGGTTCAATGATTGTGGGATTACTGTGCTTGATTGGCCAGCAAACTCGCCTGACCTGAACCCCATACAGAATCTATGGGGCATTGCCAAGAGAAAGATGAGAGACATGAGACTGAACAGTGCAGAAGAGCTGAAGGCCGCTATTGAAGCATCCTGGTCTTCCATAACACCTCAGCAGTGCCACCGGCTGATAGCTTCCATGCCATGTCGCATTGAGGCAGTAATTGCTGCAAAAGGGGCCCAGACCATGTACTGAGTACATATACATGCTTATACTTTTCAGAGGTCCGATATTGTTCTATGTACAATCCTTGTTTTATTGGTTGCATGTAATATTCTAATTTTCTGAGATTGTGGATTTGGGGTTTTCATGAGCTGTAAGCCATAATCATCTCAATTATGACAAATCACGGCTTGAACTATCTTGCTTTGCATATAATGAATCTATCTCATATATTAGTTTCACCTTTTAAGTTGCATTACTGAAATAAATGAATTTTTGCCCGATATTCTAATTTTTCGAGTTTCACCTGTATATGTTTTTCCCAGGATGGTAGAGTTTGGTGTTGTAGTCCTATAGAGCTTTAGATACTGCAGAAAAGAGAGTTTAGTAAGCATCAAGTGGCTTCCAAAGTTCTATAGTTCTGCAATTTTACTATACTGTTTAAATATGAATTATGGAATTGTGTATTTCAGAGTTAAATAATCTAACAAAACATTGGGTGTGCTTTTTAAGAGAATGGTTTGGATTCAAAATTGAGTATAAGAATCCTCATGCATTTTTCTTTTCTTCCAGTGGATCAAAATAATTAAACATGCTGTTATTGGTTGTATAATATCATTCTTATGGTTTTTTGGCCTTACTCTGTGTGGACCACTAAGGTAAATATATTGTGGATTTATTCATGAAAAATGTGATGTACAAATCGTGTTTATTTAGGTTAACCTTTTCCAGTCCTACAGAAGTATTGTCATGCCCCTGGTGGAGACTGACTCTGAGGGAGAGGAGGAACAGCCAACAGGGAGTGGAAGTGTAGCTCCGGAGGTTGTGGAGGAGGCTGGGGAAGGGCAGAGGCCAGCTGAGCAGTCAGAGGAGGACCCAGGCCCATCCCCTATCCATCCTAGGGCACAGAGGAGGGAGAGGATAAGGGAGAGGCATGGTCTTCACGGGAGGAGAGGGCCTTAATCCTCTTCATGGGCTGCAGGTGTGACAACTGAATAAGAGTTGGGACCTGCATACTGGCAAACGCTGGAAATAAATTATGTAAATATCTCTAGTTTATAGTTTATCTCTGAGTTTGGCGTCCTTCCCAGTGTGTGTTATCTGTGGACATCCTACAGCCCTTATCTTGCCTAGTTTGTGTTGCTTTTTTCCTTCTTCATGTAACTGTGTGGGAGGTTATTTGTCTTCCATTAAAGATATTTGGAGCTTGGAAGCAAACTAAGGAATAAAAGAGGCTTCACCTGTTTTCTGTGACAGTGTTTTATATCCCACCCTGGGTCATCACAAGTATTCAAATAAAACTTCCATTCCAGCCAGCTCAAATTAGCAGTATTTGAACCCAGTCACAATAATAGTAAACAGCTAAACTAAAAGGTTACAGTACAATATCTTAAAACAGACTGAGGTGCCACAAATATCCAGGATTGTAGCATTGATTTCCTGGATTGTGAATTAAAACCCGCATTATAACTCTTGGAGAAGCTTTAACTTTTTTTCTTACACCAGTTTGAAACATTAAGTCTAGAATTCATAATTTTATTCTAGCCTAAACAAAAGTTATGTTATCCCAGACCCATCCCTTCAGTGCAATCCTATACCTCTCTTTTCAGAAATTGATCCATTTAATGATGGAGAAGGAATTTCTTTAAGGGTAGGACTTGTACGTATTCTGTGCAAGGTTACTTAAGTGTAATATTGAGAAAATATAGATGGAATTCTTAATATGTAGATCATCATTGAACCAGAGAGAGAGGCAAAATTTTATTTCTGTTGGACCTTGCAGAATTCAGCAGAAGACATACTATATACCCTACCCCCAACTATAGAGAAGAATGAGATGGTACTGCAACAACTGTTCTGATTATGTTGGTAGAAAGAATTCCAGAATATTGTTTGAATGTTTGAGCATCGGGTTTTCATATTGGTATCTTACAAAAGTACATGCTATGTTCTTCTTTTGCAGAACTGTGTTGATTTTTGAACATAGTGATATAGTTGTCATTTCATTGCTCAGTGTCCTGTTCACAAGTTCCAAAGGAGGACCAGCAAAGGTATCATTTGGTTTGCAAAAAACTTTATGTAATAAGTTTTCATATTATCTTTTGTTGTTCTTGTTGCCAGAAGTTATTCATAATATTTGTCTCCTTTTACAACACGATTCTCCATTTTTCCCCCAGACTAGAGGTGTGGCATTTTTTATAATTGCTGTGATCTGTCTGCTGCTTTTTGACAATGATGATCTCATGGCTAAAATTGCAGAACACCGTATCCTTTCTGGTTTTATAATAGAAAAAAAATTACTAGCTGCTTAATTTCAATGAGTGTTAACATATTGCAAAAAAAATGAAGTACTTTATTCAGTTAGAAATTGTGCTCAATTGAATTACAGTACTATTTCTGAAATAAACTTGCTAATGCGTAACAGCATCATTAGTGGTTAGGTAATAGCATGCTGTGGTATGTTAGAGCATGTTGGTTTTTATTTAAAAAGTAGTTAATTTTCTTAATTTTCTTCTTCCTTGAAAAATAATCATTAATGAGAAAGGAAACTATAGTTATACCTTTTTCACTCCTGTAAATTAATGTAATAATGAACAGAACTAAGGGTTTGTTTGATTTGTTTGCTTTGCCTATATATAACAATGCTTATTGTTTATTAAGGGCCCGCCTTTGGCCTGCAGTGCTTTTGGATGCTGGGGAGGACAAAAATGGGACATGTGGAGGCTTTGGGAGGCCAAAAATGGGGCCATTTTTAGCCCGCGGAGTGCTTCTGGGCACCAGGGAGGGCAAAAACTGGACTTACAGAGGCAAAAAACTATTTTTTCTTGTTGTCCTCCTCTAAACCAAGGTACGTTTTATGGTTTGGTGCATCTTATAGTCCAAGAACATATGATAAGTCAGAAGGGTTCATGTAGCTTGTGAAACCAGCTGTTACCATGATCATAACCCTCTCTCACCATAGTTGCTGAAGGCACAATTTTCCGACATCTTGTGACAGGTAACAGCTGAAAACAGTAGTGAAATAAGTATAGAAGTAGTCCTCACATAATGACCATTTGTTCAGCAACTATTGAAAGTTATGGCATTGCTGAACCAATAGTAGTTTATGTCTGGTTCCCAAAGTTATGGCCACACCTGCAGTCAACATGAACAAAATTTGGGTGCTTGGCAACCTACCTGTAAGGGTGTTTCAAAAGAGACCAAGCCAGGACTTGCTTGGATCAAGATGGCTCTATCGTGACTGTTGAGATTTGGTTAATAACAACAGGGATTGCTGTTGCTAAATGATGTGGTCACATGTCATCCCTTTTGTAACCAGAGTACTTGTTGATAGAAATTTCAATCCCAATTACCGTCTTAACACAAGGATTATCTAGATCAGTTTTTTTAAAAGTCCTGCAAACACCCTGAAAATAGTAGTGCTCGCTTGTTGTATGCTACCCTATTACTTTATGAACCACAGCCTCTCAAAAATGTTAAGTCCAGTCAGTAAAATTGTATCTGGGTTATTAATTGCTCAACTCTGTTGACCAGGAATGTAAAATGAGAATCTAAAGTATAATTTCTTCACATTGGAGAATTCCTAAGTTGGTCCCATAAATAATTATTACAGAATACAATTATTCCCCCTTAAGAACATAAAGCACACAATTCTCCTTCAGAGACCATTAACTATCTGCAATATAATGAGCCAGCTTTCTTACTAAATCAAGATCCAGATTTTTGGCATGTCTACAGATTAGGTTCTTAATAGAAATGCATTCTGTTTGAGGCTATGGAACATTACCTTTGGTAAGAATAAAACAAATAAGGAACAAGATGGAATTGATAGTGTAAAAGTTACAGATAGTGTAAAACAAGGTTTCAGTGTAAAAGTTCTAACTCACTTTGAAAACTTTCCCATTAGATTGAAAATGGTGATTTATATTTTTGCATATGCATTCTAATAATGTTTCCAATGTGTGTATTTTATCATTTAGGTTTTTTTAAGAGCTATCAACCAATTAACAAAGAAATAACAGTCATAAACAGCTAACAAAGTCATGTAACTTCAACATTTACAAAAACCCTAAAAGGTAAAAAAAAGATCTGGGAAAATTATACCGTGAACAAAACAATTCCAAAATATTTGCTCAGATTGTTAAAAAATCCTCTTACTTGTTCCTTTGTTTTTCACCTGTAAGGCAATTGTTTGTGATTGAGTATTGCTTAGCTTATCCTTCAAAAATCAGATTAAACTCATTTACAAGGATTTTCTTTCATTTAACTTCTTTAAGAAAGTAATTAATACAAATCAGAATGTTCATGTTATGTATGCCTGAATGAGAGAGGGATACAATCCTGTTGCAGAATTTTCCTTAACTTCAAATTTTTTAGCTGAAGGACATCACGACAGTGCTCTAACCCATATGCTTTATACAGTCATCACTTTCTTAGGAGTTGCAGATCATAAGGTAAATGCTGTATGAACTATTGAAAAGTTAGTAACTGATTTAATTCTTCTAATTGGTTACTATTAGCAAACATTTTTTAAAAAAGTACTATTATTAGTTTCTGCTAAAAAAATTATTTAACTTTTTTGGATATGCACAGTCCTTAAATGTAAGTATCTTTGTAGATGAAGGACAATCATCTTTTACTTGGAGGAAAATCCCATTGTACTTAGGGTAGCTTCACAGAAGAAAGACTACATGTATTGCAACAGCATTGACAAATAATTTTTTATTTAATGGCCTCCAATTTGCAATAATTTATTGTGTATTTGTATCATAATGGCAGTGTGATAAGGTAGCAGAGGACTTGTATTTAGGAAACTGGAAACTTGGATATCACTTGGTGTAGCTGTAGGCATTGATTTTATCAATTGTTTACAAATTTCTGGGGCTGCCAATAATTTTATATGTATTTTTTTCTTCTGCTTTCTGAGAAAAATGTAATGTGGTATTTATTACTAGAGATATACTTAAAGGAATATTGAGCATTTGTTTTTTAGGGTGCTAATTGAAGTCTTTTTCATTTTTTCTTTTGGTAGGGTGGAGTAATCTTGCTTGTATTAGCATTGTGTTGTAAAGTTGGATTTCACACAGCTTCCCGAAAACTCTCAGTAGATATTGGTGGAGCCAAACGCCTTCAATCATTATCACATCTTGTTTCAGTTTTCCTTCTGTGTCCTTGGGTGATTGTTTTGTCTCTGACAACAGAGGTAATTAGCATCACTTGACTATTAAAGAGAAAGGAGCATTCTGATGTTAAAACACTATATCTAAGTCACCTTTGTTAATGCAGTCAATCTTCAAGCCCTCACGCTCAGAGAGGCAGTTTTGTTTGCTCCATGCCTTTCCCCAAAGGATTGAAAGTTCTGCAGTTTCATCTTGAAACATGTTCTCTAGAAGAAGTAGCTTTTTGCACTTCTCTCATTTCCCAAAGAGAAAGGAACAAAATGGGTAAAATAGAAGCACCTCCTAGTTGACTATCCCATCTGTATCATTTCCTTCAGCGTAAAGGTAGGAGGGGGGCAATCAAAGCAGGACCATGTTGATACATTCTGTTCAGGATAAGGAAAAGAGGTTTTGAAGAGGCAGTTCCTGCAGTGTGTCACAGTTTGACACAAAGAATACTACAGTAGTCATTAGATGAAATTATGAAGGAACAGGTGAATGCTAGCAATAGCAGTAGCACTTATATTCTGCTCCTTAGTGCTTTACAGCCCTCTCCCTCACTGGTGGTCCATGAGAAAATTTTGGTGGTCTGCAGAGAAATGTCACCCCCAAAACACCCCCCCAAAGCAATTAATCCAGGCTGCACAGAAACACAAGGCCGCGCTGCCCACATGCCCCGCATTGCAAGGCTTGCATTGCTTGCATTGCAAACAACACGAGGTAGTGAGGGGAGGGGAAAAGGGCAGAGAGAGGGAACTTGCCCCACTCGCGCCGGGCTTCTTTTTCTGCTTCTTGTTTCTTCTGCTTTTGGCTGCACACAAGGAAAGCAGCAAAAGTCTTTCTTTCTCTCCCCCAAACTCTGCCAGAAATGAGTTTTGGGTCCCTGCAAGGCATCCTGCTCCAAGAGGCTGCACTGGCAAACACTCATATCTGGTGGAGTTTGGGGGAGAGAAAGAAAGACTTCTGCTGCTTTCCTTGCATGAAGCCAAAAGTCTCTCCCCCCCGCTCCCCAACCAGAGAATGGAGCTGGAGATGGTATCCTGCGATCTCAAATAAATAAATGAATAAATGATCAATCGGAAGGAAAACAGGGTGGGGAACTTTCCTGCAGACTTTGGCGGGGATTTTCCCAGGGTCTCTGCTGCTTTCTGGAGAGACTCTGGGAAAATGTCAGCAAGCCACTGTCAGTCAAAATTCATATTAGTGGTCCGCGGGATTTAGAATTATGAGTTTGGTGGTCCCTGAGGTCCAAAAGGTTGGCGACCCCTGCTCTAAGCGGTTTCCAGAGTCAGCATACTGCCCCAACAATCTAGGTTCTCATTTTGCCAAACTCAGAAGGATAAAAGGCTGAGTCAACCTTGAGCCGGTCAGAATCGAATTGCCAAACTATTGGCAGCCAGCAATCAGCAGAAGTAGCCTGAATTGTAATCACTGTGCAACCATGGCTCTTCTATTATGTTTACTTTGTCAATTACAGAAGTTAGAAATGCAACTATAGTCGACTTTGTTTCTAAAACTGACATCAAAATTACAGCTGATTTTCACCACTCCAAATTTCACTTTCATTTTTTAAAAAAACACATCAATTTAATTCAATTTCTTGCTATCTTTAAGAACATTGTCTTTATAATGTTATGAATTTTGCTACCTTTTCCTTAAATATTTTTATAAATCTAACAGGCTAAAATTGACCTTCAAGTCATTCTTGACTTCTGGGAATTGCCTGGACAAGTCCCTGCAGTTTTCTTGCCAAGGTTTTTCAGAAGTGATTTGCTGTTGCCTAATTCCTAGGGCTGAGAAAGAATGACTGGCTTAAGTTCACCAACTTGATTTTGTGCCTAAAGCAGGACTAGAACTCATGATCTCCTGGTTTCTAGACTGATACTTTACCTACCAAACTGGCTTTCTACTTGGAAAGCTGATCAATTACAATTCTAAATTTACTGTGATGCACAGTACTGTAGAGATTGCTAGAGTAAATTCTTGGAGATGAATGTTGTACTTGTTAGGAATATGAGTCACCTAACAGCTATTTGGGTTAGAAATATATAAACCGGGATAAACATTTTAAAACTGTATCTTTTAAGAAAATGCAAAACTGTAATTAGGTGTGGTTTCTCAAACAGCCATAAGATGGAGCCAGAAACCTGGGTTGTTTTAGTCTTAGTCTCAGAAGAGAGTGTGAGTTTTCCTTCTGTTGAAAAGTATTGCTGTTCCTCCATTTCTTCTAATTGACTGATTTAACCTGTGAATGACTTTGGACTGCCTATTTTGAACTTTGCTACCTTTCTGGCAGGAAAAACTTACATTTACTGTACAGTGTATCTGTGTTCTGTGTGTGTATTATTCAAACACTACTCTCAAATACGTCTCCCTATATGCGCTCATTCTCCTAATGGGAGTACCTCAACAGTACTCAGGGATTTTAATCTGATCTCACACGATATTTTCTTACGATAGAGAGAGAGAGAGATTCTGAGGTTCTCGCGGGTATTAGTATGTGGATCTTTGGTTATTCGGGTTTTCTCCTGCGTAAGATTGGAAGTATCTAGGCAACGTTTCGATGAAGTCTCATCATCTTCAGGCTTCTGTCTTCGGCTCTGTGCTTCTCAGTGATGTGAGCTTGCAGCTGCTTCTTCCTTTTAACTGCTAGTGGGGGTCTGACTTGGTTGGGTGGGGGCTTGGCTGTGTTCTGATTGGGTGGGGGTGTGTTCTCATTGGTAGGGGTTTTGGCTGTGTTCTGATTGGTTGGGGGGTTGGCCGTGTTCTGATTGGCTGGAGGCGTGTTCTGTTCAGGTGGGGGCTTGGTTGTGCTCAGGTTAGTCTTAGTTGCTGGGGGATTTGAGCTGGTGAGCTGTGATCTTGCTGTTTGGCTTCGAGTTCGTGGTTGTGCTGCATCTTCATGGTGGGTGTCAGTTTGCTTCATGTATAGCTCGGAGGGGGTTGAAGTGGGTAGTGATGCAGCTGCAGTGCGGCTTCTGGTCCGTGGTCATGTCTCATCTTCTGTGTGGGTGTGAGTCTGCTTTCTGCGTGGAAGTGTGGTGGTAGCGTCATTCTTCATGTTAGGTACTCATCTGTTCATGAGGGCGGGTTTGGAGGGCCACACAAGAGCCGAAGACAGAAGCCTGAAGATGATGAATGAGACTTCATCGAAACGTTGCCTAGATACTTCCAATCTTACGTGGGAGAAAACCCGAATAACCAAAGATAGATAGATAGATAGATAGATAGATAGATAGATAGATAGATAGATAGATAGATAGATAGATAGATAGATAGATAGAGGTATAGGTATAAGTATAGGTATATATGTATATATCTTAATATACTGTATTTAGCTATTCTTGAACTGTTAAGCAATCCTGACTGCACAGTGTTGTTTTCAAATCATAAAATGTGTTGATAAACAATGCTCATTTTTGTATGTTTCAAAAGTAAAGAAAAATAAATTTGTTCAATAATGTATAAATATTTAAATGTTTAAATATTACTGCCTGTACTTACATATTTGCATATTTTGATTGCAGAGCAAAGTAGAATCATGGCCTTCCCTCATCATGCCCTTTTTAAGTATAATATTTTTTGTCATAATTTTGGACTTCTATGTAGAATCTATGTGTTGTGTCAAGATGGAAGTATCAAAATGTGCCCGTTACGGATCCTTTCTCATTTTCATTAGTGCTTTAATTTTTGGTAATTTTTGGACACATCCAATAACAAGCCATCTTCGTGCTATGAACAAACCAGCACACCAGGAAACTACAGAGCATGTTATATCTGGAGGAGTGGTAGTCAGTACCATTTTCTTTATATTATGTAAGTATGACTGTTCTTTTGAAAAAAATGTGAAATATTGCTCAGGACATTTGTATGCATTGATAAAAGACCTTGATATCAAAAAATGCAATGTTTTTCCCCAAATACAGTGCTGAAATTTTTAGCTGTAAATCATCACTAATGCTACTATAGAGATTTGGTTCACAGAGAACTGCATTGTTCATTTTAAAGTAAATCAATAAGTTACACTAAGTGTTCTGAACATAAATTGTGAACACATGCAGAAAGGCATTCCCTGTTGGCTATTCTGTAGCTGTATGAAGACAAAGTTATTAAGTTTGGAGTTTCTAGATTTTCTTTGAAAGCAATTTTTTGCTTCATTTTTTATAACAGTACCTATCAAATTGCATGAATTATCTTCTTTGAAAATCCTGCCTTGGTTAATAAATTGCAGAAATAGATTGGTTTTTTTAATTTGAGGTTTCTTGCTAGTCAATCCATGGAAGTTGAATGATTAGTTATTGTTTAATTTTTTAAAAAGACAGATATCTAGTACTTGGACCCATCTCCTGGCCTTGCTAATTATTGTGTTTTTCTCAGCTGCTGTGTATTTTAATTTTGTGTTACGTTTTTGTTTCATCTTTCTAATATTGTTCATCATCCTGACTCATTTGAGATGGTGGCCACATACAATCAATCAATCAATCAATTCAATACCATCACGAGGCTTAACTTGAAACACAAAGAATATCACCCTAAGCATCAAATGATTAAATGCCTAGTATGATATAAAATTGAACTGATATTGAATAGTTAGAATCTCTGAAAAAACACTTTTAAAAATGTGTTTGTATTTCAAGTGGCCTTTTTTTTTCTTTTCAGCTGCCAATATTCTTTCCTCCCCAACACGGAAAGGGCAGAAAGGCACTCTTATTGGTTATTCGCCAGAAGGAATACCACTGTACAATTTTATGGGTGATGCTTTACAACACAGCTCTCAGTCCTTGCCTCGATTTATTAAAGAATCACTGAAGCAAATTCTTGAGGAGTCTGACTCAAGGCAGATCTTTTATTTTCTATGCCTAAATCTGGTAAGCTTATCTTTAAAATAGTTAGCCCTGTGTGAGTATGAAAGAGAAATACAGTATATGAAATTCCTTTATTTTATTTGGCATTGAGAATAAAACAGAACCCTCCATTTAATGTAAATCTCTCTGGAAGGGCCTGCACTGATCATATAGTCCAGCCATACAATTTTAGACAAAAGGCTGCATCTTAATGAAAGCTTCTCAAGGAAACCCCAGTTGCTCTATAGATAACTTGGTAAAACAGTTTTGTGTATAAGGACTGCATTTTTTAGAAGTTTCCTAGCAATCAGAGACTAATTTTATTTCTCTGCATTTTCCTACGAATGTTAACTTCACAAAAACGTATATATCTTTAAGGATCTAAGTCATCCATTTAGTTAGCAGTAAAACTAATGGCAGTGTTCTACAGAACTATGTAAATGACTTGTGAACTAATCTGAAGGGGCAGCTGCTTTTGAAACTGATGACAAAATTCAAAAGCATTCGGTGATACGTCACGAGACATTGTTGTTCATATGATATAAAGTGGGTGAGGGAAGGAAACACTAAAGAAAGAGTGTTTGATTCCTTTCCATTACTTTTGTATGTTCCTAGATAATAGCAATCAGCTTCATCCAAACTTTGTACCCCAAAATCCAGAATATGCTGTCTTACCCAAAAATTGCAACGGCTAAAACTGTACAAGAAGGAGCTTTACCTCAGTGTGCACAATTGATTGACTTGGAGTAGCACTTACTTTTTGTTTCCTCTTGGAAATTTTGTTTTCTTAGCTGTTTCCTTGGCCACATTGCCCGACCATTGTTAAAAGCCTTGTTAAAAACATTTTTGATCCTGTCTTGCGCTTTGCATTTTAAATGTTCAGACAAAAAATTGCACGATGAAAAGAAATAATGGATCAGCGGATTGTTTTATTCTTATCAAAGCTAGATAAATTACTAAAAGGCAAAAGACCATAGCAATAGCATTTACAGTAGATGCAGTAGCACAGTAATGCATGCTAACTCAATATTCATTCCAGGAATTTGATTCTGACCAACTCAAGGTTGACTCAGACTTCCATCCTTCCGAGGTCAGTAAAATGAGGACCCAGATTGTTGGGGACAATATGCTGACTCTATAACCCACCTAGAGAGGGTTGTGAACATATACTGGTTCAGCAGTGTGAACCAGTATATGTCTAAGTGCTGTTGTTATTACTAGACTTATACAATGCCCCATAATGTTTCACAGCACTTTCTGTACAATTTACAAACGTCAGCATATTGCCCCAACAATCTGGGTCCTCATTTTACTGATCTCAGAAGATGGAACGCTGACTCAACCTTGAGCTGGTCAGGATCGAACTCCTGGCTGTGGGCCAAGTTAGCCTGCAATACTGCATTCTATGCACTGTCCCGCCACGACTCAAAAGACAAGCAGTAAAACTTTTTTCTACATCTTCGCTTTAATAGTTGTGAAATGGAAATCATTCTCGGGTATAATTTTCTCTTTTATAAAAGCAAACGTTTGAAATGCTTATTCAGAATATAATTTTCTTCCTGAGTATACTTTGTAGAGTACTATATGTATCTTTTTTTCTCCACTAGATATGAATTTTTGTAATCAGTTTGATACGTAACATTAAAATGTGTTTCATTTTCAAAGACAACATTAATTTTTTATTTGTTTTAGGCTTTTACATTTATAGAATTATTTTATGGTGTATGGACCAATAGTCTAGGATTAATTTCGGATGGATTTCATATGCTTTTTGACTGTTCAGCTTTAGTTATGGGTCTCTTTGCAGCACTGATGACTAGATGGAAAGCAACCCGTATATTCTCCTATGGGTATGTATACTGAATAAATTATAAAGATTTCTTAAAGGGTATAACAACAAAGTTGTGAGACTAAAAGATAGGTAACTTATACCAAATAAACATAATGAAAAGACTCAGTTTATACTAAAGTAAAACAATGATATATTGTTTTTGAATAATCACAATTTATGTATTGTCTAAGTTTTTTTAAGCCATGGTTTACAAATCAGAAGGAGAGACAAGACTACTGCTCCCAACTCTTAATTTTCCAGAAAGTATTAAATACCCAGTTCCTATCCAAAGCCTTGGGTTAGGATGCTGATTGAGCCTCTTTTAGACTTTTAGTCTGGTCAACTGTATTTTTTTTTTTTTTGAAAAATTAATAAAATATTGTTACAGTATATTTATCATCCGTCAACCAGGGGGAGTAATTATGTATATGTGTTTTTGTCTTATCCTTTTTACTACACATTTTTGAATGTTCTGTCTATTTTTGTTTGCTTTTCTATTCGTATTTGGGGAGGGGGAGGTTGGAATTTGTATTTTAACTTTAAGAATAAAATAATCTGTTAAAAAAAGAATGATGGACTTTCAAGTCCCAATTAGCACTGTTAAACAAGGACTATCTGAAATATTAGGTTCTCAGAATAGTTTGAAATTTCAGCATATTCAGAACAGCTCAGTATATTTTGTCTATAGTCTTATTCCTTGTTTTTTCAATTGCAGGTTTGGCCGTGTGGAAATTCTCTCAGGTTTTATTAACGGCCTTTTTCTCATGGTAATAGCTTTCTTTGTCTTCACTGAGTCCGTGGCCAGACTGGTTGATCCTCCAGATATAGATACAAATATGCTGACTGTAAGTTGGTAACTTTGTTTTCTATAACCTTTAAATATAGTGCTCTAAAGCATTTTTAAAATTCAGTAGAAACAGGATTCACTTTTCCAAGTATATCTGATGCTCTTAAGTTCATAGAAGTTTCCCATAACAATGAAAATAAATTACACTTGGGTGACATCAAAATTTTCATCCTTAATTTTTTTAAAAAACAGTGCTTTTCCTTCAAAGAAAAAATGGTGGTAAAGGTGTTGAACTCAGGCTGGCAACTCAGAAAGCCTTTATGTGCCAGGACCATTGACATCCTTTTACGTTTATGTGGCAATAACACTGAAATGGGCATAAAGTGTCATGATTTCATATTTCTGCATAGCAAAAAAAATGGACAGTGTTATTCTATTGTTGGTAATGGCAGAGAAATTGCACCAGTTTTGCTCTTTTCTCCTCTTGGAGATAAAAATAAAACCTAGTGTCTTGTCATTGTCTCAGTCAAAAGATTCAGAATTGTGCATTCTCAAGATGAAAGTTGGAGAATTATGTGAATAATAAAGTAAAGAATACATGTCTGATTATGCGCCCATGACCCACCTAATCTAACATACTGCCTTATCTCAGGGGATATTAATAATCAGCCTCTTTTAAGTAATGTACAATAGTAGAATAATCTATTATTCTTCATTCCATTTATGCAATTGTTGCCATGTTTAAACAAAAATACATTCATGTAAATATAAATATAAATACTTGATTCCATTCAGTATTTTCTGCCCAGGCTGAACTGTATATTGTGATATCTATTTCAGGTTTCCCCTAATTAAAAGAATGTGAATAATAAAAATTTGCAACTGTTTCACAGTTTGCTAAATTCTGTCTTCCTTGTACAAAAACTTGGGACATAAGCAGGTTGGCAGATGCCATAATGATACAGTGGTAGATGGAATCTAATCTACATTTCTCTTATGGCCTGAAATTTAAATTACTTCTGAAGTAGAGATTTGGCTGCAAACTGCATTTACAGAAGGAAAGGACATACAACCAGTGCCAACATTAGACTTCTGTGTGAGGTTTAGGGCAATTTGCTAACTTCTTGAATGTTTTTTTCATATTCTTCAGTGTGTTGTTATTTTTGTATTTAGTCCTATATTGCTTGTTTGTTTTAATGATGTATTTAACCCACTTTAACATGAGGCATTTTGATTAGGTGTCCATTGTAAACTAATTAAATGAATGAATGAATCAATCAGGCTTGACCATAGCTCCATTGCTTTTAAGAGTTCCCAAGGGGTATATTCATATATCATTTCCATAGTTAAAGGAGTGAGCTGATTCTAAATCTTAATTAGCATCAAACTCTGATTAATATTAACAGTGAACATGTAAATGTACACGGCTAAGGAATTTCCTATGCAGCAATATTGTAAACATACAGTCTTGCATTCTTTCTTCCATCTGTTTCTTAGTTGTGCAGAGTGAAAGATTGCAGTTTTGCATCACCATATAAGAGATTCTTTATTCCTGACAATTACATAACAAGACCTAAGTGTTGTCAGCACCATGATTCTCTGAATACAAAACATTTATATTGCAATATATTCATTCTGTTTTCATTAAGAATTCTGTAATCTATGGGACGAGGATAACGACTTGGGGAGGTTGCTTTAGGCGAGGTTCTTTGTTTTCTTAGGCATAGCTAATGGCATTGAATAAAGTTTAAAGATTTCTTTTGTTCTTCTTCATGCAGCCTGTTTCAGTTGGAGGACTGATAGTAAACCTTGTTGGTATCTGTGCCTTTAGCCACGCCCATTCCCATGGGCCTTCTCGAGGAGGATGCCATGAACACAGTCATTCCCATCACAGCCATGGTCATGGCCACGGCCATTCCCACAATGACCACGGGCACACTCATAATCATGGACATGGGCATGGATCCTTAGGAGGCAGTATGAATACCAATATGAGGGGTAAGTAGAAAGCAATGGATTTTTTTATGGCTTCAGTTTTTATTTACCATAGAATGACATATAATATAAAGGCATCCCTCAGGAAGGGCATCTGGCCAGTAAACACTGAGCTCCATTCAGTCACCCTGATTCTATCCCAAATTAAGGGATTATAGAGTCATAAAAGGGAGTTTTTTTAATGACATATAAGATAAAGGCCTGTAGCAAACTCGCCTGGATTGTGTGTGTGTGTGTTGTTTGTTTTTTCTCATTCTTATCCAGTTCTTGTTATCTTTGCTATTCTTTTTATTCTTTATTTGTATTACTGTTTTTTTTATTTTACTTGGGAACGATCCATAGTTATTGGAGTTGAGTGGCATACAAATGTAATAATTAATTTTTAAAAATAGATCATAAAAGTATCTTAAGATGTCAGATTTTAAAATGGATCGATTAGAGAACTTGATAGGAGTACTTACCTCTGCTGTTCATGTCGCTTAACTGCTAAGTGTATTAATGATCTGTGTTTCCTTCTCCACTCCAGGAGTGTTTCTACATGTCTTGGCAGATACCCTTGGCAGCGTTGGTGTTATCATATCAACAATTCTCATTCAACAGTTTGGATGGTTGATAGCTGATCCACTCTGTTCTCTATTTATTGCTACGCTGATTTTTCTCAGTGTTATCCCTCTAATAAAAGATGCTTGCCAAGTACTCTTGTTGAGACTGCCTCCAGAACATGAGAAAGATCTGCACATGGCTTTAGAAAAGGTTAGAAGTAATAACGCCTATAACAACATACAAATGCATTTTTTTTGGATAAACATCATATTGGACAATATAACAGAATATTTATTACTGGTTATTCTGTGTTTTTTAACAGATCCAGAACATAGATGGTGTCATCTCCTACAGAGATCCTCACTTCTGGTGTCACTCTGCTAATGTGGTGGCAGGCACAATACATGTACAAGTAATGTCAGAAGTAATGGAACAGAGAATAATACAGCAGGTATCTTAGTATGTTTATTCTTCATGAATCTTCAGTTCTCACACTTATGACTTTCTCTAGATTAGTGAAATATCAGTTGCCAATAGCACAACCAAATGGTAAAATTACCTTCGTGATAACATCTTCTGAAAGTTGTTCATTGCCTTCAATTAGTAGAATGATTAAACTGATGTAATTTTAGCATGTCTTGCATATAACTCTCCTCTGTGTGCATTATTGAAGGCAATCTTGGTCCGGGGCAGTGGTGCTATGCTACCAGTTCGGCCCGGTTCTGCCAAGCCAGTAGCGGCGATGAGCAACAGAGACAGAATCGGTTCTCTCCACCACTCTGCTGTTGGGCCTACCTGCCCACCCTGTCTCCCATACTCACCTTTATCTTATGCTTTTGAAGCGCAGCTGCTTTGCGCAGCACGGAAGAGTGCCACACGGCAGCTGCTGAAGCGACCAGGAGAGTGCAAGCTTGCAGGAGATGAGGTGGAACACCTCTGCGCCTGTGCAAACGCCTCTGCGCCTGCGTAAAGTGCGTGTTTGGCGTGCACATGCATGCAAAGTATGTGCATGAGTGCAAAGCACGCCCCCCCAAGCCACACCCACCAAACCGGTGGTAAAAGTTTTTGAATCCCACCACTGTTCTGGAAATTATTTATTTTCAAAGTTATTTCCAAGCCTTCAGAAGTTTCCAACAGATGTAGTAGTGATAAGATGACTTAGATGAGACAGGGATGGAACTGTGGAACACTATACCTATTTTTTTTGCCTTTAAAAATTAAGTGTAACATATATGTCATTTGCGGAATGCATTTATTTTTCTATTCCTTCCTCCTTTAAAAAAAATGATGATGAGATTGATCAGTACAACTTTGCAGAGTTCCAGTAGGAATTGGGAAATTAAATTCATTTCCCTTGTTTTTCTAGTTTTGTTTGAAATTGCAGTGTCTCTGGCACAACGTACTTTCACTGTAGTATAATATTCACTTTTGTGCATATTATACCAATAGAAAAAGTAGAATCCCAGGTTAGACTTGCTGAGACAACAAGTCATTCCACTGCTGCCCAGAAAGAAGCTTTTAAAGAAAATTTTTTTCACATGTAGAAGATTTACAATGTAGATTGGGTGTCAAACTCACGTCATGGCAGCATCAAGTATCAGGACTTTTTCCCCTTTGCTAAGCCGGGTGGACATGGCCAGCACATGACGCATCCAGCCCATGGGCCAGGAGTTTGACAGCCCTGTTATAGGTGATAGAGTAGTATTTCTTGCCTAAGAGCAGTTATCTTCAGAGAGAGTTTTGCTGGAAATTTAATGTTTGTGTTTAACTGTTCATTTTTTTGTTTAGGTATCAGCTGTTCTCAAAGATTCTGGTGTTAACAATTTGACTATCCAGGTGGAAAAAGAAGCTTATTTTCAGCATATGTCTGGCCTCAGTACAGGGTTCCATGATGTCCTTGCAATGACAAAACAAATGGAATCCATGAAATACTACAAAGATGGTACTTACATCATGTAATTTGGAGTTCATCTTTATTATTTCACCAAGAGAATTTGCACATAAATGTACAGATATATTTGGATGGATTTATAATCCACACACAGACACACACACACACACACACACACACACACACACACACACACATATATATATATATGGATTTTTAGACAAACTGTTACCTTTAAAACCAGATCAAGAGGTTTATAAAAATGTGGGACACCTAGGACATTTGCTGTATATGTGGAAATAATGGCAATGTAAAATATTGTATTTGGTGTCTTATTAAACTGAATTTGCTATATGAATGTGGATGAGCACAAATGTATTGTACACTTTCCCCAAAGAGGAATAATGAACAATTCTCTTCCATTGCAATCTAAAATTGTTTTCATAAGCTTTGTAAAGGAAATTAGCACTCCATAAAAAAATTGTCTTCAAAATTATTTTGAAGCTTTGCTGCTGTATGTATAAGTACTTACACATTGAGTGCAAATGTTTTTTAAAACATTAAATACAAATGTACATTTTATATAAATTCCATTTCTGTATACAATCCTATTTTCTAAGGATGGCTTTTTTAAAAATGAAAATAGATTCTGCCATAGAAATATTGTCAGGTGAATTAATTTTTTTAGAAGGAAAAATTCCTGGTAACCACAAATCAGGGAGGGAAACACTTTTTTTTGTTTTTGCACTTCTGTGTTCCTTAGTTTGAACCACTGTGTAAAATAAATACTTTATAATTTTTATAAGCATCTAGTGAAATTATTGCATAAATTACAGACTTAAAATTAGAAAAAAATCTGTGACAATTGAGTTTTCTGCCTCAAAATGACACTGAGTTCAATTTTCTATAGAATTTTAAGCTATAAAGTTCCTCTAAAATGGCATAGAATATTTAGACAAGTTCAATACCTGTTATGACAACACACATTGAAAGAAGCAGAATAGGCGATGGTGAGGCTGGAAAGAGAACATAGGACTGGTAAGGATGTTTTTTTTCATTTCAGATGTAACAAGTATGAAATCATTAAAGGATTAATTTCCCTTAACTATCATTGACCCTTTCAGTATTTCAAATAATGGAGGCAGTTGTCTACATCAGTAAAAAACAATTGTCCTTAAATTATGCCCCTTAAGATAATGAACCACATTTCTGCTTAATATGATGCAGTTTGTCTTCCCCACCATTCTAGAACTATGAACATTGAACAAATATGTAGACAATATTATGTCTGTTGTATCTGCTTGTATTTGAATGCCAAAAGATGATAAAGGTATTTATCCAGCACTTTTAAGTTTCATTCTGTGTTGAAATGCAGAATACAAGACTTAAATGGATGTGACAAATGTAAATAAAGTTTGCCCAGAGTCCAACACAATATTTTGGTAAGCAAACTGAGTAAATATAAGCCAAGCCATTGCAGCAGATGCCACCATCTGACAAACCAGATTCACCGCTACCACAGCCATAGCACAGTTGGACCTGAATGTGAAGAAATCCAAGGGCTGTTGACTAGGCTGAAAAGTTCAGTGTCTTAGAAGCAAGCACTGACAAAGCACTTTCATGTTGCGATTAATAAAATTATACAAATACTTCTATATAGTTACAGAAAACAAGCTCAATTTGAAGAAATCTTTTGATAAAAATCTCAATGATTACTTATTTCTACTCAAACTGAGATGTTTTGTCTGAGTATGTCCTTCAACAGTTTTATTATTTATATTGTGTAAAGACGGTTTTCCTCAGTTACAGTTTCCTTTATGTGTTGGCCACAACTACACAAGACTCATGGAGGTTTTATGACAACTTTACCAAGCCTGGTGTTTCCCCCACAACTACAACAGTCATTAGTCAATATAACCATTGCTTATTGGAAACATAAGTAACTCCTTCAATAGGTCCATAAAAGCAGTAGCATTTTAATGACATGAAATCAACAGGTGTCATACATTGATAATATGGCAGCCTATTGACTACCAACTGCTTTTAAGGGTCCTAAATTTTGAATCCTATCTTCACCTGGGAATAACCCAGCCTGAAGTTTACTTCTGAGGAGGCATTCCTGGGATTGTCATTTGTTATATACCATTAGATTTTAGCATTAAGACAATTAGTTTTCAATCACATAAAAAGCACATATGATAGTAAAGTGATATCAGGATGTTATGGGCCAATAAAACCTAAGAATACCTGCCTTCTGTATATTTTGGTGTGAGAGTTATGTATTACTGTTTGCCACCAAGTTAATTGATTCAAGTTGAAGAGACTTAAGATGCTCAGTATGTTTCAAATGAAATCCGTAACTGACCCAATAACTTATTTCTCAGCTTAACATGCACCATTGTTGCAACAGTGAAATTCCTGGCTTTTCTATATATATATATATTTTCTATGTGAAAATAATAAATATCCATTAGTAATAAGAAATCAGGAGAAGCCACCTTTCTCTCTTTTTCATCTACATTTTAACATTTCTATGACCAGCAAAGATGCCCTTGGCTCCAGCAGAAACGTGCAATCAGAGAGATACCATAAATGTTGATTGTTTTGACGATTATAAACGTTTAATTTATGGGGACCTAGTTGGGAAAAGAGGTATCAGCTGTACTTACAATGATGCACTTCATTGTGCTGGTTTACTAAGATACACCGAATTTCAAACTGACCTGAGGTTTACGATGATAGTAAATAAAACTGACCTAAGATTTTAATAGTTTTCCAAAGAAACCCACTTATTTTTGTAAGCTGTGGTATATTTCTACTAGAGCAGAGGTTTCCAACCTTGGCAATTTTAAGACTTGTGGACTTCAACTGCAAAGCTGGCTGAGGAATTCTGGGAGTTGAAGTCCACAAGTCTTAAAGTTGCCAAGGTTGGAGACCCCTGTACTAGAGGAACGATTCATATTTTCTAAAATTTCTTACAGTTAACATATGCGTAATTTAAGTTTTCAAAGTGATCATCGATCGCAATTATCCCACCCTTCTAGTAATAACCTTTTCTCTCCCAGCTGAGCATTAAACTGTGATCCAACCTGCCAATCCTCTCTTAACCACGCCTCCTTTTTCGAACTCTTGGAGGAGTCAGCCTTCCGTAGTCGTAGAAACGCATTTAGAATAGAACGCTGGGCAGCCAATGGAAGGAGGCGGAAACTGAAAAGCAGCCAATGAGCGCAGCCTGGTGCGAGTTTTAAATTTGCTGCTGCAGGCAAAGAAGATTTCGGACTCGTGCAGCAGCAGTAATCTGCTCTCTTTTCGGTCCTGGGCGAGTAAGGGAGCGATTCGGAGCAGACCGGTCGTGAGGATCTAGGAATCCAGCTGAGGCCATGGCTTTGCGAGTTACCCGGGTATGGAGGAAATTGCCTGGGAGATATCTTTAGGCCGGTATTGCACGTTAGGATTTGTAGGAGCCTGGCGGCCATTTATGCTGAAATTCTACCTAACTTAACGCGGGGGGGGTACCTTTTGAGCATCGTGGGGTTTACTTGTAAATAAATCTGTTCCAAAGATGAGTTGTGCTAGTTTTGTCTACGATGAAGGTGCGGTAATGGTGCGAGCAACATGGCGGTTGTGACAAATATACCTTGTTCCTCTCTCTTTCTGAGGTTCTTGTCGTATTTCTGACCCTCTATTTGAACGGGGAAGTCGAGGTTGCCTGTTGCGGGTGGAAAAACGTCATCTTGCCTTGTTAAACGTATATAACTGAATCCTACTCCTAAAATATATCTGAGGGTTTGTTTTTCCCTACATTGAAGAGCCTACAACTACTTGAAAGAAGCAAGCTACTTTTTTTTCCCTTCCCAGTTTTTCATAATGCCGAGTAATATTTCTGAATGTTTTGTCACTTTTTTTTTTGTTTTTGGGTAGAACACAAAGGTCAATGCTGAGAACAAAACAAAACCTGCAATGGCCCTCAATAAGCCAGGGGTTGCTGCTAGCAAGCCAGCTTTAAGGCGTAATAGGACTGCTTTGGGAGACATTGGCAACAAAGCTTGTGAGCCACAGTCTAAAGACACAGTGAAAAAGGTAATCCTTTCTTTGCTTGTTCTTTATTCAGTAATGCAGTAGGGGTTAGGAATATGCAGGACTATGGCTTTACTGTCTGTTTTTTCCTTCCCACACCACTTTTCCACTTAGGAAGTGTTGAAGCAGCCTACAGCCGTGGACAAAGTAACTATTCGGAAAACCACAAAACCTACTGAAAAACCTGTGAAAGAAAAGCCAATTCCAGAACCTGTTAAGGTATTAGTTTGTAAATAAGTGTTTAAGGGACCTGGCTAATTAGGAGCAAAGACTTTCTATTTAGATTTGTAAACTTGTAGTTGTTGGAAGCAAGAGATTTAGAATTTTTATTTACTTTTAATAGGTTGCAGTTTCAAACTTTTGCTTTATATATAGGTTGCAACATTTCAAATGACCTCTAGATGGCAGTAAAGAAATATATTAGCCCCTGATCTAGCTATGATAGTCAAAACAGCTAAGATTCTAGGTTAATAATTTTATTCTGGGCTTATTTTTATAGTGATTTCATAGATTTCACCTAACATTGTCACTAGTTGAGATGGAATATAAAAATATAAAGTACATCTTAACCTACAATCAAGGTCAATTGATTTGCTAATAATCAAGTGCCACTTTGAATAGTGATAGATGGTATATAAATGTAATAAATTTAAAAATTATGTAACATATTGAGCTACTTTCCTTAGATGTCATCAATACAGTATTTTTTCGAATGCAATATCCAACTGCTTTCTCTCCAACAGTATTACATTTTTAATCTGCACAATTAGGGCAGAGCCAATTTTAGCATCTCTACCCTTCAGTTCCTTGAAAGATTCAACTTTCAATTTACCTCTGATTTGCAACTGTACTTTAGGCCCTTCTTTTGTATAAAGTAAGGCTTAATACTATCAATAAAACTTGGATAATGAGCAGATATTTTATATTTGCATGTTCGTAAGCAACTAATGAATTTAATTGCACCTATAGTTATGCAGCTGGAAGTACATACTGTAGGTGAAGCATCCACAGGAAATAGCTGCAATTTCAGCCTATGAAACACAAACAAATGCATTCTTAGAGACACATGATGTAGCCTTTTCCTGGCACAATGTCAATGAGTCCAAAGAATGCTCTGAATGAAGCAAAAATATGCTACATATTTTTCTGATGTGGGTTATGTACTAAAGATTATATTCCTTATAGTTGGAGTCTCTATCCCCAAGCCCCATGGAAACATCTGGATGTGCTCCTGCTGAGGACATATTATGCCAGGCTTTCTCTGATGTACTGCTTGAAGTGAAAGATGTAGATACAGATGATGGTTCTGATCCAAACCTTTGTAGTGAATATGTGAAGGACATCTACAACTACTTGAAAGTTCTTGAGGTTGGTTTAAAGAGCTAATCAGGCCTGACATATGGCTGTGGAATTAAAACTACTTTGCAAGATATTTTATTACAAACGCTAGACTGCTGTTGGTAATTAGTTATCACATCTCTAGCACAATTTCTGAAGAATCAGTAAACATTTAAACACTGATATTTTTTTTTAATCTTGATTTACCTATAGTTTGAATAAACTACATGTAACTACACGTAGTTAGGTGTCAAGCTATTAAGCTAATAATCACAGTAAACTATATGAATACAAGATGGCAGCTTGTTCTAAAATTGAGGTGATTTAACTAGGGAAAGAAGGTAGGAATGTTCTTGTAATCTAGAGGGCTTCATATTGGGAAATATGTCTAATCCAACTGGACAATGACAACATGATCAGAGGAAGAAATATACAATTTAACTTCCTGCATATTTCTGCTCCTTGCAGGGTCAGCAATCAGTGAGAGCAAACTACTTGGCAGGTCAGGAAATTACTGGAAGTATGCGGGCCATCCTAATTGACTGGCTTGTGCAAGTTCAGATGAAATTCAAACTCTTGCAAGAGACCATGTACATGACTGTTGCCATAATAGATCGTTTTCTGCAGGTAAGGAAAACTGGTCAAAAAGCTCATTCCAACTTTGAATAAACAGAATGAGAACTCTCCACTACCTTTTAGCCTAAGTAATGTGGCTTCTTTGAAATCAACAGATGAATGTCAATTTAGAGATTTACATTATATAAGCCTTTCTCTTTAGTAATAGCTTTTCCTTTGCTATTACCAGCAGTTGGACAATACATACACTCGAAACTTGCTCTGCAATCAACTTATATGCATTTAGCTAATGAGCATGAGTAGCCTGACAAATGGATACAGGTGGTCCTCAATTTATAGCCACAATTGGGACCAGAATTTACATTGCTAAGCAAGAAAGTTATTTGAATCCTGCCTGGTTTTACAAAAAAAAAATTTAAATTTTCATTTAACTGAAATTTTATTAAGTGAAACAATATGAGTAAATAGAGCTGGCGGGGTTAAATAAATCATCAGCCCAGAGTTGTTACATTCCCACAGTCTCAGTCCAACTCCTTGAATTCTATTGACCCTTAATTTTGCACCAGTTTAGTGTTCAGTATAGTTGTCTAGATTCTTGGGTATAGGCTTGAGTAAAAAATATTCTGAACTGCAACTTTAATGTATGGTCCTGATTCTTTGCACCTGATAACACTGCAGTTAGGTGAGTTGCATTTTTTAAGCAAATCTGGCTTCCTCAGTTGACTTTGCTTATCAGAAGCCAGCTGGAAAACTTTCAGATGGTGGTAATATGAACCCCAGCATACTGCAACCATCATAAATACATGCCAGTTGCTAAACATATGAATTTTGATGACTATGGATGTTGTGATGGTCATAAGAGTAAGGACAGGTCAGTGTTAGACATTTTTTTCAATGCCATAGTAACTTGATGGTCACTAAGTAAATGATTGTAAGTTGATGACTACCGGTACATATACTCTTAAACTTGTTCTGAAATTAACTTACATGTATTTATCCAATGACAATGAATACTGTATTGGGACAGCATAACCATTGTTTTTCAATATTTTAGAATGTTTAAAAAAATAATTGATGGGAACTCTCTTACAGAATAACAAAGTAGCCAAGAAGATGCTACAACTGGTTGGTGTAACAGCCATGTTCATTGCTAGCAAATATGAAGAAATGTTTCCACCAGAAATTGGTGATTTTGCCTATGTGACAGATCATACTTACACCAACCTACAAATCAGGCAAATGGAAATGAAAATACTAAGATCATTGGATTTTAACCTTGGTCGCCCTCTTCCACTGCATTTTCTAAGGAGGGCATCAAAAATTGGAGAGGTAACGCTCCTTTAAATGTTAAAACTAGAAAATATCTTCTAATTGCCTATTTTTTATGAATGTTCTCATTTTGATAATAGAATTCTAATTGTAAAAGCAGAGTTAACACAATATAGTGATGTCTGCTGTTTTCCAGTGAAAGGTACTTAAAAACCTTTTAGTTTGTTTTTCTTTACATATATACAATTAGAAAAAATAAATTGATGCTTTAATCTTATGCAATGTGTAATAAAAGACATTTCTTAGCGAGATTTGTAGGACAATAAATGCAACATCTTTATTCTGATTATTTTAGGCAGATATAAATCAGCATTCCTTGGCAAAATACCTGATGGAACTTGCACTGGTGGATTATGAAATGGTACATTATCCTCCCTCCCGGATTGCAGCTGCAGCTTTTTGCTTGTCTAGTAAAGTTTTGGAAGAGGGAGAGTGGGTAAGTCACAGAACCCGAACAAAACAAAGGAAAAGTTTCAGATAGTCCTTATTTAGTGACTGACTGTTTTAGTGATCTTCACTGATATGATGGTGATGAGAAAGTAACTTTGTGATTAGTCCTCACATTTATGACCTTTGTAGGTCTAAAAAAAAAAAGGAAAACTGAAATAAGATCATAAGCAGTTTCACTTTACCAAGCTGCTGTTCCCAACCAATGCTTGAAGTAATGACTTGTTCAGGTGTTACTGAAGCAGATTACTGTGGAAAAATTGAATTAGAAAGGTATAGCTCACTTTTTTTCTGCTATAAATCTAGTTCTATAGATCTGTAACCATATGATTACTTGGTCCTGAATACACCTAATAGTTTGCTATTAATAGAAGGCTCTCAAAAAGGTTCAATGAAGACAGGTCTTTGAAAAACCAGAAGATCTTCGAAGTCTTTAATTTATAAATTTACCTCTTGCCTTTAGACACCAATTCTTGAACACTACATGTATTATACTGAAGACGCTCTTATTCCTGTGATGGAGCATATGGCAAAGAATGTGATGTTGGTAAACCGGGGCCTTGTAAAGCACATGGTAAATATATCTGCTTGCTTACTTATACTTACCCACACTTAAAAAGCACAAATCTCAATCTTCATGAATAAATCCTAGGAAAGGCTGTGAATTAAATTGTCCCCAGGAGCTGGGAGGTGCCTTTAGAATATCAGATCCAATCACTTGCTCAGTATAAGAATCTAAGTCAAAACTCCATTATGTGCCTATCCTTTACCTGAGGGATAAGGTGAACCTGCCATCTCTGCTTAATTCTATTACTCTCTATTAAGAAAGCTTTGTCTAAGTAAGTTGGTTTATCAGAAAGTAATAGTAGCTTTGTAATTTTTAGCAACTACTGCAATTGTATAAGGTGAGAAAATATACGTACTATAATGCCATGAACACTTAAATTTACCTGTAGACAACTCTCCCTGGAACCCACAAGTTTCCCTATCATTCAGAATGTCTTTATTTGTAAGAATCTAAGGCCCAAATTGGTTTCATAGGCATTCTGAGAAAATAAATGTATTTCATTATTTGAAAGTACCCCATCTGAACAGAAAACAAGGATACAATGGGCAGAAGGGAAGCATGCAGAAAATATTTCCCCACACCTGGAACAAACAAACCACCAGGCATTAGAGGATCAATGGGTCATTAGAACAAAACTCCAGAATGCTTTGGTTCTGTGTTTTAGACAAAATAACATTCAAATAGAATGACTACAGCAAGACTGGTATATATTGCTCCCTCAGTGGCTTCCAGAGAAGCTATTTCTCAGCCTCCCAGTTTTCATAGCACATTTCAAAAGAAATGTGCCAAAGAATCCACCTTGGCGTGTCCCATTGGCATTGTGTCTGTCCATATTGTTGGAGCCTCTGTGGCACAGTGGTTAAGAGTGCAGTACTTGCAAGCTACTTCTGCAGCCAGCTACCTACAGTTTGGCAGTTCAAACCCCACCAGGCTCAAAGTTGACTCAGCCTTCCAAGGTGGGTAAAATGAGGACCCAAATTGTTGGGGGCAATATGCTGACTCTGTAAACTGCTTAGAGAGGGTTGTAAAGTACTATAAAGCTGTAAGTAAGTACTATTACTATTGTCCTTGCATCTATCTTCCTCCTTTGCTGTTGCTAATGCTCTTGCCTTCCTCTCCGCCCCCCTCTCCCCCTCCCCCCCCCCGCCCCGCTCTTCTATCTCCAGCTCCCAAATCATTTCTGCCTGGTGGAACCACACATTGTCCCAGACTTGGCAAAAATGTCCTAGGACATGTGTAGCTTCTTTCAACAGGGACCAAGCAAAAAAAGTTCCCTAGTGGGAAAACAATCTAAGTAGTGGGCTGCCTTTTTTCCTTCTTCTACAGAACTAGCATAATAGGTTCCCTTCCTTGTGGCAGCCATTTTGTACCTAAGCAAGTTACTATGGTAGTCATTTCCTTATATGCTCGTAATACATTCTTAGGATTTTCAATTTTCTAATTCCTATGAGTTTTTTGTATAATATAGCAATACAGCTTTATCTATGAAAATATTTAAGCAATGATTATGGAGCTCATATGGTTGTTATCTATTCCTCAAAAGAGGTGGTTTAGCATCTGTTTGATAAATGGGCTGCCTTAGAAATTCAGTAAAAATATGTTAATGAAATGATGCTCTAGAACAAAGTATTTCATAATGAATCACATCTTTGTCCCTAGACTATCAAAAACAAATACGCCAGCACCAAGCATGCCAAGATTAGCACTCTTCCAGCGTTGAATTCTGCAGTCATACAGGATCTGGCTAAACCATTGTTGAAATAAATATAATTTAACTGTTTGGACAAAGTTGACACCATGTGTCACTGTTGTGTGTATATAATATATTCTCTTAAAGTTTTTAATAAACTTCCTTACTTTTATTTCAACTGTTGTCATGGTCTACTTAACCATTTGTTTTGTCAGATATTAAGCCTAAAATAAAATAAGATATTGGAAGCTCATGCCTATACAATATATTGACAAACAGAAAAAAGATCTCTTTATTTACTCAGAGGGGAAATTTTCATTATCTGTATTCTGAAGTAATAAAAATTACAATGGCCATTCCTAGTTACTTGTTTTAGTAAATACATAAAATGGATAAGATATTAAACATTTTGTGTTTAGAAGCACACCAACATCAAGAATTGGTCATGAAAGTTGTCTTAATATAGGCAATATTTAACTTTCAGAATAAGTTCAATTGAATATGACAAACTATCAGAACTATTAAAAATGTAATTGTAACTCAGATTCAGTAAGTGATGTATCATTCTTACTGTAAGCTATACTTTGCATTTATATAGAGCATGACTTTACAAGGAAACTGATTTTTACTATGAAGAAAATGATATACAGCATTTTAATGTAAGAAATATTTTCAAAAACCTGGAAAATATTTTCGGTTATTTAATAAATTATAGTATATCTAGTCAGAACATCTGAAGGGTTTTCTCCTAGGCTATCAAGGCTTTCACACATTAAAATGGACATTTATATTTCTGATTAGTGATAGCTACAAATGGACCATAACTTTTTATTTGCATCATTGTGTTGCCAGTGATACATTTTGTAGCTCGTTCATAAACTCGATATAATGGAATGTAGAATATTAAATATATATCAAAACTAAGTGTGTAGGTTTTTCCTTTCAATTAAGTTTAAGTGTGCTAAACTATGATCCAAATCAGATTTAGGCAAGTTACCATGTTAAAAATTAAAATGTTGATGCATTCGTAGAATATTAAATTGGATGAAAATAGATATTTCGTGAAAAGAACCCATTTTTTAACAAAACAATGACATTGTTTTAATTTTTTTCAAATGTCTTCAATATCCGATAAACAGTTTTGATTTTGTAGACCCCAAATGTCCCTTTCAAATTCTAGATCAAGGGTCTTCAAACTTGGCAGGTTTAAGTCTTGTGGACTTCAACTCCCAGAATTTGAGCTAACATGACTGGAGGAATAATTCTGGGAGTTGAAGTCCACAAGTCTTAAAGCTGTCAAGTTTGAAGACCCTTGATCTAGAGCAAGGGTTCCCAACCTGGGGTGCTCGCACCCCCTGGGGGTGTGATACGATATTCCAGGGGGTGCGAGAAAAGTCCAGGTAAACAATAGGATATTGGCTATTTGTTGGCATTTTTATTCCAGGGGGTGTGAGGTTCGAGTGAAATTTCTTTAGGGGTGCGGGACGAAGAAAAGGTTGGGAACCACTGATCTAGAGATTCAACACCCTCCCCAAATACAGTATCACTTTCTGTAGAAAATGTGAATTTAATATTAAGAAATCACTCAACCATCTAATTCAGAAGTGTTACCAAATGCGATGGCATGGTAACCCTGTTGGAAGCACCAAGGCTCTTCCAGGTTGAAAGGATCAGCCGGTGATCTTACCATTGCCCGGAGGATGCCCAGATAAGAGTTCCTGTCCTATCTCTATTAATGCGTCCACCCAAGTGGTATCTATCTACTCACAAACCCACATGCTCGAATGTCTTAAGGCAGGGGTCCCCAAACTTGGCAACTTTAACACTTGTGGACCTCAATTCCCAGAATTCTCCAGCCAGCTAGTTGCCAAGTTTGGGGACCTCTAGCCTTAAGGAGATTCTCAGTCATCCTCATAGTTGTCCCAAAGGTGCCTTGTTTTTTTCCAAGAGCCAACTGGACCGTCTTGGGGTTTTTTTGAAAACGTTTCGGTTCTCATCCAAGAAGCAAAGGTGCTTTTTCAAGAGGCAACTGAAGTTTCTGGTTCTTTGAAAACATGGAGCTTCTTGACTGAGAAGCGAAACGTCTTCAAAGACAAAACCAAGACAGTCCAGTTTGGGTGAGCTCTCAAGCTCTTGTGGCACTTCGCAATTCGACAGTGTTTACTCCAAAGGTGCTTTTTCACCCCGACCCAAGACAACACTCAGGAGCTCTCAAGCGCAGGTTTGCTGCTACTCAATCCCACCGTCCTAAAGTACGTTGAGCCACCGTGCTCCTTACTAAAGTGATACAAATTCTCTCCAAGTGGAAGGTTTAGGATTGCAGCCTAAAGAATTTTTCCCTAGTTTAACTTATCCCTGATCTCTCTCGGATCTCTGCCCCGCTTTCTTTGGAGAAACCCGGAGCCGCAATCGGCGCTCACGAACAGAAATGCCGCCTCCAATACTTTGCTCCATTTCCCTCCTATCCCCACCTCCAACCCCCGCTTGGGCGTCCCGGACTAACGGAAGGCCGCATCAACGCAATTCCCAGGCTCCGCTGGGCGGGGCGACAACATTTTTTGTACGTTTTTCCACCCCTCGCGAGGCCTGAGTAAAGAGCGCCGTTCTTTCCCTTCCGACCGACAGCAGGCCAGAGCAATCCATCGTCGAGTTGACGATACTCTTCTCACACGTAACGCGGAGGCGGTCGGCGGGCTATTTGAAAGAGCGGCCCGTGCAGTCTCGGTGGAGCGCTCGGGTAAATCGGTGAGAAGAAAGAGGTTTGGGCGGCGTCGCCGGGATGGAAGCGCGGGATGTAGCGGGCTGTCCGGAGATAGGAGACAAGGCAGCGCTGGTGGCGGCTTTCGGTAATCCCACGGAAGGAGCGATGGAGGAAGGAACCCGTTTGCTCTTCAACGAAGACAGTGAGAAGACGCCGGACTTGCTCAAGCTCTATCGGTCAGTCTATGGAGATTTTCAGTCATCCAGGTCATGGTTGTCCCAAAGGTGCTTTTTCAAGAGGCGACTGGTTTTTCTTTGAAGACGTTTCGCATCTCATCCAAGAAGTTTCTTCCAGCTCAGTCGTTGTCAGACTTATAGCCAGCCCTTCTTCTCTCAGGAGGCCATTCTATTGGCAGTAAAACTTCGGAGGACTCTTTAGGTGGAGATTTTTAAAAAAAAAACACTCTTAGCTCTTGGCTTCCATCTAATGGTGGTGCGGAGTTTTGCAGTCTTGGTTGGAAACTCCACAGGAGTAGTACCACCCTAAGGAAATCCCTTGACAACCAGGGAAATCCCACAATGGCTACCCTAAAGTTGTAAAGATGGTGATATACAGTATAGCCACAGGCCTGAATGTGAAGACAGATTAAAGCTGGTCCCTCACCAGTTGTGCCGACATATTTTTCCATTGACTCAGGAAACCGAGCAAGGCTGGAATGCAGGTTGTTTTAACTGTGAGGAATATTGTTGAACATAAGCCTAGAGGGCCAGAAATATTGTTTCCCTCCAAAGCAACTGCTTTGAACTTAGAGAGGTAGAAGTACCAGCAAGATAAGTTTTAATATATCAAAACGTTTCTAGTGTTGTTTCCATTAGGCAATGCTTACAAGTCTCTTAATAAAAATTGCTCCTGAGATCTCTAAAACTGATGGCTGCGAAGTGGGTTGCCACAACAAAAAAAAACTACAAAAGGAAAAGCTTAAAAACTCTGAACAGTGGTGTAAATGGAAAAATCATGTTCATATTGCAATGGTTTTATAACTTGTCCTAATTTAAATTTAGGAGATTTTAAATATTTAAATATACATTAGCTGAGTTTATGAGTTTAAAATCTTCAGTGAACACTAATGCAATTTAGTCTTGCAGTAACTACTACAATTGCATTTTTTTTCTAATTATGAGTGTATGTGTTTGTTTTTTAGAATCAAGGAACAAATAAGTCAGCATCTTATGGAATATAATACAATAATCAATTCAGGTAGGTGGATCATAAAAACTCAAACTTTGTTATATTACAATGTGAAAGTAAATATTTGAAAATTAGGTTAAAGTTTCTGACAAAATTAAAATGTCAAGACTTTTGACTGTCCTTTCTCTGTAGCATTAGACTTTTCTATGCCATATTTGTGTTGAGAGATGGGAGGGTTCAGCTATTTTTTATAAATATATATATTTTTGTTTAGCAGCTGCAGAAAAGATTCCGGATCAAGATAGAAATGAAAAAATATTGGAGGGGTATGTTTTCAAAATTTGTTATATGTAGCATGATAATATCTTTCATTGTCTCATACGTTTGAAAATTAGAATTTATCTAACTTTTCTTTATTTTTAAGGAAACTTGTATTTTAAAGATTTTAATATATTGTGTTTTACCTGATAACATGCCACACTTATCTGATTGGAATTTCTTTCTGAGAAAATGTATCTCAGACTAATACATGCTAAATATGGGAGGGTGGGTGTCCTTCAAGTAACTACTATGGCTGATGTATAGTATATGCCTTTTCTGGTCATGAGAAGCATCAACTTCTTGTATTAATGCCTTATGTTTATTAGTTACATTGCTGAATCCCATCCTATTTTCATAGTTCAAGAATCAAAACATGTTTATGCTTCAGTTTTCAGTATGCCCATGACAAATCATAAGCTTACATTCTTTTTCTATTGTGATAGAAATTCTATTAAAAAAGAAAATTATTTCTGAAGCAATGTATTAATCTTAATGTATTAATCTTAATCTAGATTAATAAAATTAATTTTATTAATCTTAAATATGTTAGCACTATATTTTGGTTTACTGTTAAAACCAAAATATGTTAGCACTATATTTTGGTTTACTGTTTTACATTCTATTGACAAACATGAAAAAAAAATCCAGATCTAGTATCAAAACAGATGACCATCTATCTGGTCACTCTATCAAGCAGAAAAATTATTTTAGATCTGGTATGAAACAAATGATATGTCTTAACATTAATTTCTGAGAGAATACAGGTTATTATTAAACTTCCCTGTTATTTTTAGTTCCATAGAAGAATTGGAAAGAGACTTGGAAGAGATGAGGGTATCGTATCAAAACAAAACATTAACATTACAAAGGTAAAGACTCTGTATAGTTTTGCTTTATTTATTGCATTTCTGTATAATATCTACTCAAGATGCGTCCAATGCAGCCAATTAAAAATATAATTCAGAATTATAGATTAACCAAGTTGGAAGGGACCTTGTAGGTCATCTAGTCCAGTCCCCCACCCAAGCAGGAGACCCTACACCATTTTGACAAATGGCAAGAATTCTACTAAGAAGCCATAGTTTTTAAAGTAGAACAAAATATGTAATATATTCAGTTACTGTTCAAAGTTATGACGGTGCTGAATTCCAATCGGCCCAGCACTCCTACCCTACTTGTAATCATAATCTGGGTAACTGGCAACCAGCTCACACTTATGACCAGTTGCAGCACATGTTCACCATTTGCAACCTTCCCTGCTGGCTTCCCTGCTGTCAATAGGGAAGGTCGCAGGAAAGGTTGCTCATCACTAAGCTAAGTCTCTCTCATGCCTGTGGCCTCCTCCAATCCCCTTATACCTTTGCATCCCTCCTTGACCTTTACCATGTATCCCTTTGGCCCCATTCTGACCCTTGCTGCGCATTGCATATCCCCACACACCCTTCTTGACCTTGCCACACCTCCCTCACATTTTCTGTCATCTGATAGCACCTAATTACTTGCCTCTGGCCTGCTGCAAATTTCCTGAGACTTGCAACTTCCTGCCAACTTCTCCACTGACTTGGATGTGGGAAGACAGCAGGAAGTTGCCTCACTTAATGACCATGGGATTTGATTAACAATGACAAGTGGGACTGTAGAGATTGCTGTCAGTAAATGATGTTGTTGTGCTTTAAAACCATGTCACTTAGCAAAATTCCAATCCTAATTGCCATCATCAGTGTACCTGGTACACTTATATTGCCATGAATTTAATTTATATTCTAATTTGCCTACATACTAAAAAATTGTAAGTTTTCTGTATTTAAAAATCTCCTTGTATGTCTGTTTTAGTTAAGGTAGGATTCTGAAATTGTGCTCATAACCCAGGAGGGGGGATGCAAACAGTATTGAGGGGTTTGTACTTGCTGTGCCTGGACAAGTTGGTTGCCGGAGAGAAGGCCAGCATAGTCTGATAATATTCCACTACAATATTCTATTGCTGTGGGGTTGCAGACAAAGTGTGTTGGTTCCACTTCCTTTGTTAGTTCCATTTGCAGGACCTATACAAAACTAAATCATTTGACTGGCTGATTGATACAGTTTTTGCAGCTGCCAAATATTCTGGCTCTAAGTAAGAAAAGGTTTTGATTTGGGGAGAAAAGGGTTACATGGAAAGTCAGCAGCATGTGAAAGACAGAACATTGTGAAAGAATGGAAGTCTTTGCAGTTCCAGAGAAAAACACATCAAATAAGAGGGGAGTACACCCTTATTTCTTGCTGCCTAGAATCAGAAAGAAAAAGGGATAGAAACCCTTTCAGACACACTGGGGGTGAATACTAGTGGAAGAGGGATAACTGAAAGAGGAAAACAATATGAGAGATAAGACAAGAACCATCAGTTCTCAGAAAATAAATATTAGTTCTGTTAGCAGCTTTAAGGCCTTCAGGTGCAGATTAGAAAGTACATTTACACAAGGCATTGTAATAAATAATTTTATTTAGTAGTCATGTCATATAACAAATTTCAGCCAAGTCCAGGCTCAGCAGCCTCATTAAGCTGTACAAAGTCAGGATTTTGTGATTTATATCTGAATCCTGGTTCAAGTAACCTGATCAAGGGTTAATGGATTTTCTACAAAATAGATTTTCTACTAATTTTCCCTAGTTTGAGCAAGGGGAAAAGAAAGTAGAATCCCACTACTGAAAACCAGTCTTATTATCATTGAATTTCAGAGCAGAATTTTGAGGTGCTGATAAGCTCTAAATGGAGTGATCAAAAAGCTACCTGTGATTGCAGGCTTACCCATTTCTGCCCATTAGACAGTGATACCTAGGCAGTCTTGGCTGATCTCATAAAGTTAAACAGGGCTGGTCCTGATTAGTACACCACCAAGTCATCCTAATATAAGGTCCTCTTTGTTTTGTTACCAAAATACATTTGGAACACTTGGAATTACGATATTCTCAAAGCTGACTGTTGTTTTTTCTAATATTGTGTTGGTTCTCTCTTAAGTCACCACTGTGAACCAACTGTTTAAAATATGCTAAATTCTCCAAATCTAATATCTCTAACAGATGAAAAAGTTCAGCTACAAATTGAAATAAGCAGCTTTAGAGAAATATTAAAATCTAAAAGTATTTAAGCTTATACTTAAAATAAAAACTTGTTTACTTAACATTGTTTTTCATCTTTGACATACAGTGCTTGGCATTATGTGAAATTGGTATATATATGCGTGTGTGTGTGTGTGTGTGTGTGTATGTATATGTGTATATGTATGGTAATATATGTATATATAAAACCAATTATATATATATATAATGAGATGAGGGAAATATACTGTACTTGGTATCCAAATATATCCTTGTATTATAAAAGCTCTAAATACACTGTTACATGTCTCAGAACAATCTTATATCTACTTTCTCTTTGTTTTATAGGATCCAAATAACTGATGCCCTTAGAACCAAACTGAAAAATGAAGATGATGATTCAAAGTAAGCATTAAAATCATGAAGGGAATACATTTTTTAAACGTATCTACAGTATAATTGAGAAGAATCTTCACTTGGCCAGCCATAAAAATACTGTTATGTGGTTCATTAAAGCTTATGGCCATCTATTCTCAGGCCTGAACTTTAACTGAAAAAGGTTCAAATAGTCTGCTTCTTCTAGGATCGTGGTGGCGAACAGGAAGTAGCACGCAGAGGCATTATTGCCGGCACGCGAGCCCTTGCCCAGAAAAGGTCTACTGCGCATGTGTGCGCGCTGTCCACCCGAAAGCTGATTGTCAGGTATCAGGCACAGCGGCGCAAAGGAGACATTCACACATGCGCAGAAACTCTAACCACTGGTCTAGGAATGTAGCTATATCTCAACTACAGTCATTATAATCTAGAATACAATTTTAGAACAAATGTTATTCTGATGTGAAACCAATGCTAAACCATTGTCAGAATCATCAATAGACTTCATGAGCAGTGAGCATTATAAAATCGATCAAAATGTTTCCACTGTAATTCTTAGTCATAAATATTTTCAGGCACAATAGATAAGAGTATAAGAGTATAGCAGGCATCTTCTTCACTTTCAAAAAGCAATCTTGAAATATATTTGTAGCTCTTTTGTCTGTTTCTTCTCTTGCATTTAATGTTGCCGGTCAAAGCATTTTGTAACAAGCAGGGAACAAGAAAATCATATTGTAGCTTGAGAAAGAATTAAGCAAGATACTCCGGTGTTTTAAATCTATCCAACATGTGATTTGGATTCATGTATTAGTAGATCTTGTTGATTTTTCTACATTTTCTCATTAGGTTTATTTGGGATACCGTTAAACATATCATAATGCTTAGTACAGCAATACTTAAATCAAAGCAGGTGAGTATCCTTTATATTAAAATGATAGTGAATATTGTCTATAAAAGCATCATTTGAAACTAATGGTGAAACATTTGAAAAGTTAATCTTTGTAGTTGTATTAATCTGGATGTATGGGTACATTTAATATATATACATTTATATTACTTGGTTTTGCAGCAATCCCGTGAACTGGAAGAAAAATTGAATGAGGTTAAGAACAGAAGACTAGGTAAGTTATAGTAATTTGTTGTGATAAAAAAATCAATAGGATAAATTAATTTGAAACAACACAAATTTAATTTAATTTCAAATGTTAATTTCATTAGTATAATCCACAAGTATAGTGAATGCAAGGCATGTTCCTGAACTCATTTTTTAAATTAGCAATTACTATCTTCCCTCCCCCTCCAATACTCCAATAGAATTAAAGCGAGCTGGAGAATGTAAACTGGCACAAATATATAATATGAAGAGAAAACAGAAAGAGGATTTAGAAAATATGGAGGTTGGCGAAATGTTGAAGAAAGTTCGTGAAAATTTACAAAAGGAAATTCAGATGACCACATTGATTCAAAACATTTTCCAGGTAAGTGATATTTGTATAGATAGGAAAATGTCTTACTTGATGGGATTAGTTAATTTGTAGTAGATGTGAAACATGAAAATTAAAATGTTGATATCAAATGCAGGTTGTCCTTGGTTAATTATGGCAATTGGGATTGGAAGTTTCATTGCTAAGTGACTTAGTTCTAAAACATGATGTCATGTGGCCACACTATCTAGCAATGAAAGTTCCAGCACTTCCAGTTGCCATCATTAAGTGAATCATGACAGGTCATTAAGTGCAGATGTCACACTGTCACCATTTATGACTTTCTGCCAACTTACTGACTCTGTAGGAAGCCAGCAAAAGTCACAAATGGCGGTTGTGACTGTGAGATGCTGTGATGTAGGAAATGTGTTCCAAGCACCTTGAATCTTAATCCTGACTGCAGGGATGCTGTGAACAATGTTGTAACTACCACTTCTCCTGTAGGTCTGAGTGGTCCTTAAGCAAGGACAACTTGTAGATATCGAGTGTTTCTATGATTATTGATAGATGAATATTGTACTTTGAACTTATTACCACTATAATTATAGCTACAGGTATAACTTGCAGAGATTAGTATAATGTAGAACAAACTCTATACGCAATACATTTTTAATCCCTTTTTATTCAGATTAGAGATAACCATCAATTTATGACTCACATTTATGACTGGTTGCATTGTTTTAGCAGGTTTCCAGCAAAAATGCCCTTTCTAGAGGATGGATTCAGATTTATGACTGCATAATTCCCTTAACAACCCTTGTAATTTGGACTTATGACTACATGATTCATTTAATGGTAAAAATGGTTGTAAAATTCAGTTCCAATTGCAGTCATAAATCAAGAACTGCTTGTATAAATGGAATTTATTAAATATATTCTAAGAATAAACAAATTTTGCATAGATAAACATTTGAAAAAACTTCCTTGTAGAAACATAATATAATTCACAAATTATACAACCTACCAACAATTAATTGCTTATTTTGTTGTGGTACATGCAATTATCTGCATATTAAAACTGTGATACTTGAGAACAAAAAATCCTTATTCATTCATATTTAAATGATTAATTAGTTGATTTTATATTAAATAATATTAATGCAGAACCTTATTACTGGAAGTGGAGTCAATTGGGCAAAGGATCCAGCATTGAAGGCAATTGTTCTACAACTAGAGAAAAATGTGACTGGCATCTGAAACAACATCAAGTTAATGACTGTATTTTCTTCCTGTGATTTCCAAATTCAGAAAAAAGGGTAATCTATCAGGTTTTCGTAATATACTAGTCATTGTCTAAGAGTTTTGTATCTGTACAAGAATATATTCCATTGAAGTACGATTAATATAGCAACAAAAGAGAAATTCTGTTACAGTCATTGTAAATGTATTCAAGGAGTTATTACAGGAGAGTCATTTAGCTGTAAAATAATTCACATCTCCTCTTAATATTGCATAAGTTACCAATTCCAGTAACATTAAAAATAGCCTTTTGGAAAAGCAGGTATTTACAAAGGTAGCCACTTTATTTTCTTATCACAATTTGTCCTCATGTATGCCTATGTATGATGCAATTATTTATGTCTAAATTTCAATGGATTTTTAATGAATCATCAGTAGTTCAAATATTCATAGTTGATATTGCCAAATATTATTCAGCAGTATTTTCTTCTGGGCCATTCTTGTAAGATATTTTTAATAGTCTATTTCTCTATATCTGCTGTAGATTTTCATAGCCAATGAACAGATAATATAGTAAAACCAGAAGTAAATTCTACAATACCTAAATAGGAGGCAATCTCCTAAATGTTGATAAGAGTTTTTTGCAGAAATGTTATACTGTAATTGTTCTATATTGTTAGGTTACCTCGTTTGTTTCCAGACAAAAATAAATATTTTTAATTAAGACACACAAGGATCCATACAAAATGGCAGTAGGATCTTGCTCTCTTAACACTATATATATAACATTCCCACTGCTGCTATTATTTTAATGGTGATAAGTGCTTAGATATGTACTTAGATAAAAATACATACTGATATGTACTTAGATAAAAATCTGAAGGAGCTTCCCTTTTAAAATATCCTATTAGGAAAACATTAGAGAACAAAAAGGCATAATGAGTGCTGTTATAACTGAAGTTCATGCTATCATTTGCACTTCTTGGGGCAACAGTTTAAGAAAGATACCAAACTGGTTATGTCCAGAGGCAGTGGCAAAAATTGTATGAGGCCTGGAAATTTCTTAAATGGTTGAAGCTGATATGCTAGCGGGAAAATATTTTAAGACAATAAAAGCTGTCACACAAAAAACAAAGCAGGTTTGTTTTTTTATTACTAAAAAAAGCCCAATTAAGTAGTTTAAAATACAAATAGGCTTGGGAAAAATAAGGATTTGTTAAATATTGTACAGCCTGCTTTCAGAGATAGACTTGACTTTGCTAGAGATGTTTAAGAAAGGGTAGGATGGTTAATTAATTGTCAAATTAATTGTCCAGTGATGGTGTGAATTTTATACAATATATAATTTAATAAATGTAGTGTTGGAAGAAATGTCCATCTGGTTTCAGTTCCAAGTGGAAAGAAACACACCAAGCACATGTGATTCTGGGTAGATGACCACATGGGATGGTGGGGAGAGTTATACCCTTTCTTGGGGTTTGAATTTGAGCTTCTGGTTCCTGTAGCGAGGGATCCTATTGGCTGCTGTACAGGTCATATGCAAATCCTAGGAGTTTGTCTGAGATAAGTCTAGTTGAAATGTAGACTGATGTAATGTCCCCAGGTGATTTTGCAATGCAGTGAGCCCTGCTGTTAGATGGGTAGAGGGCTAATCCTATCATGTCCGGAGAGCCATGTCTTAAATCCATCATCCTGGAGCTGACGGGGGGCCAGGGAGCTGCAGAGAGCCACTTTGTCTTTAAAAACATGTTTCTCCTTTTTTCATCCAGGGAAATATAATATTCTGCTTTTTTAATTTTTCTTATAATGTTTCATTCTAGGAGAGGGGTGGGTGCTAACTTTCTACAGTAGATACACTGTGGTACCGAAGCTGTGCTGGCAATTAAAAAATACTTTGTGTACTTGAATAATCTGAAACTAGTATTTTCTAGTTAATGTTAACTAGAGCTTACACATATCTTTTCTCCACTTTGAAGGTCACAGAGAAGATAGCTAAGTATCTATCACCCATAGATGAAAAGGTCAATGCTTTGAGATGACTTAATTCAGTTGTTGGAAGCAATATCCTTCTGGGTTCAGTTCCAAGTGGGGAAAAAGACAACGGATTCATGGAAGTTGCTTGGAAAGAAGGTTTAATGGTGGACAGGACCACATGCCTTGGAGCTCCTGGGCAAAAAGGGGATAGATGCTGAGAATCCCTTGGTTTTGTACCCTCTGTTTCCCCCCCCCCCTTTAGTGTTTTCTGTTCCTGTGTAAGAAATGTATCCCATTGGCTGTCAGACTCCCAGGGTGGGTTGGCTGGGGGTGGGGGGTGTCTTAGCTAACTTTGTAGGCTTTGTCTGGACCACATGGCTTCACCTGAGTGCTGAATAATGCAATCTTCCTAGACCATGTGGTGAGACCAGTAACCTTATCATTTCCTGAGGGCCATCCTTAATCCCATCACCCTGGAGCTGAAGGGGGCAGGAAGCTGCTGTCTTTAAAACATATTTCTCCTTCAGGAAAATATAATATTCTGCCTTTTTAATATTTCCTAGAATATTTCATTCTTCTAAGAGAGGGGTGGGTGTGTGTGCGTGTGTGTGTGCGCGTTGTAGGCTAAAGCACATCATGCGCGCGCGCGCAGATATTCTAAAAAACCAGGCTGCATTTGCCATATTTTTGTGCAGATATGAAAAGGAGCTAAGCAAACAAATATGCATAGTGAAAAGAGTTATTGTTTGCTACATGATAACTATGTAAACCTGAATAAATCAATTTTAAACAAGGAGTAATTAATCATTCAATAAGTTTGGGTAAGGCAAACAGTTGTTTTAGTGAAATTAAACAAGTATTTTTCAATTGTAAGTAGCCTAGTCACTGATTAAGATGAGCGGCTATAGAAGTTGGATAAATAAATCGCTTGGTAGTTAAAATAAACATTGGCTATCTGCCAATCCCTCATTCGATAGCTGCACGAGAAACCCTCTGCACCAAACCCACCTCACACTTCTTCCGTTGGGTTCGAAGCCGTGCCCTTCGTGGAGGCGGGCCTTAGCTAGACCCCGCCTTACCGCTCCCGCAACGCTTTATGCTGGCGCGCTCTTTCCTTTGCCCGGGCGGCGTATCATCATGGGCAGTAAGATGGCGGCCGCCAGTAGGGTCGTTCAAGTAAGTCCTTCAAATCGAGTATCTTGACGAAAGCTTTGGGTGCGCCTGGAAACTGTAGCTGCAGTTCTATACAAGGTTTCTGGGGCCTGCAGGTTAGCGAGGGGCTGCAGGTTGGGGACCGAATCCTTGGTGCTGAGCTGCACCAACCGGTGCTGGTGTCCTTGAGTGGAAAGGAGAAGGAACGCCAGTCCTGGAAAGTGGATTCGACCTACTCGGGTGTCTTGGCTGGCCAGTCTCAAGAGACTTCCCTAGCAGATTTCATGGGAAAACGGCGGACTCTCCCGAGACTTTTCTTAGCGGTCTTCTACACCTTTGAATTTCTTCTCCCCAGTAAATCGGTAGACCAGATTTCTCTGCGCGTGTTATCTATCCGCTTTGTTGGACTGCAACTCCCGGACCTCCAAGTAGAGGTACACCAGCTTGTAGGAAGGACTTCTAAGCCCAAACACGAAGAGGCCTTGCAGACGTTGCTTTAAAGGACGGCAGTTGCAGATTTACGGCAGACTTGGCAAAATACATACTTAATAAAAAACACATTTCCCAAATTGGAGACGAGGCTAAATGTGAATCAGGATTTTATGCTGTTGCATTAATATCAGCTTTGATAGAAATATTGCCCTCCACTCAAATATTTGTTCGACGTTTAAAAAAAAAAGTTAGAGGGGCTCCTTTATCATTGAATTGCATGGTTGGTTATTTGAACAGCTTTGCTGCTATGAAGTCAAGCATTTAAAAGATATTGCGTGGACAGTGCATAATCCTATAGTTAGTAAATAGTTTTAAGCATCTCTTCCTACTGGTCCTGTTGGCTGGATTTGTTGAAAGCTGAGGTGCAGCAAGTTCTCTTTGGGGTTACTTAACATAAAATGCATCGGCTGGGATATCATATCCTTTTTCTCATATCTAGTTCTTTTCCCATTCTCTGCCTACTAAACATGCTCCCTTTATTGGCTGTTTTGAATATGATGGAATCAACCATTGGATGTATTCAAGATGCATCTTCATAGACATCTATCTGGGATGCTTTGATTTGGATTTCTTCACTAAGCAGATGATTAGTACCAGTGGTATAAATGGCCTATGATTTTTCAATTTTTATGGATGATCCTCACTTCTATTGTGGGGAGTGATTTTTTTAAATTTAAAAATGCAAGTCCTATTCAGACCTGGTGATACCTGTAGTTTTTCTCTGTTGCGTGTATCTTTCTTTCCCTCCTCCCTCATATGCTCACTTTTTTCCATTCATTTTCTGTTCCATTCATTGTTAGATTTACCTCTGAGTTTTACAGCAATTTAACAATTATTTTAGATCCACTGAATAATTTGCACCTCATTTTTAAAATATATATCTCTTTTTTTTGTTTCTATAACTAATGGTGACTGGGTGTTTATATTTTGACTCTGCAAGTACAAGATAACTTGGACCAAAAATAAAAATATTTTTGTTGATGTTGGTGTGCATAAAATGGGGAAGATGTTTTTTGAATCTGGAACAAACGTTCATATTCCACGGGTTCTACCGAATCATTTCAGATCAGCCAGGGTTCTGTGAAACTCAAAACTCAGAATGTTTCAAGTTTTATATAAAAATTCTGAATAAGGAAAAAGGGTAAAGCTGGGCACATAAGTATCCTTGTATTCCTTTCCATTCCTTAGCAGTCCCTAATGCAGAATATTGTACCAATCTGCCCTCTTCTGTAGCATCTTTCCTCTCTATAGTCACTGTTGTTAATGCTGGTGATACTGTTCAACCAGCCCAGATGCCAAATATCCCACAATCTGTCCTCCACTGCTGTCCCAATACATCCCCATCTTCCTCCCATTAGCCATTGCCTGTTCCAATTAAGCATAGTTCTCCCCTTACTGCCTTCTATCCTTCAGTCAGGAATGTCTCAGTACAAATCTTATTAGCCCTTCCCCCAATTTTCCTAGTACTTTCGCTTTCTTCCTCTTGGTTCACCATAACAACTAGGTACATTGGTTCCCCTTTGCCCTTCCCCAGCCATATCTCTTGGATTAAAATAGATCCAAGAGATTGAACTAGAGAAATGTTTAATAAAATCCAGTAGGATTGTTCTTTAAATTCTTAACCCAAATATATTGCTTGGAATAGTTTCACTTTGCCTGATAAAACAAGATTTATTTTTACCGGTACTAGTAACAGATTTTCCACCAAATTGTGCCAAAGGGAGACAAGCAGGGATTTTCTTGTTTTGTATCAAAATGTGTTCAGAGATCCTTTTTGGCTTGAGTAGCAAAATAAAAATACTATAAATAATTGCCAAATTCACAGGATTCCTTAAGGAAAAGGGTAATATATTCCCTGATCATTCTTTGTTTATGTATGCATGAACCTACCATTCCTTTTTTCTCTCTGCAGTATTAAGAATAACTGTACAAATCTGCAGATGGTAACTGGACTCTGCACTTAGTGCTTGCCAATCACCCATGCATATAAATATTCCTCAAAAATAATAGAAGAATTCTAAGAACTGGTTGTGTTTTTCTTTGGATGTCATCTGAGTGCAAATTAATAAGTAGTGTGCCTAGAAGTAATAAGATAGTTTTAGCACTGGAATAAGTCCAACTTTCTAAAATTGAAAAAGCAGAGCAGTTTTGTAAAAGTAGATTCATTCCAGTCCTAAATTATTAAATTCTGGTTCCTCAGTTCAGCTGATATTATATGGGCTTCCACTTAATCTTCACTGAAACATCATTGTTATATTTATTTATTATCTTTATTTTCTACAAATCAAGGCAATGTGCATAATGCTGTCACCTTTTTTCCTCACACAACAATATTGATGTGTGGTGGATAGTGTTGAGAGAGCCATCTTTCATGCCTAAGAAAGGACTAGAATTCATAATCTTCTGGTTTCTAATCCAATCTAACACTGCATCAACTCGGCTCTCAGTCTAAAAGGAGACATAGATTTTATCCTTTCTTGACAGAACTGCACACATATAGAAATGTATATACTGACTTGCTTTTCCCATTTCTTTAGGTAGTCAAACCACATACACCACTGATTAAGTTTCCAGACAGAAAAAGTACTCCAAAACCTAAAAGTAAGTATGCCTTTACTAAGTGCACATGGTGCAATGCCTTACCATAATTTATGCTCAATACATTTAAATTGTCATTCATTGCTTATAATTCACATTATAGGTTAGCATGATAATGTGAACCCAATATAATGTTTTCCAACTATAACCCCTAATGTTGTGTTGCTCTGTAAGGGAGATGGACTGTTTGGTCTAATAGTTAAGGCACAGGGCTAGAAAGCAAGAGACCATTAGTTCAAGTCCCACCTTAGCTATGAAAGCCAACTGGGTCATCTTGGACCAGTTACTCTCTCAGCCTAACTCACCTCACAGGGTTGTTGTTATGGGGAAAATAAGAGGAGGAAGGTGTGTTGGATATGTTCACTGCCTGAATTATTTGCAAAAATTATAAAGTGGGAAATAAAGATTTTAAAAATTGATATATAAAATAAAACATTTTTTTCACATCACTAAGATGTTGACAGTATTCACTGTTGTGCTCAAATGTAATTGTAGCTTCTGGGTACTTCTAAGTTTAACTAGAGTCTTAGTCTCAGTTAATTCTTTTCTGAATTAATCATTTAACTTCAGTAGTTTACATGATGCCAAACTTCCTTAATCCTTGACTCTCCGTATGTGCTAGATTATAACTCTCTCATCATATCCACCCTGCATGGCCAATGTTCAGGACCAGATTGACATTGTCAGCCTTTTGAGGTAGGCCAGATCAGGAAACTTTATTGAGCCTTTAAGGTAGCCTTTAATGCAGTGTTTTGCTGCATTAGACAAACATGGTTAGTCATGATGTAGGGCACCCAGAGTATTTTTGCTGATACGGTTTTCTATCTTATTGTTCCAGTGCACGACTCTCTACAATCAAGAGTGCCTCCACTTCATGGGATAGCCTCGCAGTTTTCTTCAGAAAACAAAGCACCATCTTCTCAAAATACTTTATTTACTGGTAGAATACAAGGTATACCTGACACAGCAGAATTAATAAGAACTTTACCTCAAAAATACAGGAGGAAACCTATGTCAGTCGAAGAGATGGAATACATTCAAGTAAGTTCTCATTTTAAACAAATATTAAAATATTAGTATTATTTTCAAAACCTCAGTTTATTAAAAAAAATCAAACAATTAAATAAAAATTTAGACTCTGTGGTTTGCTTATTTTGATGAGAAGCCTCTTTGGGTGTATATGTGTGTGCTACAGAAGCAGGACAATACAATCAGAAGGTTAGAACTAGGCTTTAGCATTGTATTGGTTTTATTTCACATTACAGATTGTTAATGATTAGCGATTGAATTTCAGCTGGAATAATCTCTAGATTTTACCCCCCAAAATATTAAGGGGCATACTTAAACCAGGAATGGACTGCCTATTGCAAAACAAAATTCTTGGCAATATGAATCCATCTTTTCAGCACCATAATATGGGTAAAACAACTAAAAATTATAACTCAATAGCATATCAGCCAAACTGAAACCACAGATGAAGAACCAAATTATTCAGTGGAAAAATACTTTGTAATTAAACTTTCTCTGGGAGATCTAAAATCCCTGTCAACAGTGAATATTCTGTGAATGGTACTAAATAAATGGATTGATTTAAGTTATACAGCCACCTATTTCACTTGCATTTTCATTAGTTGTTTGTTTAACTAGCTTATGCGAAATTCTGTGTTATCTCAGTTATCAGCCAAGTTCAAATGACTGCAAGGAGAATTGTATGAAACCCTAATCTATCAGCTACCATCGGTAACTATGCAGAGGGTTCATTCTTCCTCAATAAAGCAGCAGTTAGCAGCAATTACATAAAATGCTGTTAAGAAATCCAGCAACACAAATCCAGGGGAATCCCAGTTTAAAAATCTGTTCTTCCACCATGAGTGTAATTCCATAAAGTATAAGTTGAATACCTCTCTGTTAAGTCAGTTCTATTTATCAAGAGCAACAACAATACTCCATCCTTTTCATTACTTTGTATCCTTCACATATTGGTGATTGTTCTTTCCAAATTCTGAATAGTTTTACTAATAGTTTGTGGTTAATATGATCAGGAACTTCATAGTATAAATGTATGGCACAGGAAAATTTTCTCAGACCTATCTTTTCGAGAATGCTTCTAGGTGGGAATTTAGTCACTTTCTCCCAAAGATCCACTACAAAAATAAGCAAGAGAAAAGAGTTTGGTAGCTTTAAATCTTGAATTTGGCACAACTGATTTAGACTAGTGGTCGCCAACCGGTGGGCCGGGGACCACTGGTGATCCATGAGAAAATTTTGGTGGTCCGCAGAGAAATGTCACCCCCAAAGCACCTCCAAAAACAATCCAGGCTGCACAGGAACACAAGACTATGCTGCCCACATGGCCCGTGGGAACACAAGACTTGTGTCGCTTGCATTGCAAACAACATGAGGTAGTGAGGGGAGGAGGGAAAGGACAGAGGGGAGGAACTTGCCCCACTCACCTGGCTCCTTGGGCTCCTTCTTTCTGCTTCTTTCTTCTGCTTTTGGCTGCATGCAAGGAAAGCAGCAAAAGTGTTTCTCTTCCCCAAACTCCGCCGGAAATGAGTCTTTGGGATCCTGCAAGGCATCCTGCTCCAAGAGGCTGCGCCAGCATGGCAAGTCTTACAAAGACTCACTTCTGGCGGAGTTTGGGGGAGAGAAAGAAAGACTTCTGCTTCTGCTGCTTTCCTTGCATGAAGCCAAAAGTCTTTCTCTCTCTCCCTCTCTCTCTTCCTGTCCCTCTCCTTCCCTGAGAACAGAGCTAGAGAAGGTATCCAAATAAAGAATGATCAATCGATAGGAAAACGGGATGGGGAATTTTCCTGCAGACTTTTGGGGGATTTTCCCAGGGTCTCTGATCCACGGGATTTAAAATTATGAGTTTGGTGATTCCTGAGGTCCAAAAGGTTGGCAACCCCTGATTTAGACAACCTGGTACTCCAATATAGCTTGGCATATTATCTGGAGCTAGTGGGAAGCTGGAATATCTGACTGAAGCAGCCTGAGTCTGACATATCTGGAGCTGGATACCTGTATTGGCTTGTGATAAACAATATGATTGGTTATCCTTGTTTTAAAGCATTCAGAACACCAGACCTTGTCTCAGATATGAATTGTGATAAATGAAACAATTATAATGCTGAAACAGATTTCCTCAAATCTGCTCAAGTGCTCTCCCCTCTTTCCTTACTGAACAACTAATCTATTTATGCTATTTCAGACACTCAAAGTAGTTAGTAAGAAAATTGCAAGAAATGAAGTGTAGAAAAAATATTGCAAGGTCAGCATTGCAAAAACATGGGTAGTTATGCAACATTGCAGTGGCTTGATATTGTTCCAAATGTTATTTTTAATTAATTGGAAATCTTCTGAAATTTATCGATTTCAGGAGATTTCTAATTCCATTTAGAAATTAATTTCTAATTCCATTTTGTAATCCTCAAGTACTGTGTCCTACTGTATTTTTTCATTGTTTAATTTTATATTTTTGTTCTCCCCAAACCACTCAGTTGTATATTTAATTTCTCTCCTAAAATTTAACTAAGATGGCAGCATTTGGGAAATGGTTTGTTAATTTTCCAGTTGTCACTCAGATGTTGTCTGGCTTGTGCCTGAGTCAAATGGAACATGTTGAGTGAAGGATCTGAAACAGGAGCAGAAATGAGAATGTCTGTCACTATGTATGATAGCAGTAGAAACTACTATTATAATAGTTAAGGTATTTGAATAGGGGTGAAGAAATCAGGTTCTAGTCCCCTCAGCTACAGGTCACTAGATGACTTGGTGCCAGTTCTCTTTTAGTTCAGCCCACCCTACAAGATTGCTGTTGTGATATTAAAAAGGAGGAGGGGGCATATCAACTTGATTTCCTATAGGAAAGGCAGTAAATGAATGCACGATGAATATTATTCTAATCAGCAATGTTGCAAGAATTGATTTTTGTTTCTGCTAAAAGATAATATTTTATTTTACAGCGTGGAGGTCCAGAATAAGGTGGAGCATTGTGCAGTTTGTAACTGCTGAATAACACATCGTTGTACTTACAATAAAGTCCTTCTTCACTTTCTCTCTCTCTGGATATTAAAGGAAGTCAAAGGAAAGTTTTTTCCAAAGTGCTTTTGTGAGAGACTAAAAAGTAATCGCTTTAGAAAGTGGTTATGTCTCATTCAAAGATAATTATGTTTCAGGTAACCAGAAGCATCCACTTTAATTGCCTGATGAAATTTATTTTTTCATTCTATTCAGTATAGTTTCTTTGTCTCTTATACTTGCTATTGATACACTAATAATTAAAAATAGCTACTATTAAAATGACAGTAATAGCCTGAATAGAACCATGTTGTTTTCAGAGTTTGAACAATGCAGGATTAGTTCCTTCCGGCAAGTAGCATGTCCTTCCAAAGAACTCTGAGAATTGAACTTAAGTTAGCCATATCAAAATTTGACAAACTTTGTTAGTGGACTTATTGTACAATGTAATCCACAGATAAGCACAATACTTCTTAGAAAAAGAAATAATCCAGCTCTTTCCTTTCTTAGTGCTATACTACCTCAACATATACAATTGTTAAATTTGGTCCAGAATAGACAGGAATTTATTTTGATATGTCTATCTTTAATCCTAATGACTACATTGTAATAAAAAATTAATATTTACTTGTCAATCAGAGCTAATACCAATAGGCTCAGATGAGTTCTAGAAATTTCCATGAATTGCAGCGTATAGGCATCTCTTGTGTACATTTAAATGCCTGTTTCTTACAGGGAGCTCATCACTTGGACATCAAAACATCTCCATGATTGGGTTGTTTTAGTCACTGAATCGGGGAGCTGGAAAAACTTGAGTTGATTGATGTGGGTAGCACTGATTTGTACACTACTAATATATAAATCAAAAATGATATGAAGTATAATTTATAGTATTTAATTAGTACATGTTTATTATACACATCCGTGAATTATATGAAGTACATACAAAAATTATTTCTATGGAGCAGCAAATGAACTGCAAATGAATATATTAATAGATCTTGTGATCAATACTTGATTTCATTTTTAACATGTACTTGCTATCACATATATGTTTTTATGACAGAAAAGAGGAACTATACAATCAATCAGTAGAGAAATGTTATTTGAAACAATAATTTATGATTACATAAACTTGAGAAGAATTTTCATCTGTTTAAGTAGGAAAAGGATTCAAATTTATAATGCAAATGTGTATGCAAGGTTTTACTAAAGTAGGTAAAAGTCCATTAAGCCATTCACCTTTTATTATTGTAAAAATACTTTTGTGTATGATACCAAATGTACTGTTTGCATTTCTATTTTTGTTTGATATATTCTTCATATGTATTTTAAGATTTGTTCTATATTAACATTTGCACAAAACCCAAATGAATTATAATTACCAATTATAGACGGGTGTACAACAAATAATACAAATAATATTGTAGCAGAAACTCTTGCTTCCAAATCAGGACACAAGACCACGAAAGGTTGGAGAATACAGGTTTACTTGTGCACAAGGTTCAGAGCATTAGTATGGCAAATTCTGAACCCCCAACTCTTCCTGATCTGTCACTTTTATACATAGCATGACCTCAGACTAGGCCGGGGCATTCCTTTTATTATATTTTTACCAAAAAAGGAGAATAAGATATATATTTGTATTAAGGAAATATAGAGGAAGTGAGAAGTACATTTTTGATTACTCAGTTACCTTACACCATCTGTTATTTTCTATGTCCACCGTTGTTTACAGTAACGTGGTTATTTCCAGTTCCTTACTTCAGGAATTTTGTGGTTTTGCACAATATTTTTATAAGAAGCAAAGCTTGGGGTCGGGTTTTCTGGTAAATGTATATTTTATTTGTGACTTTCCATACTGCTTCATTCCCCCCTTTGAAACTTCACCTAGATCTCCTGATTACAGTGGAGTTTCACTAAAGGGGAAAGGTTCTTCTGTTGTAATCAATTTCTCATACTCCCATAAAGCCATAGCTTTAGCAGTGGCTTTCTTCTCCATTAACATAGAAAGACTATTACAGATTGTTTTGACAAAGATAGGTAAGATACATGGTAGAATTACACATCCTGCAGCAATCATACCAACTAGTGCAACAATGGCTTGAAGGCCAGGTAATTTAGGAAACCAAGTCCCAAAAATGTCTCCAAGGACAAACCCGTTCCATTTCTGGACCGGTACTTGTGCAAGATTCTCTATGTGTCTAGCTTGTTGCTTGATGATTTCAACAACATCATCAAATTCCAGGCAACAATTGGTGAAATTAAACTTACCACATACACCTCCCTCAGCTGCCAGGAGGTAGTCTAAAGCTAGACAGTTTTCATAGATTGCATCTCTAAATTTCTTCTGTTGGACTGCTAGGGTGCGCAGGGATTGAGCTGTTTCATTGGCAATTAGTTCTACAACGTTGCCTGGAGTCTGATAATATGATTTAGCATATAAATTGGGGTACAATAACCCAAGTGCCATCCGCCACCCAGTAGCCGGGCCATAGTAATGAATGATGTGTTCTGGGGGCCACTCATCATCCTTCCAATCTCCTATTTTATAATCTGCTTTTAGTTTCCTGCTCTGCCACTGATCAGCATTCATAACTTGAGGTATATTTAAGGGTAATATAAAGAAAGAGGGGTTGATAACTCCCAAGGTACAAGTTCCTCTCCACTTTGAAGGAAGGGTACTATAAGCCACATCACCACATATCCAATGTACCCCAGGAGGGGCCTCAGTAATGTTCAGAGAATAGTTGGCCCAGAATTGGTTTGTTTTATTAGGCCAGTATTCCCAAGATTTAGTAGAATGGTTCCATTCATGAACTTCTAAACACTCGGTTTCCCCTACAGAGGGCCCGTTCCTTGTGTATTAGCTAAGCACCACTGAGCTATGATAGGGTCAGTCAATTCCCATCTGGAGAGTGGCTGGTGTTTTGGCATTGCTGCTAGGTTATAGGCTACCGAATAATTCCATTCCTGTGCTGCCCATGGCCATTGGTCCCCAATTTTAGTATCTCCACAGATGTAACAGTTGGTGACATTAAATGTATGGGCTATGGTAGAGGCTAGTTTCAGAAAAAGGTTTCGCGCTTCCTGTGAGGGTTGGAACTCGATGTCTACCTCCTGCCAAAATTCAGAAAAATATCTGTAATTGGGTTTAACAGGATGTTTTTGAGTCTCTATAGACAGATGGATGATACCTCCAGGGTCAGTACCTTTTGTTCATTGTTGGCACCTTGGTTATACCTTTACATGATTCATGGCATGTTTGTACCCTGGTGTTATTTTGGCATGTTGTTTTGCATGAGGTTGGTTTTCCCCACGTCATAGGTTTACATGGTGTTAAGTTAAATTGTTTGCATGAGGATGGTTTTCCAATCTTAGCTTTGAGGGTTCCTTTACTGTCTTCACATAAGGCACACTCAGTATTTCCTGCATTTCGAGGAATGCGAACATGCCTAATTGGTACCCAGGGGTGTACGTAGAAGTTGGCACCTTATAGTATTGTTGTACACGCACTGCCAATATCTAGTCCCTTCATGTTCACATTGGGGAAGGTTGGTTGTGGAACAAGTAGGAAACCTGATTATACTATAAGTGAAATGTCTTCCTGTGGGCTGTACCATAAAACACATATCACATGGCCTAATCTTCTCATCTTATGGTGCTGGTGCTGGGGTTTCCTCATCGTCTAAGGGGTCTGGTGAATACCATTCATCAACTGCATCCTTATCAAGGGGTATTTCCTTGTTTGTGTTACCATCCCTACCTATTAGTAGCTCATATAGGTACAGGGAGTTAAGGGCAACACTTAACAGGATAGTTACAGTCCAAATGGAGGTCATAAGACTTCTGCGGATGCATGCAGTTTCCCGCATCCTTTGATTAGCCTCCATATCTTGATGGGTGATGTTTCCTATCACCACCAATTCTCCCCTTTCTAAGGATTTTTACGCCTTAGGTTTTCCTGGCTTGTGACCGAAGTTTCCAGGGGACACCCGTGCGATGGGTGTTAGCTTCTGGAATAACACCTACAGGGGTCTCTTCGTCTGTTCCCCAACCCGTGCGATGGGTGTCAGCTTCCAGTGTGACACCTGCAGGGGTCGTTTCCTCTTCGTCTCCCGTTGATAGAAGGACAGTTTCCAGAGTGTCACCACAAGGGGAGATATTCCACGAACTCTTTCGGAGAGTTACTTTTAACGGGTGAGTCGGGTGGGATTTTACTTTCCAATGGGTAGCTCGAGACCAGTGAATCCAAGGTTTTATCTTAGCCACCTTAACGGCAAGGGGAGAGCACATAATAACAGTGTACGGCCCTTTCCACTTCGGGCTCAGTGTTTCTCTTTTCCAATCTTTTACCCATACCTCCTGTCTGGGGTGTATATTATTTGGAGAGGTCACTAAAACATGGGGCTTATAAGTCAGTACATATTTCTGTAGTTTTTGGACTATCATGTTAAGAGTCTGAAGTTGTTGCATTCTGATAGTATCAGAAATCTGTACATTATTGTGAATATTTAAGCGAAGTAGGTTGGGGATGCGACCGTACAATAACTCAAAAGGGCGAAAGTGAGACACCCTTTTGGGGAGCACACCTAACAGCAACCAGAGCCAAACTCAAGGCATCTGTCCATTTAATATGGGTTTCTTGGCATATTTTTGCCAATTTTTCCTTTATGGTTCGATTGACTCGGTCAACCCTGCCCCCGGAAGGGGCATGGAAGCTACAATGTAGTTTCCCATCAATACCTAATACTTTAGCCACTTGTTGAGTGGCTTTGTGAATGAACTCAGGACCATTGTCTGATGAGATCCTGGAAGGGAGGCCAAACCTGGGGATTATGACGTGGAGCAGTGCTCTAGCCACTTCAGCGGCCCTTTTTGTTTGGGTGGGGATACACTCAGGCTATCCTGTATAGGTGCACACGATGACAAGTAGTGCATTGTATGGACCACAGCGGGGCATGTCAGTGAAGTCAATCATCAAAGAATCAAATGGGTAACTGCCTCTGGGTTGATGGCCTGGTGGTGGCTGGGGCCCCTGTCTAGGGTTATTAACTGCACAAACCTCACACCTTGCACAAATATTAGCTGCAATGCTGTGTATCTTGTTGATATAAACTTCCCCTTGTAGGGCCTTTGCTAAAGCCGTTTTACCTAGGTGCAACTGTCTGTGGACTTGCTGCACTATATCCCAAGCCATATGTCCTGGTACAAATGCTTATGGATTTCCTCCTACTTTGACATCTGGCTTTAGTATCTCATTTACTGCATTCTTGATTTTCTCCCTCTCTTCCGGATTGAATAGGGTCCCCATTAGCTGCTGGAGATCTAACCATGTGGGATTGTGTATGTCGACTATCGTCTTCACTAAGTCTGCTACTTCAGTAGGTTTTTCGCTAAAGGGACCATAGTGTAATTTCCAGTTGAGTAAGTCTGATGTGGTGAAGGGCACATGCTGGAACAACGGTAGGGTGACTGAGGCACTAGGATCTTGATGGTCAGTTACCAATTGGTCCATTCTCCTAAGTGGTGCTATCAAGGAGGCTTGTTCAGTCTTTGCTCTCGTTCTGGCTGCCACAGGTTCGGCCTCTCATTTAGGGGTTACATGGGAGATTACCTGAACTCGGGCATCTGAAGGTGAGTCGGCTTGGGCTGAGCGATCAAATGTATCTGGCGGGTCCCCAGGGCTTCTCAGGAGGGGGGGCATACGGTCCAGTTGGGCTATCAATCCTGATACCCCTGAAGATTCACTTCCCTAGGATCTACTCCTCAGGGCAAAGGGAGGTACATATGGGGGTGGGTGCGGTAGCTCCTCCGGGCAACTGGACAAGACCTGTATAGTTTTCTTTTCCTTCTTTAGTGACAGATTACGGGACCATAGAACCTTGCAACGTTGCATTTTGAGCTTCTTGAGCCATGGGGGTGGTGGTTTAGTAGGTCGAGCCAGACATCAATGTAAGGAGCCTGGTCTGGGTGTCCCAGTGTCGGGTGAAATACTAACTGATGAACCTTTACTGCTATAGGGATGTCCATGGGAGGCCATCCAAACCCAAATGTTGGCCATTCTCCCTCACAAAACACCTGTAGTTTGTGTCTACTCCACTCCAAACCATAGTCCACTCCAAACCATATGAACCATAGATTCATATGCTTCCTTAAAATGCTTTAGCATAGCTCCTAATGGGGTCAGGGGCTTACTCTCCCCGCTGCCCATGATCCACCCAGGTCACCAGACAATTAGGGAAAGGGGCTGGAAGAAGGTGTGGGGTCCTCCTCAGGGTAACACCGGGGATTTCCACATACGTCCGACCCAGGGAGCCAGGTGCGCACTGTCTCCGGTGGGAACTGCGGACGCCACTCGCTTTCTACTGGCCCATGGTGCTGGACACTCATAGTCACCAATGGTAACCGCAGTAGTCACTCACTTCAACCACTTCTGACAATTCCATCCACCTTACCTTAAGAGAGGGTGATCAGTCCTCTCCTCTGTCCCTGCTTACAGGGAGGGATTATTTCCCTTGTCCAATACTTGCCTGAAAGTGTTGTCTTCCTCCCACCAGCCGGATGGAAAATGTCCTGGTCTCCTCTCCTTTCACCAGTGATTCTTGGGGGTGTCAACCGCCAACACCAGAACAGGGCAGTCTCGGGAAGTCCCTCGGATTCAAAGGACCGATGGCGCCTGGGATGTTACCTTCAACTCACCGAGCTGCTAGCACCCGGAGTGGACCCTCCAGCGGGCCTCAGGGCCCCTTGCATCCTGCCGCGGTCGCCATTAAATGTAGCAGAAACTTGCTTCCAAATCAGGACACAAGACCACGAAAGGTTGGAGAATACAGGTTTATTTGTGCACAAGGTTCAGAGCATTAGCATGGCAAATTCTGAACCCCCAACTCTTCCTGATCTGTAACTTTTATACATAGCATGATCTCAGACTAGGCCGGGGTGTTCCTTTTATTACATTTTTACCAAAAAAAAGGAGAATAACGTATTTGTATTAAGGAAATATAGAGGAAGTGAGAAGTACATTTTTGATTACTCAGTTATCTTACACCACCTGTTATTTTCTATGTCCACCCTTGTTTACAGTAACGTGGTTATTTCCAGTTCCTTCAGGAATTTTGTGGTTTTGCACAATATTTTTATAAGAAGCAAAGCTTGGGGTCAGGGGATTTCTGGTAAATGTATACTTTATTTGTGACTTTCCAGACTGCTTCAATATAGCAAACCCCTCTGGAGAGTTAGCTAATAAAAACCACAATATGGATCTGCAGTCTTGAATGCACCTCCTTAATAGAATGTACATTTCAGTGCTGTCTGCCTTTTCTGAAAATGTCACTCAACATATATGCTGATAATGAAAGAATAAATGGCACTAATTTCTTTTTAATGTATAAGATTGTTAAAGGGCGAACAAAAGGCAGTTATTCTAGAACTTATTTAACAATCAGACCCTGCAGCATGCCAATCTGACAAATATTGCTTTCGTTAGACATATTCTCATCACTTAGGTTTTAAAAATATGCAATGCTTCGCTCAAATTTCTGAAGATCTCTGTAAAAATGTCATTCTTATAAAAATGCCTGTCAAAAAAAAGCAAAACATTTCTAAAGCTCTTAAGCACTGACATATAATCATACTTCATAGAAGATTCTCCAGACTTCTGAAGGAATGTTCAATGAATGACATAAATCAAAAGTAGAATTTTTAGGCTACGTGGACATTATTATATCTGAAAGGAATTAAACTGCATTTCACAATAAAAACATTCTATCTCTTATGCACAATGTCACAGTTTGGGAGTGACCTAGACTTGCCATCATATGTGTATCTGTATCAAAATTTTGCAGGAGACTACTAAGCCATTTGGCCATCAGCTAAAGCAAGTCATGCAGCCAGATAGTAATCACAAACATAAAAGCAAACTTAAAAAAACAAATGCAAAACAACTTCATTGTATTTGAAATGAAATGGCAAAAATTGTATGACTAATGAATATTGCCAGGGAATGTGGATATTCCTTACTAGAAGTGCAAGATATGCCTAGTGAAAAACACCTAATTGCATCTGCTACAAATGCTCAACTTACAACCACAATTGGAACCAGAAAAAATGTAATTAAGCTGCACAGTCATTAGATCATGCATTATATAACACACCTGATTTTATGTGAACCACAACTGTCATTAAGTAAATACAGCTTTCCCCATTGAGTGCTTCTTGGACACTGGCTGGAAGGATTGCACAGACCACATGACCAAAGGATGCTGCAAGCGTTGTACATGCATGCCACTTTGCCAATGATTCAAATCATGAACACGTAAGTATTGGAGTTGGTGTAACAGTCATAACTTCAAGGTTAGGTTGTAATTTATTTTTTTCAGTGCTGTCATCCTTTTGAATTACTGTTGAATGATGATAAGTTGAGGGCTACCTGTATTATATTGCTAGGGTTCAATAATCAGCCTCACAACTGGAAAATAACTAAGAGGATTATCTGACCATTATGCTATTTCATCTGGGAAAGATCACCATTAGATCCATTTTACAGTGGTGTTTTATTCAAGGCTTGGCAAGTCAAACATTGCAGCAAATTGAGAGTGAAATTTAAAGAAGAGAAAGTAAATCAACTTTCAAATACATTTCTCCAAAACAATTTACTGTCTACAAACTCATAGATGAATATTTCAGACTCTAACTGAAGAATGATTTGAATCTGGCAAGATTTTAATGCACTGCAGCTTTTGTGTGTAAATTTTATCTACAACTCCAGATCAATCCCAGCCCTTCCTCTCTGAATAAAAAAATACTGATAAAACCATCAAAAATAGGTGCGGAATTTCGGATCTCACCAACAGATACTATCTGAGTAGCAGACATGACAAGGATCAGATAATTTGGTCGTAGTTGTCTTCTCTGACGTGATTTGTTTAAATTATGATTTCTAGAGCGATGCAAATAGGTTCCAATTAGCAAATGCAGATTTACTCCTCTGGGGTATTTCCACATAGCTGGCCATTTAACCTAACTATTACATATTTCAGGTCACCTTACTGGCATCAGCAAAACAGTTGAGATTTATAAAGTGCTGCTTCTCTGTCCAGCCTACTTCAAAGTGTTCAATGTACCATGACCATGATTAAAACTTATTACAAACTAGGTGCAAGGCATCTAAGGACAAAACGTGGCAAATGTTATTTAAAAACTAAAAATTGTATCGTGTTTTCACTCATAGGAAATACGCACTCCTTCCAATGCCAAGTTTTGGAAAGGAGTGCTTTGCTGTTCAGTCAAGCTAAGCGCGTTATCCAATTTCCGCGTCCCCTATTTCCCTTGACAGCGGAGTCCCAGCAATGGTTGTTGCGCTCTTCGCGTTTGGATGCCGTTGCCAGGCCGGCAGAAGCGTCTTTAGTCAACGTGCGGCGCATGCGCAGTCAATAGAGCGCTGTGCCGGAAGCCGGAAGCGGCGGAAGGGAATTGCAGTTTTTTGAGTTTTCAGAGTTTTAAAGATCCTTTTCTGCTACGGAGGGTTTTAAATCGCTTTTCCAGCCTTCCCTGGTCCCGCGTCGCCATGGATGCGCGAGCGCGAGCCAAACGCTACGAAAAACTGGACTTTCTGGGTGAGGGCCAGGTAAGGAATAGCGGCCTCGTCTGCCTTTTAATGTGCTTCGATCTGTAATTCTGGTCTGTGCCTTAATAAATACAAATTATTTTTATATAGAGGGAAACAGCCCGAAGCTATTCTTTGTTTTCTTGGGGTTATTCTAATCTACCTCTTGCCATTTTCTAGAAGGGAATTTAGGAAGATCTTTCTTCTCTCTGTTCCCAACAGCCTTGCTGTCTGAATTGGGGAGTCGTTAACATTTGACGGAAAACGTTAACTCAGTAAACGATGCGCGTCATGCCAACATAGCTGCTGGCTCACTTCGCTTTTCTGATTATTTTTAATATAAAGGAGGCAAACGAATAGGGGGGGGGGGATGGTTTTTGCCGTTGTCATCTAGTCCTCCCCAGGATGTTTGTGCAATTTTTTTATGCCACAGATCTCCTGCAGAAGAGGCATCTTCTCTCTCCTCATCAGACACTTCTTTTTTTCTCAGCATTTTCTTTTATTCTAGGCCGATTTTTTTTTTCCAAGGAAAGCAAGCTGTGGCACTTCTGGCTTCTTGGCAGTTTATGCAATCCCACACATCCCTAATTTGCAATCAGTTTGCATTAATCTCTGATCTTTAATTGTGAGAAAATATGTTTTGAGTAGATATTGGTGTAACATAGTAAGTTGTAACTGTCTGTTTTGGGCATTACCACCTGAAAATTGAGTTATTTGAGTAAACCTCAGTCAATAAGCATGTAATACAAATACAGCCTCTAAATTTGCTTTCTTCAGATTGGTGTTTTCAGACAGCATTGTGAAGATGTAGGTTAGCAATTAGAAACAGCAAAATAATCTGTTAAAATAGTGGCAGAGAACGAGACAATCTAAAAACCAGCGATTCTGTGGTTGGCATCTCAGCCTATACTCAAATATTTTACTTCTTCCAAACAAATGGTCACAAAACATTATCCTTACGCAGTATGTTTATCTTGGTTTAGACTGATTGCTAATCATCTGATTAAGAAAGTTGTATAAAATTGAATTTAATCATGGTTATAGAAACAATTACAAAATAATGCCAAAAAGAAAATAGCTCTGCAAAGAGATAGTGCTAAAAAGACAGTAACTCTCTTTTGAGAAGCTGATGATATTAAATTTGACAAAATATTGTTGATGTCCCTAATCTTTCACCCAAAAATAAATTAAATTATATAGCATAGCCTTTTGAATGTTTGCTAATGGACAAATAATGCATTGCTTTTATATAAGAAACCCTTCTTACTAGAGATTTAGAGTCTTTTGGATGAATGCTTTGTTATGTTAAACTCTCACATGTATGTACTTCACAGTGATTTATGTTTAAAATAGCTTTGCCTTGAAATTTATGCTGTAATTATAGGTAGTCCTTGACTTACAATCATTTGTTTAGCAACTGTTTTAAATTACCACAGCACTGAAAAAAGTGACATGTAACTGATCCTACGACTGTCACAGCATCTTTACGGCCATGTAATCAAAATTTGAGCGCTTGGCAACCTGCACGTATTTACGACAGTTACAGCATCCTGGAGTTACATGATCACCATTTGCAAACTTCCTAGGAGGCCTCCTATAATCACAATCAATGGGGAATCTAGCTTCACTTAATGACCATGTCATTCACTTAACTGCAGTGAATTGTTTAACAACTATGGCAAAAATATATATAATTGAGCATGATTCACTTAATGTCCTTGCTTAGTAATAGTAATAGAATTTCTCTGATCCCAGTTGTAGTCATAGGTCAAAGATTTATGTACAGTTGCTTCTCTACCACTGCCAGTAAAAGTGTTGACAGTTCATAAACCACATAAACTGACATGCCAAGCTTTCTGGAGAAGATCTTGTTTTCATGTTCTAGAATGGATGTGCTGCTTCTACCACTGCATTTTATTGAATATTTTGCATAATCTTACTACATATTTCTTAGCCGTGGAGTGAAAAAACAGTTGTTCTTCAGGAGCCCTGGTGATGCAGCGGTTAGAATGCAGTATTGCAGGCTAATTCTGCCCACTGTCAGGAGTTCAGTCCTAACCAGCTGAAGATTGACTCAGGCTTCCATCCTGCTGAGGTCAGGAAAATGAGGACCCAAATTGTTGGGGGCAATATGCTGCTATTGTAAACCTCTCAGAGAGTGGTATAAAGCAGGGGTCCCCAATTCTCAGGCCATGGCCCACTACTGGGTCATGGCCCACTACTGGGTCATAGCCTATTTGCAACCAGTTAAACTTTGTGTATGCAAGCATGTGCACCAGCCCATCACTCGCACACGGTTCAGCTCCCCTCTCCCCCCCTGGCCGCCAAGCCATAAAGGTTGGGGACCACTACTGTAAAGCACTTGAGTGTAAGTCTTAAGTGCTATTGCAATTGCTATGTTTCTTCAAATATTACTGAACTACAGTAATATTTAACTACAGTAATATATAACTACTTACAGTACAGACCACCTGTACTGCTGTTGCCCATGCTGAGGAAGGCTATTTGGCTATTTGAAATTGTATTTTCAGGACCTGAAAGAACAGTTTCCCTTCTTTATGTTCCAAGTAAATAAAACTGGATAATGATGTTGCTTTATCTTTGGAAAATTGAATTGTTTAACATTCAGGGTATTTTCTCTCTCTTTAGTTTGCTACTGTTTATAAAGCAAGAGACAAGAACACAAATCAAATTGTTGCTATTAAAAAAGTAAGTCTTATTTTGGCTCTATTTTATATCTCCTCAGATCATCCTTTGTTCTAACCATAATTTAAAATACAGCAATGATTTTGGATCTGAACTATTCTTTAACTATATTCTGTTGTTTTTCAACACATATCCTGATTTTCAATGTACTTCATATACTGTAGGTTTATCAATTTAATAATATCAACAATATCAATTTAAGCCTCATAGTTATCAGTTGGTAATGAGTCATGTCAATATGTATAAATCGGTGCAACTGATGACCATGATGCCTCAGTGGATGAAGGGAGGACTGATGAATCTACACATTATGGCTCAGAGCTGCATGAAAATATGCAGTTCGAGAAAGCATATCTAAAAAAGTTGGCTTACTTGTACATGAAATTTTCTTAACTAAAGCTTGGTATATTAAACCAATTCTTTCACTTCTTAGTGATTGTAATATAAAAGCAAATGTGTATAAAGTAGAATGAAACTTTAGGTCTTTTATGTAGCATTCCTTGTGAGCTTACCCCCAAAAAGGGAGAAATCATTGATAATAGCAGGCAGGCTTCCCTGAAATTACTTTTCTACTACTACTGGTTTTCTACTGTACTTTTCAGATTAAAAAAGCATTTAGGGGATTCTACACTACAGGGAGACAATATTTAGATACAGCAAGTCTGACCAATATCCTATATGTACATAAAAGTATATATTTGGAAAACACTAATAATTTTTGCAAAAGATAATGGAGCCCCAGGCAAACAATATAAATTGGAAAAACCATTTCATTAAACTAAAAAGAAAATCATTGCAAAATAGCCTGTTTCTTGTATATCAAAACATAAGAATCCATCTTATTTACCTGAAAAGAAAACCAAGAGTATTTTTCAAATAATTGTATTTTATCTTAAATTTTCTATAAATACAATAATGAAAGTTTGTTTTCCTAAAATGCTTAAAACCATCAGCAATTCTCAATATATGCCATGGCTGTTGGTATTGTATTTTTGGATCTGCATTTGCAGCAAGAAAATCAGCCATAAGTCTGGGCTACATTAAATTTAGGACATTGATCTGTTATTTTTTTTAACCCATTCTCACATGGAATGAAATTAATAAAACAATCATGTTATTTGAGACTGTGGTATAATCTGTAGTGCTAATTCCTGTTTCCCAGTTAATATACTCTGCTGGACAATCACTCAACTTTGCCCCTTTTATGATATCAAAATACAGACAATAAGTTTATTGATCTAGACAGTAGCCAATATAGATAGATATATTGTCTTTGAATTTATGTTGCAGCAATGAGGTCTCCTTACTGCTACATTGATGATGGCTAGTATATAGTGTCTTAGCACTGAATCCCATTCTTATCACTGAATCCCATTCTAAAATCTCCAATTAATACATATGCAGTAGGGAAATTTAATTTTTCATAATTATTTTTAAATGAAGGTTTGAGCCATAGGGGCAGTAGATAAACATTATTAACTAAAACCCATTGAATTTAAATTTGGCATATGAAACACAACTTTCACGATACATCATGTAAATGATATATAGACTTCCTTGGTTGTTGATGGTATTTGTGAAGTGGAACAAAGTTAAACTCCATATACAGGTCCACTTTTTTACAACATGCCTTACTAAACAGGATTCCTGGTTTACTGTGACATCTAATTGGGTTTGGCCACAACTATGTAATTCTACAAAACATTTGTAAGTGCTAAACTCTTTGAAATAATAAAATATATAGTTGGAATGTATAGTTTTTATGCATTTGTATAAATAAACGTGTATTTATTTATATGCATAGCTATTTGTCTGTTAAAGCTGATACTGAATTGTTGCAGTTTCTGACCTGCATATGTTAAAAAGGAATATTCTGTGTTCCAGATAAAACTTGGACACAGATCAGAAGCAAAAGATGGTAAGTATCTCAAATACCTAATACCTTTATTAGGTGGCTTCTGAAAGATGAAATAAGGGGCGATGATTAGGAGAGAATCCCAGTTCAGATTTATTTATATACTCGAATTATCCCTGTCACAATTGGAAAGACACCCTGCAGTTCACAATATATATCAAAACAATATCATACAACATCCGCAATAAAGCAGAAAAAAAATAAACCAATCCTGACATAAATTTAAAATTGTTGGTATCAACTCGTATCACAAAATTTTAAGAAGGCCTCTGTTTTTAATTGCTTCTGGATAGGGCTGATCTAATTTCTAAGAGGAGGCAATTTCAAAATGCAGCAATACAGACAAGAAAAAAAGCATTTGCAGCCCTCTAACCACCACACTACATGAAAGTGGAGAATCACCATCAGTTTCTCCTGGAATATATGTATTGAGAAAAAATCCCAGATGCCTACCAGAAACCTTTTGAATTCATAAGGTATCTAGAGCTGACTATCCAAAAAGTCTGTTTGCTCTGCAGGGTTTTTAGTAGGTGCCATAATCATCTGGACCAGGAAGGAATCTGATCACAACAAATGACAGATTTAATTTCCTTCCATATCCAGATCATAATATCTACTTGGACAAAACATGCCCAACTGCTTATATGTTGTTACAAATTACATGGGACAAGCCCACAGTTGCCACAGAGGCTATGAGGTCCAAAATTCTTTCCTAACACCCCTAAGACTTCAATGGAAATTGAAGTCACACAACACCAAAAACTGAGTAGATTTTAACACCAGCTTTGAGACCACATCAAACAGATGAGATACACAAAACGTAGAAGTAAGAAATCTCTGATTGCTTGACTTTTGTTGCCTTTGTCCATCCAAGTATCAGTAATACATACTGCATTCACATACTCTTCTACAATGAATTTGTAAAGAATAAGATCTTACTAAACATGGACTTCAGATCACATGATCAACAAAGTTATTTGATCATCCGACTCACAAGCAGGTGGAATGACCAACATGGCCTTTGAAATTAATGTTAAAGATTTACTGCATGTTGAGGGTAGCTGATATCTGAAGCAGACTACTTCAGGCTGTTTGCATGCTGTTGGATTTGCAATTATTAGAGAGCCTGTGCAGTCATATTGTGGATACAGATAATATATGACATGTAATTACTGTACTCTAATTAATGATGCTTAGGAAATTTAAAATTCTAAAGTATATCAGTATAGATATGGGCACCTAATTTTCTACCCCATAGAAAATAAGCTCTTACGTTTCTAGTTTGTCCCCATCACAACCTACTGTAGAAACAATGAATTTTCGAGGAAATGTGGCATCATACAGGAATATGCATAGGGACCTAGCCTTTTCTGGAAATAGTTTTTTCTCCATCACTCAGGATATAATTCTACTCTTTTTTCTGTAATATTTGAGTGACTCTTGGATATAAATGAAATATTCAAGAATGGTGTGTTTGTGTAAATTTTATGAGGAAAGTTCATGTCATGCTTAATCTGTTTATCATGAAACTGCTTTAACATACTATTAAACTAGTTCCTGTGATTTATCTTTGTATATGAACATAAGAAATGGTAGGAACTATCTGAAACTTGCTTTCTTCTTATTTGGACATTCTAGTGATTAAATCAGAAACAAAGCAATTATTGTACAACTCTTACTAGGGGAAGCTGTCTTTTAGAGGGCTGATCACTTCAAATTGATTCCGGATTTTTAGACTTGAATCTTATGGGCATTACACTATTACAAATGTTTACATAAATCAAGACAGAAGTATCAGCATTGAGCACTCCTTATCAGTGCAGTCTTTGAAACACCTAAGGTACCTCAAAGTCTTTTAATTTTATGTTCTTTCAAATAAGGTATAAATAGAACAGCGCTTCGAGAAATAAAACTGCTGCAGGAGCTTAGCCATCCAAATATTATTGGAGTAAGTATGAAGTATTATATAATAAACTTTGTTATTTTGTTACTTTTTCTACCCCATAGCTGTCAATATATAATTGGCTAGAAATTGTTATTTCTATGTGAGAATCCCCAGAAAAAAATCAATCTTCTAAAGTTGATAGGGAAAAAAATTGATTTGAAAAAGCCGTTTGTGTATTAGGTCTAATTCATTATGTAATATATAAGCTACGTTCTTGGCATGGTTCAATTTCAAATAAATCTTGATTATGTTAATGGGGGAAGAAACCATATATATTGCAATAAAAGAATGTAATTTAGTGCTTAGTTATTTCATCTTTAGGTCAATAGAAATCACTCCTATGACCCAAGGTTTTATTGCCTAACATTATCTCACCACTATGGTTCTATTATAGAATTTGTTAAAGTTTGCAATTTAACCAGGTTAAAGAAAAGCAGCTCATCTTTGCTGCTGTAATATATAAACTAGGCTTCTTACATTGGTTTATTTCTCCTAACTTTTTTGGCTTGAGATGGAATTTGTGGAGTTTTTCATCATACTATTGTTTTTGCTATGTGTGATTTAGAAAATTATAACATATTCAAAATGCTAAAGATAAGAGCAAACAGCTGCAAAGATAGAGCAGAAACATTGTTTTATTTATTGAAGTATAATGCTAGCACATAATTTAACATCCCTTTCTATAGTCTGTTATATTTAAACTGAGCCACATACCAAGAAGTCAAAAATGCTGTTTCTGGTTTGTGTATTTTTATTTCAATTTATCCTGCTTTTCAGAATATACATAGTAACAAGATGAATTATAGAAAACATTAACAAGAATTAATAAAATCATAGTATATATTTCTAAAACAATGAGATAATTCTCTTTAAGAATCAAACACCCTTTCAGATTAATATTATACTGTTAATATTCCCTACATATGGCAGAGCCATCACAATACTTGATATCTTTGTCAGATGGTGGGGAAAAGTTGTTAGTTTCCTCACTTTAAGAATTTTCCAGCTTAGCAGTCCTGGACAGCAGGTAGCTGGATCCAGTATTTCTTTGGGACACTGTAGAGTAGCTAGAGCAATCATATGATAGCTTGGCATGCATCCCAGCTAGCTAACACTGCTTGTAAATTGACCAAGCAGGAAGACACCCCAGATTATTTTTCTCATAATTTAGAATAGGATAGAATTAGAATAGAATTCTTTATTGGCCAAGTATGATTGGACACACAAGGAATTGTCTTGGTGCAAATACTCCCGGTATACATAAAAGAAAAGATACTAATTTAATTTCATTAAACCTGGATCCATTTCCATTTATGAAACTTTAAACCTGGATCCATTTCCATTTGTAAAACAAGAACAAACATCTAAATGTCTTTTTCTTCCAGCTTCTTGATGCATTTGGACACAAATCAAACATCAGTCTAGTGTTTGATTTTATGGAAACTGATCTAGAGGTAAGACTGCTTAAACCAATCATTTTCTACTAGTTTAACTGTTCCTGTAGAGACCTGTTCACTCTTTATACATAATCAATAATCATAATCACTATGCATAATCAAAGCTCATGGAAAGAAGTCACAAAGTTGCAGGAAGAACTAGGAAAAAGAATAGAAAAGTAGAACGTGTCACTTTATTAACTAAACCTAATTGTTTTAATGTCTGGAAATATCTCTCATAAGATTTCTCAGGTATCATTTCTCAGGTATCATTCCTTCAACTTTAACTTGTTCTTGAACGCTTTTGAGGTATCTTATTGCTTTTAAGTCTAAGAATGTTTAACTGAAATAATTAACATTCTGTCCCTAATTCGATTTTCTTCTATTAGAGGAATAGAGGTTTTCATCCTCTAAATCATATAGGAAACGTGATACTGTACATGGCATTATTCTGAAGGCAAGTAAAATAATTGAGTCATACTGCAAAACAACCTATTTGATATAGTCCAAAAAGTAACAAATCCATGAAACAGGACTGAAAGTGATAGTGTTTTTATGAAAGAGAGTAAAGTTATTCATTTAAATTAAACCTAAAACATTCTACTGAAGTGTCTGATAACTTTTTGTTAAATAGAAACTGTGAGTCACTTGATCATGCTTGTCAGAGAGCCACAGAAATCAGAGAGACTAACTTAAGACAAACTGATCTCCTATGATTTAATAATTCTGAACTTTGTGACTCAGTTCATACCATTTACTAAACCAAAAAACCAAGCAAGTCACCTTATGGTTTAATGTAAAGTGTGACTCCAACCATTGGAGTTTGTAAACTACAGATTATATTTTAGTATCTTGTGGGAGCACCATAGAGATTTCACAAAAACATATAATCTTTAGTGGAAGGTAGCCTTGTCACTCAGTAAAGCTGTATTACTAATATCATTGAAGAATACACCTTCTGTAAGTCTGTGATGAAAAGTGTTCATTATTCTGGAAACCTCCATGTTTGCTGTTTCTCACTAATTCCCATGAAGCTTTGTACCATCTGAATTGGTCTGTTCTGTATTTGAATATAGACGTGTGTAAACTTAGTTATTAAATGATTGCAATTTATAAAAATGTATTGCTTTACAGGTTATAATAAAGGACACTAGTCTTGTTTTAACACCTTCCCACATTAAAGCATATATGCTGATGACACTTCAGGGATTAGAGTATTTACACGAACACTGGATACTTCATAGGGTAAGTAAACCTAGAGACAAAATGAATGGACTTCCAGCCAACAGCGGTCTTCTTAAACAGGAGTTGGGGGACTAGAAAGATGGAGCCCTTTGTAAATTCCTTGTCTTGGCCTTAATGAAATCTAAAGTGTTAATATCTAAATAAAATTCCATTTATTTGTCTAAATAGCTTGCAGTCATGTTGCTATTTTTGTCCTAATAGGGAAATGTAGAAATGGTGATCTTTCTGAAAGAGACCTCTCTCAAAGCCAACACTTTCAAATAATATATCATTTGGATTTATGGTATCTTTTAGTAACTTGCTCAGAATGCATTCAGTGGTGGAAAAACATATTGTGTTGCCAAGATAGAGAGACATACAGAGTGATCATTAGGGTAAAAATATTTGTCTTAACTTTTTATTTGTTTCTAATACATTATGAACCTTCACATATCCTCAGAGACAGAAATAAGCTTAAACGTTTAAGTAGGTATTATTGTTTCTGTTTGATTGTTCAATCATATATGTGTGTAACTGTAAACATCTGCTTCCTGGAAACCTATTTCTCATTAAGTACATGCTTTGATATCTTAATTTATTCCTTTTATAAGTGTAAAGGTTACTCTTTTTCTAAACATAAAGTATTTTCATTTGACTATGACATACTCCTATCATTTTGCTCAATCTCTCTTTTCAAGGATCTTAAGCCAAATAATTTGTTGCTGGATGAAAATGGAGTTTTAAAACTAGCTGATTTTGGTTTGGCAAAATCTTTTGGAAGTCCAAACAGAGTTTATACACATCAGGTAGTCACAAGGTAAGAAAGAAAAGTTCAATGCATACAAATAAGCTATTCTTATAATCACTTTGTTTGCTTGTCTAGTCATACCTTAGGAAAGGACGGACTGTATCATAGTTATTGAGGGGGGATTCTTTTGCTAAGGAAAAGCTCCCATATAAGTAAAGCATTTTGGAAGAACAGACCTAAAGATGTTTCTGGTACTTATTTAGTGTAATAATAAAGTAAAAACACTAAATTCCACATTAGCTGAATATAAATACAGTAAATTACATAATGGTACATTAAAACAGAGCTTAATTTATGATGATAGTATAACATTAAATATATTTTCAGATCCTGGGATAGATGAATATTTTAATCATTATTTCCTCTCCTTCTCATCATATATAATGATTCCGAACTGTGGAAGGTTCTTTTTATAAAATTAAAAAATGTTTAAAAGTCAATTTTCATAGGTTTGCTATTATTGTTTGTTCAATTCAGTTCTTTTGCTGAATGGTTTAAATGGGATGTAATTACTTTTTCACATGACTATACTTGGTAGGAATGGACAATAATACATTGGTTTGCAAGATAGTCTCTGCAATAAAAATCCTGGCTTGAAGAAAATAATGTGAGCATGCTAGGAATAAGCCTTGTATTTGATTGTGCTTGTGACATACTGGGTAAAATGCACCAAAGATGACTTCTCCCTACATTTAGAAACTACACTATGTGGCATGGGTACAATGGTGGCTGATAACTAGATTACACCATCTCTGTCTTACAAATAATGCTATGTAAAAGTCTTCAACGACCAAAACCATGTTGGGTGGTGATGGTGGTAGTCAATATTTATAAGCCCTTCTGATTATGCCCATGGAATATGGAAGTTTGTGTCTTGAAATGTAAGAAGAATAAATAATACAAAGCATGCATTAATAACTGAAAGAAAGAATAGGTAATTGTCTGTCAGTAAAAGTAAGTGAAAGATGGTGGATTTAATAAAGGTTGGTCAAACTTGGAGAATGCAGTTAATAATTACATGTAGGAAAATAGTATGGCTTTAATTATGAATGAAAGACTAAAATATATATATCTAAAAGTATGAATTGGAGTAACCTAATATGTTGTGTATATGAAAATAGGAAACCATAGATTGTTGTTACATTATTACAGTGACATATTCCACTGAACAATGATAAAAAATGAATTTTGGATAAAATCATACATTTTAAATGAATACAAATGAGGAAGAAATTATTTTGTTAAATTATAAAGAACAAATGGGAGGATCACAATAGAAAAGCATGGAAAAAACTATTGGTTTATGAGGTGACCTAAAAATGAATTAGAAGAGCAGATGGTGAGAATTAGTTAGAATACAGTCTGTCTGTTTTGAATATGTGGTTAAGCTTAAATGTATTCATATATACTTGGCAAAGAAAGTACAAATAAAAAATATGATTAATGTGATTGTATTGAAGGATTGAAAGAAATAATGAAGAATACAAAGGTGGTGAGTGATTTTGAGTGTGGGAGAGATCATTTCTGGATCTTGGGGGGGAAATGGACATGAAAGGAAATGGAAGAAATATAAGTAGAAAGTTGTTAAAAGGAAATATACCTACTCAGCTATGTGAAAATGAGAGTTTATTATGCACCTTTTCCATACAACTATTACTTATCAATAACTTTAATTCTTCCAAGAACTTTCAGTGCATGTGATACTTCAGAATTGGCCCTATTGTTAATATCAGTAATTACAGTTGGAACTCATTCAGCCTAATGGTGAATTTAAGCTGAATTAAAACCATCAGGTTCTTTAGAAACTTTGCTTTTGAAGATTTGGTATTAATTATATTTTTCATTACTATTTCTGCAACTTTTAAAAATATTTTTTCCAGTTAATTTTAAGGTACTAATTTGTAGGAAAGGTCTATACTTAAATATTTACATCCTCCAACACAAAGTGAACAAGTTTGTAGTCTCTCTCTCTCTCTCTCTCTCTCCCTCCCTCCCTCCCTCTCTCCACATAGCTTGATTGTGAAAAGGATATAAAATATCTTATACCATGGTAAGCTTATAAAGATGTACTAGAATGTATTAATCATATATGATTCTTTTAGTTGACTATCCACCCATATTTTATTTATATTTGATTTCTTATCTGCATTTCTTACTTATATTGTTTTAAACTTGTACTTTGAAAAAAAAATTGACAAATTTCAGTGAAGAAAGACAATGTAATCTGTTATCTGTTTTACAGGTGGTATCGAGCACCCGAACTATTGTTTGGAGCGAGAATGTATGGTGTGGGTGTGGATATGTGGGCAGTAGGCTGCATCTTGGCTGAATTGCTTCTAAGGGTAAGTATGAGACAGGGCTTGACTGAAAGTTATTGACAGATTAAATTTCACTTTTTGCATCATTCAGTCTGTTGCTGTTAAGAGAGAACTAGGGAGAGCCTTGACGGAGAGATTTTCTTAGGTTCCAGTTCTGCCAGACTCAGGTTTTTTTTTTTTATCTAACCATTGTCTTGGTAGAGGCTGTTCCTGAAGGTTATTCCTTCTGCCATAACAAATACAAGTATCTTATTTATTTAGCTATACTTACCCCAACCTAACTGACTGTGTAAAGTACTAAGCAGAGCTTCCTCATTATTAAAACAGAAAATCAGTTGTCATACTCATCATAGCGGGGGGAAAACAAAACCAAATGAACCCCACAAATTATTCCAGGGTCCATCAGCCCAATGGTGGGATTCAATTTTTTTTACTACCAGTTCTGTGGGCGTGGCTTGGTGGCTGTGGCAGGGGAAGGATACTGCAAAATCTCCAGTCAGAGGTGGTATTTGCCGGTTCTCTGAACTACTCAAAATTTCCGCTACCGGTTCTCCAGAACTGGTCAGAACCTGCTGAATATCACCTCTGCATCAGCCCATTAAAATAGAACGTAAGGGTCTGTCACGCTTTGGGGGAGGTGGAGAGGAGGAAAAGTACTCTGCAACCATCTTTGCTATCTCCAGAAAACCTAATAATTTTCTTCTGGTAAGGGTTGCTTTCCTTGAACTAATAATGGATGGAGTCTGAGCCACATTGGAGTGGGACACCCTGTCTTTCCTTTTGCCAATCTCTTTCTCATGTCCCTCGTCATGAGGCAGTGAACAGATTGTTTGGAGAGGCCTTTTCTCCATTCTTTCATCACTTCAGTCATTCCAGGGTTTCTCCCCATCCTCCTCCCCTCCTCATCTGTATGAAATTAAATTATTCCCCAATCATTATTAAAAAAAAGAGTCTCGCAATATAGATAATTTATTGCCGTGGCTTGAATTTATTGCTCAGAAACCCTGAGACTTGTAAAGCCAAATCATTAAACATTTTGAATCCCAGTGTGTTCATCTTACTATAGGTTCCATTTTTGCCAGGAGATTCTGATCTGGATCAGCTCACCAAGATTTTTGAAACCCTTGGTACGCCAACAGAGGAGCAATGGCCTGTAAGTTGATTAGCTGAAGTTGTATTTATAGATGGGGACTATCATTCCATCATAACTAATCTTTTCTTACATTTATTTCCTTTTCTTCCAACAGGGTATGACAAATCTTCCAGATTATGTTACTTTTAAAAGTTTCCCTGGAATGCAGTTTGAGCACATCTTCAGTGCTGCTGGTGACGATTTGCTGGAATTACTGCAAGGCTTATTTCACTTTGATCCTTGTACCAGGCTCACAGCTAGTCAGGTAATTAACTTACCCTAATAAATTACTGCTAGTGTATTCAGAAAAAATTTATTGGAAAAACTTGCGCTATTTTGAGGTAAAAAAAACAACAGCCTACATCTTCCATTACTATTGCTCTTTTCAGGCCATCTTCTTGGCAATGAGCTTGTTTCTAGTGTTAACAGTGAGTTAATCACCTTTCAGTTTGCCTTCTGACAGCCAGTTCTCAAGATAAAGGCAAAATTAGCAAAAGGCTAATCTGAATCAGGCTGGTGGCTGAATTGCAAGGCAGGACTTCTTCAGCCAAAATCTAGGGCCACCAACTCAAGCAATCAGTCAGGTAAAGCAGCTTAAGCAATGGAGACGAGAGAGAAGGGAGCGAGGTTTGTGTCTTGCTAATGGAAAGGAGAAGCATGCCTGACCTCTCAGCACTTAGTGGCAAAGCAATTTCTCCCTTGGCTCAGACTGCAAAAAAGAATGGGCACTGAACCAATAACTTCCCTTTCTTTGAGGCCCCACAAGTAGCTACAGTGCTTGCAACAGAATTTATTATAAGATGCAAGTACCACTAAATTTAGAGATATTTATTCCCATATTGTATTTGTAATTGAAAGCATGTGTTTTAAAATCTTGGTTTGGTGTTTTTTTTAATCAACACTAGCAAAATATTTCAGACCTTTTTCCTAAACCCTTTCTTTAGAATTCCATATGAACAAATGGTTCCAGATAGAGCTGCCTTTATTTTTATTTTTTTTTAAGACTGGGAACATCTAGTTATGTGCTGCAGCTGTTCTTGTGGTCTTCATATTTTTTTTCTCAGGTCACAATAAAAGTTTTTCCTGGCATACTTAGAAATATATTTCATTCCAGTAGGTCCCACTAGAAAATATGAGGTGTCTAGTTGCAACAAACTTGTCTATTAATTGTGTATAGACTATTCTTTTATGATTGTTATTGTATTGATCTTATACAAAATATTTTGTTGTATAAAGATCTTGCTGTTTTGTGAGAATGATAAAAACAGTGCTATGGCACTGCATAACGAACTCTGCCTTTTTTGGGCATGCATGCTATATAAGCACCCTTAGAAAAGGGACCTGCACTTTAACACTACTTTATTAGTACCTGCAAACAACTCTGAGTGTGCAAGCCTTCTGTACATGTAGTTCTTGACTAACAACCATTCATTTAGTGACTGAGCAGTTACAATGGCACTAAAAAAAGTGACTTGACAGTTTTTCACACAACAGCATCCCCATGATCAAAATTCAGATGCTTTGACAACTGACTCATATTTATGACAGTTGCAGTGTCCCTGGGTCATGTGATCATCTTTTATGGCCTTCTGACCAGCAAAATCAATGGGGAAGCCAGATTTACTTAACTATGTTACTCACTTAACAACTGTGCTAAGAAAGGTCACAAAATGAGGCAAAACTCACTTAATTGGCTTGCTTAGCAACAGAAATTTTGGGCTCAGGTGTGGTTGTAAGTAGAAGACTACTTGTACCTTATTCAAAGGTACTTCATACATCCTTGCAGCCATTCAGCATCCTATACCCCCTTAGCTTTTTCAGCCCTCTTTGGATGTTTTTGTTTGGGGGTAAAGTAATACAATTGTATGCAAATCTTTTCACTTCCACATTCTTTCTTGTTTAAGAGCTGTTGGTTGTATAAAGAATAGCACGCAAAGGAGCTTCTGATTTACTTAATAGCATATATACAGGGTTTCCTTGAGCAGGGAGTATCTATATTTCCTATGAGCCTATATCTATATGACACTGGATGGATGGATGGATGGATGGATGGATGGATGGATGGATGGATGGATGGATGGATGGATGGATGGATGGATAGATAGATAGATAGATAGATAGATAGATAGATAGATAGATAGATAGATAGATAGATAGATAGATAGTCTCGCGAGCAGGGAGTTGGATCAGAAGACCTCCAAGTTCACAACTAAGTTAACCTAATTTATAATTAATTAGCTTGCCTGCCTATTTCTAGTTTCCTGAGAATGATCAGGCTTTGATATGCTCTGCCTGTTGAGACCTATATTTTATAAAAATGAAAGTATCAACACAATATTAGCAAGTTAACTGGAGATTAAAGAACTGATATCCAGTGTATCTGGAAGGCGTAAAGTTACTGGAGGCTAAGTTAGTATGATAAATCTATGTTCCTAGCTGGTCCCAAACAAGTCCAGATTTTCCAAGTCTGATTGCAGCACATGTTGGCAACATGGTCCGTATTAATTTACTAATACTAACATTGGACATCTTATTGCCTTCTTTTACCTTTACAGTGATACCATTTTCAAATCTTGTACCATTTCTCATTCTAAATGGAATATATAGAACTATGGCAATATTCTCTCTTATTACCATTATATTTCTTTTCAATTCATGCAAAAAGTTTTAATTAAACAAACATACATACAGCTTGTACAGAGTTGTACAAGCTGTAACAGAGTTAAATATAGCTTGTGTAGAGAAACGTATTGCTTGAAAGATGCAGCTTATTCTGTTCTTTTGCCTTTCAGGCACTGAAACATGAGTATTTTAGTAATCGACCAGCACCAACACCTGGAAGTCAATTGCCAAGACCCAACTGCCCTGCAGAAGCTTTGAAAGAGCAACAAAATCCTGTTTCTAATTTAAAAAGGAAAAGGATGGATGGAAAAGGTCAAGGTAAAATTATGATCAGTTGTTTCTTAGATTTTGTGTTAATCTAATTTATATCCTGCTTTTTCTCCCAGAAATTTAGGGTTTTTATATGGAGATTTTATTTAATTTTATTTCTATAACAGCCCTGTAGGTTGGACTAAAAGAGCTGACTGGCCCAAAGTCAGGCACTAGGTCTCCATGTCTGAACTTAAACCTGTCGGACACCATAACTGCCATGTCCATGGGCACCCACAAAGAGGATTTATGAAAGTCATAATTATAACTGCAACCATGTGGTCAAAGCCATCTATTTTTATGTATGCTCCCTATTCTATAAATAGGGACAGAGCTTTGATCACACAGTCATCTTTACTTTTCATGCACACAAAAGCATATTTTGTCCAAAGTAAGGAGCAGGAAAGTGGGTTTGCCATTCCTGGTTTAACAGTTCAATTAGTGCTGCCATTATTTTAAATGTTTTTATTTAAACATTTCTAGACTACCTTTTAGAAAAAACCCTCTAAATGACTTACAGTTTGATTTGTATGAAATTATCTAAGAAAAATTTAGCCATGCTCTGCTTGAATGAGATGCAGTTTTGATGAGTTACATTTCACAAATGGGAAACATCCAGAGGTTACAGTCCTAAAATTAGAAAATATTTACTGGAATTGTTCAAACAACAATGACTTTTATTGCTTGGAAACTTCTATCAGACTTCATGAGGATACCACTATAAAGCAAGAGAGTATTTGCATTTATTCAATAGTCTTTTTTATTTAAAGATCAGAAGAGAAATTCCTCATCCCCACAGTTGGGATATATAGGAATAGATAGTAAAACCTGTACTTTATATATTCCCAACAATACATAAATATAATAAAATTTTGAGAAGGATCAGGACATAGTAATTTGCTAAACTGATATGCAAAAATATGAGATGTGTATTTTTTCCACCCAGGGTTACCCAAAAAACTGGTTTTTTGACAACTGTGGAAATGAGAATCTTTAACATTGCTGCTGCTATATCTGAAAAGACCAAATGTGAGAACTGGGAGATGTCAATTTAAAATAGGAGAAAGCTATGTTTGTAAATGTATGTAATATGTATGTAGTATTTCAATATACAATAACCATGTATTTTATTACCACTTTTTTTAAAAAAAATAAAAATACAAAAAAATGATGTGAGTAAAAATGCTTTTAAGTGTAAATACATGAACAATCAACTGAATGAACTGGAAAATTATAAATTGCAAATGCAAAGATTAGAAATGAAACTCTTTTTTTCCGAATAACCCTGTTAGGCAGAGACAAGGCCAAAATATTTTGATCTGACAATATGCTTCAGTATATATAGGATAAAGCTGTTTTCTCCTTGAAAAATCAGACTACCAAGCAGAAACTCATATACTTTGAAGACATGATGTTGAGCTGATGTTGAATTTAAAAAATGTAGGATTTTTTAAAATGGATTGACATAAAGATATAACAATGGAGAACATGAAATAAATCAAAGAGATTACTGGAATGTCCCTGGAAAAAACCTGAGGACTTATTTATTTCATAATAACTTTATGCTTCCCATTCAAGACAAAGAACAAAAACTCTTATACTCAGAATAAGTGCCTATATCATTTTGGGTCACTGAGTCTTCAAAGCATTCTTAAAGGTCAGCAAATTCAGGAATTTGCAAAGCGGGGAGGAAAAGAGGTTATTCCAGGGGTCAGATTTGGTGGTGGGGGAAGCATGGTAACTGTAGATAGATGGTTCCACAAACATCCAGAAGTAGTGATGTTACATGAGGATACTTAGGTGGCCTAATTGCAGCTTTCAAGGGCTGTCCCAGGTAGAGTACAATGCAGTAGTGTAGGTGAGAAATAAGACATGAGTGACTGAAAAGCAATCCCAAATTCAGGAACGTGAAAAGTTGGGATATAACCTCTTATCACCTTTTGCAAACTTCTGACAAGCAACATCAATGGGGAAGCCAGACTCTCTTAATGTGATACTAACTTAACAACTGCAATGCATTTCTTAACAACTGTGGCAAGGTAGGTCATGAAATGGGTCAAAACTCAATTGTCTTGCTTAGCAACAGAAATTTGGGACTCAGTTGTGGTTGTAAGTCAAGGACTATCTGTATTACTCCTGAATATCCCTGCATTTACTGATAACCCATTCTAATATGAAATTCTAATATGAGCTGAACATTAGTTTTTCCTCCAAGAGGAGCTTTCAAACACTTCTGCTACATTCCTTAGGTCTATAATATGCTTTTATAGTTACTCTTTAGAGGAGTGTTTTTCAAAATTGGCAACAGGGCTCATTGGAAATTCTGGGATAATAGATTGGCCCTCCAGAGCTCAGTTTTTGCTGGCAGAGGGTTGCAGGAGGAACTCAAGTACATTTTCGCTGGCAGAACGTTCGGGCCACCACAGGCGCCCCCAACACAAGTAACATCAAAATGGCCATGCCCATCCAGATCAAACACAACCCTGATGCGGCCCTCAATGAAATCGAGTTTTGATACCCTGTTTTAGAGTCTAGTCAAAAGATTCTGAAAACTGCTGAGATCCATAAGAATGTCAGTTCTTATATACTCAGTGCCTCGTAATGCTGAGAATTCCCTTTGTATCTTTATAATTCACATAACTGTCATTTGTATAAAACGAGGCTGACATTATCACATCCACCTCCAGAGAGGAAGGGATGGAGGGAAGGAGGGGGAAAAGAAGGAAAATTGATATAAGCAAGACTGCATTGTAGCCGAGTCTCAATGCATTTCGCGGAGCTACCTCTTGGTCAACGGGTTGAAAAAAAATGACATGTTTATTACATCGTAAATACAAGTCTGAGTAGCATACACAATACATGAAAAAATAAACAATTATAAAACGAATGTACAAAGCAACTGCAAAGGTACAGCCTCTATCAAAAGATACTGTAGCATCTACAATGTTCGAACGATTGAGAATCTTTCTTTGCCAAAATAATAATTTTAAAAATGGAGCGCGAGAAGCAAGCTCCAGCCTCATCCAGCAGAAAGGCGCTTTCAGACGCAAAACAAAATGCAAGGGGTGAAGCGAGTCGCCTTACTAGTGGAACCCACGAGGCATTTTCTCCCTGAACACGACAGCTGCTACCCTCACCACCCCGAGAGTAGCCCCTCCGCGCAGCGTTAACCGCGGCAGACGCTTCCCTTCCTCCTGGTAAACAAGCGCGGCCGTCCGTCTCCAACTCCTCCCTCTCCCCACTTCTCCCTCGGTAAGCCCAAGCCGCCTGGCTTCGCGCCTGCGCTTCACCCCCGAGCCCCACCAGAGTCCCTGGGCGTGTGAACGCGGACAGGTGGCCTGCTGCTGGGTTTACCCGATCCTCTCCCCTCTTCCTCTCTTCTAACGCGGCCCCCGCACCGGAAAGCCATCTAGCTCCTTAGAGGCAAACTGACGACAGCGGAAGCCTAATCCCACTGTTTGGGCCGGGCTGGAGCTAGCTGCCTCTCCGCCCTGAGGGTTGTACCCGAGAGGTGGGTCAGTCTTGCAGCAGGCTGCGCTCGGCATTCTCTGAGCCGGAGGGGACGCCGCAGCTACCAGTCGGGAGAGGCCGCCGGGCTCCTGAAGAGTGCGGGCAGGTGCGAAGAGAGCGTTCCACGAGCGGCGACCATGTCTGCCCGCTGCTGCGCCGGCCAGGTAAGGCGCGCGCGAACGCAGCCCCCCGGGTTTCTGTCCCGGGTGAAGTAGCCTTGCTAAACAGCTCCACCCTGGCTTCGTGGCAGGCAGTCTCCTCAGGGGCTGCGCCAGCGCTTCTTTTCGCCGGACAATGCCGTTCAGCCCGTGCCTTCGCGGTGGGCAGGAGATGCGCTGGCGGGTGCGCTTCTCCGGCGGAAGGCTGGCTCCTAACCAGATTTTCCAGCCATTTAGGAGATCCTGGCCTGGGGTTGAACTAGGATCTAATTGCGCGTTTCAGCTGATTTCCCAGCTGCAACTTGCTTTCCCTGATGGTTGAATGGGCGTCGGGGATCGCTCGCCGTTTTCACAGCCTTGCTTTTAGTTGTTAAACCGGAAAACAGGCCAAGCTGTGCAGACTCGGATTCAGATATTGCTTTGCTTTTCTCTGGGTCAATTTGCTTTATCGTTTGCAAAATATATGTCCTGCTTTATTATCGGTGGGGCTATCAAAGGAATTTAGCAAAACAATCAAGAAGACTCGCTAAAGACAACCTGCTAGTATCTGTGTTTTGATAAAACAACAGTTATTGTGCTATTTAAAGTCACATACACAGTTGTCATCATGCATCCCAATTTAAGTTGCTTGGAGTTTGTCTACATTCAGTAGTATGCATTTTTGTAACCTTTATCTGCATCGTATTTGCTTATCTTAAGAAAATTAAATTTTCTGTGGTGAGGTGGAGTTTACAATGTTCTGCTGAACTATGATTTACTAAATAAAGCATAGTTGCTTTAAATAAAGCATGACTAACATTATTAGTGCAACATGTGAATTAGGTTACTATAATAGCTTGATGAAGGAAATAATGTATAAATGTGCTGCCTCCAAACTTTCTTTTGTACTGTTAAAACTTGGTACCCTTTTCCAAACAAGAATTGAACAACAAAACCAACAATTTTCAGTCAGGAACAGCATATCTCTAGAAAAAAAGGATGCACCTACTTTGGTATTTTTGTATTTCCTATGCTGTAATTAACATGGAGTTGTCCTGGAGATGGAGGAAGTTGATCCCTTCCCTCTACAGTTTTACATTCTGCCTGCAGAATAAGAAAGAAGAATCGGGATTCTAAATTCTAGATCCAATTCTTCCTATTTTCATAAGTCATAACATAAAGGAGTGTTTATGTTCTCTAACTGTGCATGTGAAATATGTTAATATATGAAAGAATGGTTGAAATTTGATAGCATCTGAACTCTCAACTGGTGACCACATATGGTAACATCTTGTATAGAATTCAGTGTCCAGTTGACAAGCTTGCCATGTACATTTGTTATGGTATTTCATATCCAGTGAGGGTCTACTGAAGTCTTGACCCAATTAACAGTTTTTGTGGGGTAGTACAGTCATTTTATTAAAGATTATAATTACAACAGTAAAAACTAATAACTTTAAAAATAGAATTAAAGGTGAATAAAAGGAAAAATAACAAAAAGGTAAGAATGTAGTGAAGAAAAGGTGACATATAAAGAAGTTGTTTCTCACTTTCATCATAACTATAAACAATTTTACTAATATATCACCTCCTCTTAAAATACCACAAATGATGTCTTCTTCCTTTATCCCATCTTTTATCTATATGTCAGTCCATAAAGTATTGCCATTTCAGTCCTGGTGTCAGCAAAAGTCCATAAGAGTAATCAGAAATAATATTGCTGTTGGTTTTTTTTTCAGAAAAATAAATATTTTTTAAAAACTTCTTGTAGTTTAAACTTCATTTCACTGAAGATTGAAGGAACTCTCCTAGTTCTGTCAAACTTGTCCTAATGGCTGAAAAGCAGCAAACAAGCAATTAATAGTAAAAGTGATAGCGATCTTATAAAATAATTAGAAAAGAAAGCATGCAAATTTACCACCCTTTCAAAGGTACAGATGGATATTCCCACGTCTCCCAAAGTTCTAAGAAACCTGAGTCCACTGTTTTGCAATCTCATGAGGAGATTTGGTGCACTTGTGGGTGATTTCAAGTCTGTCCTTGTCTGAACAGGAATTACGAAAAGCCGGTCCACTTGCTGGCTCTTCATTCTGCTGTGGTTGTCAGTTCTGTATTTCAGATCCATCTTTGGTCTGTCATTTCTTCCCCTGGAAGTCCCCCAATCAACAAATTTTCTTACATTCTACAGAAATACTTTTTGGATATCTTTAAAACCATTTACATTAGAATGAAAAGCTAACAAAAAGCAGGAACTGTCTAAGATTAGAGTAACTACATGTTTTGTAAGATAAAACTTTTGATCAAACTTCTTTCATGACAGCCATTTTTTGTTAGTGCTCAGGAAAGATAGGCAAGCATCCCTCTTGGTGACTTCATGGAGTTTTTATGGCACATAAAAACACACATAGTTTTTATGGCAGTAGTATCAAATGGTTGCAATCTAGTCTATAGAACAGGGGTGTCAAACTTGTGCTGTCACGGCATCATCGCATGACGTATTGCGACTTTCCCCCTTCACTAAACCAGGCATGGGCGTGGCCAGCGTGTGATGCATTTGGCCTGCGGGCCGTGAGTTTGACACCCCTGCTATAGAGCACGGGTTGCAAACTCGCAACATCACATTGCCATCACATGACGTATTGTGACTTTTTTCCCAGAACTAGGATGAGAGTGGTTTGCATGTGACATATTCAGTCCGTGGGTTGCCAGTTTGACACCCTTGCTATAGAGCCATGATTTCCTTGTGGTCTCCCACTCAAGCACCATCCAGGTTCAACTCTTTCTTTTCATTTTGAATCAGTTATTTCATTCTAGTTGAATTGTGGGCCGTATTTAGTGAAGCTGACAACTGTTTTGTGACTATCATACTGCCACTTGCTGACAAAAATAACAAATAGGTTATTTTTCTACCATACGATGATAGAGAACAAAGCTAGCTCATCTTTTTGGCTACACACATTGAGCTAAGCTGGAGTTGTTTACTGAACATTCAGAATAAGCCAGTATTGGATTCAACCATTGTGCTAGACCAGACAAGCCATAATGTGGTTTTAGGTGTTATTTTCAATGACAAGAGATCACCTATTTGCCCTCCAGTTGGAGTGAACTGAATTCCTAGATTAAGAAAGAAATATTTTTTTATCCTTCGAAAGAGAAATAACTGCCCTATTATTTGAACAGCAATGATTTGTTTTTGCTTACATTTCACAGGAAACAGGAATTTACATGTGGCTTTTCTGTAGAACGTCTCAAGAGACTAGAAGTTGACCTCTGTCTTAAATAAAGCAGCTGCAGTGGAAAACGTATTTTTTTTCAGGATTCATTCCATATAAATGTAATGTAGATACAAGATTGGCTGTGTGGTTATACTTTTATATATATTGCATCTTGATTTAGATATTTTTTAAAAAGTATAAGCTAGTTAGTTTTGAGGTCCTATTTTAATTGGTATAAAATTTAAATTATCACTTTCTGATAAAATTAAGGACTTGCATTTTTAGTAGGAACTTACAGAGGAAAATTTCTGTGTTAGTCAGGAAATTTTATTATACATTTATATTACATGAAGAGAAAGAGTTCAGTTTCTTTTTTTAGTTCTGAACATATGTACATGCCATATAATTTTTAAGAAGTATTCTTAGCAACATCAAATAAAATTTATTCTCTCCAATTTTTTGTGGTTTTCTATGATGTTCTATAATTCTTAGCATTGTTTATACTCTTAAATTAATTACTGTATCGTTTTCTCCAATCTTGACCAAAACAAAAAATCTCCCCCAAGTTAAGCATTCCAAATGTACTGGCTCTCAAGTTTTAGAATTCCAGGACATCATGAGAATTGGCTAAGTTGGAGAAATACTAGGTTGAAGAAGAATGGTTTAAAGGCAGAATGCCAATCTGTAACATTAAGAAGTAAGCCAACTAAAAGTTTGGACAGATGTTAGTACTCAAAATATGTAGTCATCCTATCTTAGTAAATTGTACTTAAATGTTTTAGGGCTTGCTGCTGTTTGACAAGAAAATTGGTTTTGGATAGTATAGACTGGCTGTTGTTTAAAAGTTTGTATACAGTATATTGTTTTTCTTTCATTTGTTTAAATGGATTGTACAAATGAATAAATTGCCTAGCATGGGGGCAACACCTAGCCAATTTTGGGTGGGTGACTTATGACTGGTCCTTGTAATTATAACCATAATAGCATCCTTATATTAGAATCATAGAATCATAAGCTTAGAGGTCTTTTAGTCCAGTCCCCTATCCAAGGCAGGAGACCTTATTGCATTCCAGACAAATGGTTGTCTAACCTTTTTTTTTTAAGATGTCCAGCAATGGACACCCAGAACTCTAGGAGGCAAGCTGTTCCATTGATTTATTATTCTTACTGTCAGGATTTTTTTCTTTTTCTAAATTAGATCACTCTTTAACAAGTTTCCGCATATCACTTCTTGCCCTGCCACCAGGTGCTTTGGAGAATAAGTTGACCCATCCTCCCAGTGACAATCCCACAAATATTGGAAGATAGCTATGAAGTATTATCCCTTCTTGTGATCTTGAGGTTATCCCTCTGTAAATGCAGGACTGCACTGGCTTTTTAGGCAGCTGTAGCACACTGCAGACTCATATTTAAATGTTTTTCCACTAGAACATCTAGATCCTAGACATCTACTTTTGAACCAGGTACTGCCTATTCTATACCTAGATAGAATGGGAACTCATCAAATTGGCAGATGACATCAAATTTGGGGGAATTGCCAACACCTTGGAAGATATTCAAAATTCAGAAGGATCTTGACAGACATTGGGGCCTATTCAACAAGATACAATTCAGTGATGAGAAAAGCAGAGTCCTGTACTTAGGCAGAAATATACCTATTGCCTGATCACCCATGGCGAACAAGAATCTCCTCCAAGTAGCCCTTTAGTCAAAAGTTTGTTGCAGCCTCAACTACTTAGCCAAGGGTGATGAAGGAGCAGGTGATGAAGGCTAGAAATTGTGATTTTACAGACTCTAGAGCTCCCCAGGCCTGTCTAGGACTCCAGGAAGTCACTATGAGAAACTAATAGATTGGTGTCTACTTGTCCTAGTTCTATGACACTTAGAAGTACTCAACAGTATTCCCCCCCAAAATTATGCCTGTCAACATCTTTAATCTAAGAATAATAAGGCATCTGTATGGGGGGGAGACACAGTTTATAATACTGAGTAAAATATATACCAGTTCTAAATACCTAACTCAATTTCCCTATTTTTATTGTACTTATTGCACTTTTTAGGACTACAGTAAACAGACAGGTTTCAAGCTAAAGACTAAGGGAGAATTTTGGTGGGCCGTAGAGAAATCTCACCCCCAGAGCACCCCCCCCCCCCAAAGCAATTAATCCAGGCTGCACAGAAACACAAGGCTGCGCCTCCCACATGGCCCACAGGAACCCTTCAATTCAGAGTTGACTCTTGGCAACAGCCCACCCTAATCCCTGCAGTTTCCTTGGTTTTTGGAAGTGGTTTACCATTGCCTCTTTTCTAGGGCTGAGAGAACAAATGTATTCAAGATCACCCAGCTGGCTTTGTACCTATGGTGGGAATAGAATGTGATCATGGTCCCCCAATTTCTAGCCTGGTGCCTTAATCATTATAGCATGCTGATTTTCTTTTCATACATCAGTATTAGGATTTACTCTACTTTTGTTGTATAGCGTCTCAAAATTGTGATTCTGTTTATTAGGAATTGCAATCAGGAAATTCATAGAAAAAGAATTTAGGTCAACATGCAGCCTGAAACTGAGTTTCCTACCTTTGCCATAAAAGCAGTTAACATAGACACTCCCAGGAATGTTAATATAGACATTCCCAGAAGGCAATTACATTTTAATGGATGACAAAAAGAGTTCTTGAACTTTCAGGATCACAACTCATTTATTTGATTGATAAAGTACTGACTGTTGTTCACCTTTCCCTGTGGGAGTTGAAAGTGTTATATATAGCACTCTCCTCCAGCCCCCCCCCCCCAACAATCCTGCAAATATTTTTAGCTAATTTCATTTACACCCCCAAAATAAGGCTTTGTTGCACATGTTCTCTGGAAGTAGGCAAAACTGTTGGTTTCCTTTATAAAATGAGAAAATGTAATCGATTTTAGCAGGATATCTATATCTTACTGATAGTGGCTGTGACAGGAAATCCAGTGAAAGCAATTTATTAGTCTGGTTCAAAAATGTGACTGTTGGAGATTGTGTAGGGTATAACTTAATGCCTAACTTGAATAGGGGCCAAAATTTGGCATTGAGAATAATAATTACACATCCTATCAATTGCTCCTGATATCAATGGCCAAAATATATTGAAGTTTTATTTTTAACACAAGATTGTTCAGAAATAATAGAGAACCACTATGTTATGCTCCACAGTGATTGGACAATATTAGATATGACTCATCCCAGCAAGTCATGTTTCACTCCAGTATATTAACCCTGTGGAAAAAAACGCATCAATGTCTCATTTACAATGTGAAGTTCTGACAAAATTACCTTAAATGTGAAGTAACAAATATAACACATTTCAGTTCAACCAAGGTAGCGTACCAACATTCAACTATTCAATTTGGCTATATTGCACCAAATTTTAACATGATGTATTATTTTTTTGTTTAGCATATTACATGAATACCGATTACCAGATTTTATAAAGCATGGTTTGTTGATTATTCTGTTGTCACATCCATTCAGTTGTCATCTATAAAATAAGTATTCACCACATACGGTAATTTGTTTAGTAGCTGAAGCATGTTTTATTGATTTGCTTAATTTTTAGGCTGTTGGGCATGTCATAGATTAGCACTGTGTGGGGTCTCATTTACTGAATTTTCATAGTAGTATACCAATCTTACATTGAATAAAGACACACTGAATTAGTGGGATTTAATGTTGAGTTGTCATACATGCTTATGTTTAAAAAAGAAACCCAGCAAGGAAAACATTTTAAGTGTTTCTGAATTCATAATTTGATCATTTTTAAATAGTTACGCTTCATATGTAAACCTAAACTAGCTTTTGATTTTGTTTTATTTTAATCTGAAACCTGATAATTTTAGACTATTATATGCACATTCCTCTCCATGGAATTCAGTTTTTTTTTTAATTTCTGATGTTAACAAAAAATGTGATTTTTAATTCTGTTTTTATAAAGGAATACAACCATAATGCCTCCTTAAGGAATGCCAGATATCTTCAGATGGCTATTTTATTACTCTATTAATTTTTGCCTATCTACTATAGTATTTCCATTTTTCATGTCTCAATAATTTGTGTAATTTTCATATGTTTAAAGTCACAGTCCGAAAGGGTGGGTTCTACTAAAACAACAGGATAAGCAGATGCTTCTAGAAGAGCGCATACCTTGCCTTGGCCTTAGTGTTTCTTTGGAAAACAACTGGACAAGTTAGTATTCATTAGAAAATAAATGTATGCAGTTAGAAATGGAGCCCAGAAAGGAGTGTCTTCTCCTGCATAAGGGTCTGGCTTAAATTTACCTTAATTAAAATGTGGATAAATGTCCTGGCTCAACTGGTGAATAAATTGAATATTTGAAAGCAGTAAACCAAGTTTCCAGTATGAGAGAAGAGAGCAGTCTGTTCTCCCCCTTGCTCTGATATTCTAAAGGTGAGAAATCTATTTTACAGCCTTTTCTTTTTGAAATCCTCTGGCAAACCTTGAGTAGAGTGTCCTTCCTTTCTTCACGAGCAGATAAAATATAATACAGGTATTCCTCAACCTATGACCACAGTTGAGCCTAAAATTTGTTACTAAGTGACAAATTAATTGAGTTTTGCCCCATTTTATGACTTTTCTTTCCACAATTGTTAAGTGAATCATTGCATTTGTTAAACTAGTAACATGGTTGTTAAAAGTGAATCTGGCTTCCCAATTGGCTTTGCTTGGGAGAAGGTTACAAAAGGTGATCACATGATCCTGAAACACTGCAACCGTCATAAATATGAGGCAGTTGTCAAGCATCTGAATGTAAATCATATAACCATGGGGGATGCTGCAACGATCATAAGTGTGAAAAATGGTCATAAGTCACTTTTTTTCAGTGCCATTGTAACTTTGAACAGTCACTAAATGAACTGTTATAAATTGAGAATTACTTGTACTGAATAGACAAGATTCCATACGCTTTCATTGAACACTAAATTAGCAGAGATCCATTTGGGATAGAAAAAGGCTACAAGGTATTGTATTGTTTTGCTAATAATGGTATGAAAAAATTGTTTTTATTCTTCATGGAAAACATGAGATGGAGAGACAGAAAACAAATCTTATCTAGTACAAAGAAAAAAGATTTAAATTGATGCACAATTATTTACCTTCTTTTGCTTGGGAAAAAATATTTTAAGTTTTTCCTATTTCTTCTAGTCAACATTGATGTATATTAGCGTGTACGCATATGTGTGAGATCCTTACATGTGAGCCTTTGTACCCGTGAGAGGCAAGTTTGCATGTAGATTAAGTCATGCTTACTTTAGCAGGTGTGGCTCCCACAGGTGAGTTTTCTGAAAATAATGTTTTGTAAAGGAAATGTCTATTTAATATTTAGATATTGCAGCAACCTGAAAGATTCAATTTTATTAAGAAAAAAAGAGGTTGAATCGCTACAGATTACTAGTAGCAAACTTGGTTTGGCAAATCAAGATTCAGATCCTTCAGCAGACAGGAATTTGTTTAGTTTCAGCAAAACTTGCAATAGCCTGCTCTTGAAAAACTGGTTGAGAAACCCTGGAGCAGAATCCCAGTTTCTGTAGGCAGTCAAGGAAAAAAAAAAAGATTGTAGGGTGTGACTTTCCTCTTAATCTGTATTTTAATATCCAGTTTGCCTCTCCTATGCTGTTGTATGTAGATTGTGTTTCTCCCACTCAGTATGATCATTGTGGTTCATCTTGCCTAGGATTTTATCACTACTCTTACTGGGTGCCAAGTGAGATATGAAATCATTTGCATGAACAACTTAAGAGTAATATTTTTCATGTTTACCTATTAAAAACAATACTGTATACTGCAGTGAATATAAAACATTCAAGAAGGTAATTAGTAAATTAGTGCTTGGTTTTAGCACAAAGGACACAAACTTCCTGATTTTTGTTTGATCAATCAAAACCTTGGTGGAATTTTCTGAGTCATAAATACAAAACAGCATTTACACAAACAAGGCCTTAGCCTATAGCATTATCAGATGGGGGATGGATTTAATGGGCTTAAACTAGTTAACTGTTTTGCCTTTCTATGATGTGGTGGGAGGTAGCAGAAGTTTATAAAGGGCAGAGATTTTCAGGCAAGGAGCACTGAATTGTTGCGCCTTAACAAATTATGATTTTTCTGTAAGTTATTAAAACAATTATTCTTCACTTCCTATTTGTTCCCAGGCAGGTGAAAAATACTATCCCAGCTCAGGAATGTATTTTGTTTTTCTTTCTTGACTACTGCCAATTTTCCCTATGAATAACAGACTGGGTAGTTCTCCTTAGAGCTGATCGGATCATCCAGAGAGTGGGTGGTGCTTCAGTCTCTGCAGTTGTAGGCTGAGCTTAATTTTGAGGAACGCTCCTCCCACCATCACGTGGCTCCAGCATAGCGTTCCCCAGTTTTGCTCAGACTCGTGTGAGACTAGGCAGTGACTTGTGTTTCTCCTTGGCCGTTCCAAGCATTCCCTTGCTGGTTCACCCTTCCCCAGGGGCGGAGGACCACAACGCCCTCCAGTGTCCGTGGCCCACAGGCCTCCTTTATGTTTTCCCTCCTCTGGCGCTGGTGCCCCTAGTCCTTCAGAAGGTACTTCACGAGAAGGCGGAACTGCTTCTCGTGGCACCTTATTGGCCCCGTCGCCCCTGGTTCGTGGACCTCCGCATCCTATCGGTAGCCCCTCCCTGGAGGATTCCAGCAGACAGGTTCTCCCTGTCTCAAGGTCCCCTCCTCCACCCGAACCCCCAATGGCTTCAACTAGCCGTCTGGAGGTTGAGCGACAACGTTTGAAGAGAGACAACCTCTCTAACAAGGTCATTGATACCATCTTAGCAGCCAGGCGACCCTCAACTACAAGGATCTACAACGCCACGTGGACCATTTTCCGTAAATGGTGTGTTAAGCTTTTTATTGACCCAACTGCCCCCTCCATTGCCCAAGTACTTGACTTTCTCCAGGAGGGTCTCAGCAAGGGGCTGTCCCCCAATACACTAAGACGTCAGGTAGCAGCCTTATCCACTGTCATCTCCTGTAAGGAGGTTAGTTCCCTCTCTCACCATCCCCGTATTCGAGCCTTTCTGAAACGGGCCAGAAACTTACGTCCTCCTTCCCTTCACCGGTATCCAACCTGGGACCTCAGTAAGGTCCTTACTTCCCTCACAAAGCCACCATTCGAACCCCTAAGAGAGGTTTCACTTCAGTTCCTCTCCTACAAAGTAGTTTTCTTAGTAGCGATCACATCAGCCCGCAGGATATCAGAGATCGCTGCACTGTCCTTTAGGAAAGACCTCTGCGTATTCCATTCCAACAGGGTGGTCCTCCGGCTTGACCCTTCCTTCTTGCCCAAGATTAATTCGGTCTTCCACAGGGCTCAGGAACTTATCCTCCCCAATTTTTGCCCCAGGCCAACCCATGAAAGGGAGAGTCTATGGCACACTCTGGACGTCAGGCGTGCCTTGCGGATTTACATTAAACGCACTAAGACCTTCCATAAGTCCGAGGCCCTGTTCATATCCTTCCAACCAAAGTCACAAGGGCTCAAAGTTCCCCCAACCACCATAGGCTGTTGGATAAGGGCGGCCATTGCCAAAGCATACCAAGCTCAGGCCCTCCAGGTGCCCAGGGGTATCACAACTCACTCCACTAGGAGTGCGGCAACTTCAGCTGCCTGGGCTACCCAGGCTCCAATAATCGACATTTGCCGGGCAGCTACATGGGCCTCCCCTTCACCCTTCATTAGACACTACAAGATTGACAGGTATGCCTCAGCTGAGGCCTCTTTCGGTAGAAGGGTTCTTCAGAGGGTTCTCGGGGAACCCGAGGGGACTACAGACCAGACGGCGACCCTCCCGTAGGACAGGCCCAGCTTTGGTATGTCCCACTCTCTGGATCATCCGATCAGCTCTAAGGAGAATGGGCATTGGTTCTTACCTGACACGCCATTTCTCTTTGAGCTGAGAGGATCATCCAGCCCCTCCCTTATCTTTCACCATCTGGTGGGGACTTGTTACGGCCAATGAACTGTTAGCTGGTTAGGATGAGAGCACGGCTTTTGTTTTCTCTCGTCTACGCAAAACTGGGGAACGCTACGCTGGAGCCACGTGATGGTGGGAGGAGCGTTCCTCAAAATCAAGCTCAGCCTACAACTGCAGAGACTGAAGCACCACCCACTCTCTCGATGATCCTCTCAGCCCAAAGAGAAATGGCGTGTCAGGTAAGAACCAACGCCTAATTTCTGTCCTCTTGTACAGAAAGGCTGAAAAGCTGCCAAAGCTGGTAAAGGGATGAGCAAAGCATAACTTAGCCCAGGAGGTATGCTGGAAAGATCTTGGGAGACAGGGTGAAAAAGATAGAACATAGAACAACCTATTCTCCAAAGCACCTGAAGGCAAAGCAAGAAACAATTGATGGAAACTAATCAAGGAGAGAAGCAGCCTAGAACTAAGGATAAATTTTCTAATGGTGAGAACAATTAATCAGTGGAATTGCTTTGCCTTCAGAGGTTGCGGGTGCTCCATCACTGAAGGCTTATAACCGTGATGGCGAACCTATGGCACACATGCCACAGGTGGCATGCAGAGCCATTTGTGTGGGCATGCGAACCCCAGCCAAACTTACCTGCACTATGCATGTGCGCGCCTCCCAGATGATTTTCGGGCCGTTTGAGGCTGTTTTCACTCCCCCGGAGACTCAAGGGAAGCCTCTGCAGCCTTGGGAGGCTGAAAAATGGGCCTTCTGGAAATACCAGAAGTGCCTGTTTTCAGCCTCCGGAGGGCCTCTGGAGCCCAGGGGAGGTCATTTTTGCCCTCTCAGAGGCTCGAGGGAAGCCTCTGCAGCCTCGGGAGGCCAAAAAAATGGGACTTCTGGAAATACCAAAAATGCCAAAATGGGCCCGTTTTTGGCCTCCCGAGACTGCAGAGGCTTCCCTCGAGCCTCTGGGATGGCAAAAACAGCCTCGAAACAGACCCAAAATTAGCTAGGAGGCACACACATGCACAGTGCAGGTAAGGGTGTGGGGTGTGGGTGTTGTATGCGCATGCGCAGGGAGGGGCAGGTCACATTGAATTGTGGGTGCCGGCAAGCATATGTGCTATCAGCAGACCACAACAAAAAGGTTCGCCATCACTGGCTTATAAGAAGAAATTGGACAGCCATTTGTCTGGAATGGTATAGGGTTTCCTGCTTGAGCAGGGAGTTTGACTAGAAGACCTCCCAATTCCCTTCCAACTCTGTTATTTGATGTTCTGTTTTGGGTGGTAAATCAGAGCTGGCTCATAGGCTTTAAGTTGCCAACTCCTGCTTTAGTAAATTCTCACTTCCAGCACACTGCTTGTCAACACAGTTTCCCCAAGTAATGTAAATTACACCCTGAGAACTTATTAAGGGTCCCTTTTGAGACTCTTGCCCTTCCCACTATGCAGCTATAGAAGCAGCATTTCTAAGGACCAGAAGGATTATATCCCAGGGTTCTGAAGGACTTGCAGACGTGATCTCGGAACTACTGAACAAAATATTTCAAAGCCCTTGGAACATGGGGGAACTACCAAAGAGCTGGTGTGGTTTCAGTCTACAAAAAGCGGGAAAAGTAGATCTGGGAAACTACAGATCAATCACCCTGAAATCAATATCTAGGTAAATTCTGGAAAATATAATCAAGCACACATTTGTGAATACCTATAAATGAACAAGATAATTACTAGAAGCCAGATCATGCCAGACAAACCTTATTGCCTTCTTTGACAAAGTGACTAAATAACTGCTGTGGACATAGTTTACTTAGACTTCAGTAAAGCATCTGACAAAGTAAATTACAGCCTACTCCTTGGTATAACAGTACAATGTTGGATAGACAATACAACCACCAGACAGATTTGCAACTGGCTGACCAATCGCACTCAGCATGTGTTACATTTAAATAAACTGAAACATGAAGTGGGATACCTCAAGGTTCTGCCTTAAGTCTAGTACTCTTCAGCATCTTCATATGTTATCTAGAGGAGGGTGTAGAAGTAGAACTGATCAAATTTGCCGATGACACCAAGTTGGGAGGAACAGCTAAAATTTTATAAGACAGTCTCAAGATTCAGAAGAATCATGACAGATTGAACACTGGGACTTATCCAACAAAATGCAACTCAGTAATGAGAAAAGTAAGGTCCAATACATAGACAGGAAAAATTAAACACACAGGTACAGAATAAGTGGTACTTAGCTCACAATAGTAACTGTGAGAGGGATCTAGTAGACCAGGGGTGTCAAACTCAAGGCCCGTGGGCCAGATCCGGCCTGCAGGGTGATTAAATCCGGCTCACAAGCCCAGCCTTGGAATATCAAAGGATCGGTCTGTGGTGCCTCTGCCGGCAAAAAATGGCCCCCCAAAACAGACTGAAAACAGGCTGAAAAATGGGCCAAAAACGGGCTGCGTGACCCTCCTTGCCCCATTTTGACCAGTAAAGTGCTGCAGGAGGCGTTCGTCCCGTCTCCCCCCTGCTCCCCACTCACCCTTTGCCAGTCTGCAGAGGAGAACTACAGTGCTGATCCAGCCCTCAAAGAAATCCACTTTGACACCCCTGTAGTAGACCATAACTTACGTATAAGCTGGAAAGGTGTTACAACTGACAAAAAAAGCTAATGTAGTCCTAGGTTGGAGTAACAGAGGAGTAGCATCCAGATCACAAGAAGTGATAATACTACTTTATATTGTGAGGCCACACTTGGAATAATGCATATAGTTCTGCTTTCTATGATATAAAGATGCTGAGACCCTGAAAGCATTTAGAGAAGAATAATGAAGATATCAAGAGGTCTAAATCATATGGAGGCTAAATCATACAATCAATGATTGAGGGAACTAGATGTGCCTAATCTAACAAAGAGAAGGACTGGGATGATATGATAGCAGTCTTCCAATACTTAGGGGCTGCCACAAACAAGGCGTTGGCCTATTCTCCAAAGCACTTGAGGGAAGTACAAGCAGTAACAAATAGAAGAACATTAAACAGAGATCCAACCTAGAACTAAGGAGAAATTTCCTGACAGTGAAAACAATCAGTGGAATGGCTTGCCTCCAAAAGTTGTGGGTGCTCTGTCACTGGAGATTTTCAAGAAGAGATTTGACAGCGATTTGTCCAGAATGGTATAGAGCAGCATTTGCCAACTGGTGGGCCGCGAGAAAATTTTGGTGGGCCACCAAGAAATCTCACCCCCAAAGCAGTTAATCCAGGCTGCGCAGAAACACAAGGCTGCACCTCCCACATGGCCCACAGGAACCCTCCCTACCCACCCACTGCTTACCTGGCAAACTTGCCTGCTAAATTGCTATTTTTCCTTTTACCAACCATCAGCTGTTCTGCTGTGCCAGAAGATTTAGATTAGCTAGGAAGCAGGAAATGGTTGGATTTCTTGCTTTTTAGCTAGTCTTTAGATCTTTGGCTCTGCTTTTAAGCACAGCCGAACCTCCCTTAGGACTGAAGGTTCTATTATTCAGTGCAGATTCATGGCAAGCAACTTTTATGTGACAAACTCAGGTAGCCGATGACAGATCACTGAATGTTTCTGTGAGCAACTCAATCTGCCTGCCTGCTTTGCCTGATTTGGGGTAAAAGTTGCTCTTTTTTAATAAAAAGATTCAATATTTATATAAATATTTATAATATTTACATACAAGCCATGCCCAGCCAATCACATGACCACCAAGCCACACCCACAAATTAGGCCACGCCCACAGAACCGGTTAGTGGTCCCTGGGATTTAAAATTATGAGTTTGGTGGTCCCTGAGATCCAAACGTTGGCGACCCCTGATATAGAGATCTGCTTGAACAGGGAGTTGGACCAAAAGACATTTCAGTTCCCTTCCAACCCTATTAATCCTCTCTTCTTTGTGGCAGCCCTTCAGATATTGGAACACTGTTATCACATCACACCTAGTCCTTTTTTTTACTAGACTAGACATACACAATTCCTGCAACTGTTCTTCATATGTTTTAGCCTCCAGCCCCCTAACCCTCTTCATTGCTCTTTGTTGCTCTTTTCTGCTCTCTTTTCAATATCTCAATAATATGGTCCCAATATGGTTCCAAAAACAAACTTTATACAGCCCAAGATGGACCAAAAACAAAGAATTCAAGTTTGTAATTCTATCTCAGCCTGATGTAGAACCATATTATTTTAATAAAATGTAACCATTTGGATGGTGCTATGAGCCCATATATAAATATCAGTGTTTGCTCTTTTAAGACATTCTATTGCTTTTTCTTTTTAAAAAAAGTTCATTTAGGATTTTCTAAAAAGATATCAAAACATTACAATTTTTAATTCTCAGGATATTTTTATTAAAGATTTTTGAGAACAGGGAAAGGAAAGTTACAAATGCATGGAATGGGAGGTGGAACAGATTTTGCTGTTATTTTGCCATGTTAAATTAAAGTGATGTTTTTTTCCTTTCTTACTCCTGTAGTTGGCCTGTTGCTGTGGTACTGCTGCATGTTCCCTTTGCTGCAATTGTTGCCCAAAGATAAAACAATCAACCAGCACCCGCTTTATGTATGCCTTGTACTTCATCTTGGTGGCTCTCATCTCTTGCATCATGATGTCAGAAACTGTAGCAAAACAAATGAAAGAACATGTAAGTAAAAGCATTTAATTCATGGGGATCCAAGGAGAGAAAAAAGAGGTGCTGGAATAAGTTCTTGAATGAAAAGAAGATATTTTTGAAATTTGAAGGGAACTTACAGAATGAACCACTTTATATTAAACTTGAGTTTTGTAAAATTTTGGAAGGCATAATGATGAATACTGAACTGTTCTCATAATTTATGTTGTACTTTACAACAATTTTACATAGGGGTGTGTGTGTGTGTGAACATATATTCATATGTAATAACTCTTTCAGACATTTTGAAAGACCCCAAACTCTGGTTCAACAGTGCCAAATGTTTCGTCCTGTGTTTCACTTTAAATATTGAGGAGTAGGGAGAGTCATACAATGGATAACTGTTTCCTCAAAGACAAAAAAATTATTGCTCTCTGAAATTTGAGTGCTTGGCATCTTTGAATGAGAGGATGCAAATGAATCCTTTCTTGGAACTCTTTGTCTGTTTTCCATTCCTCTAAGATTGTAGTAATTTAGTTTCTGCTCCGCTGATTATTTTTTGAAGTAGTCTCCTTTGAGTCAAGCTCTATTGCTTTATTTATTTAAAACATTTATATAGCTGCCCATCTTATATCGAATTCCCAATCAGCTCCCAATCAACAATTAAAATAACATCAATACAGGTAATCCTTGTTTTACAAATGGTTCCTTACCAACAGGTTCAACATTATGGCGGACAACCCCAAGCTATTTATGTCCTAGTTCCAAAGTTATAGCCACTGTAATTCTTTCCTCCTTCTTTCAACCTTCCCTCCATTGTTTACCTTTACAACTGACCACAAATGCTGCACACAACCCCCAATCTTCCTCATTCCTCCAGGTTCCTGCAGGAGGATTCTTCCTTAGCTACTGAAACTGAATATTCAAGGTTTTTTTATGGACTTTGTTGCTAAATATGATGCATCTATTCTAGAACCAATGGAAGGGTTTTCCTACAATCAGTATCTACTAAAATCAGTATCTGTAAAAAATTGTTAGCCAAGCTGACCAGATTGTGCAAACAGCCTTGTCCGTATATGTTGCTGGTGAAGCACTGTGCTATTGATTTCCCATGATGAGTAGCATAGTTTACTATTGTTTACTATTGATTTTGAATATTTGGTTTTCTGCTATCTTCCCATGCTGCATATCCAGGATTTTTTTTGGGGGGGGGAGGAAATGACATTTGATAATGATATTTTTAATAGTTAGTATATTTTCTCAATTTAGTGCTGAGAAGTACAGTTTACAGCATTAAAGGCTGTATGTAGCCAGGACTTTGAAAAGATCTCTGTCAAGCCTTCCTGGCAGTTCATAGGGCAGAGAGATTAAGCAAAGAAAAGTGTGTCTGTGTGTGGAGAGGGGGAGAGTGCAGAATAAACTAAAATAGGTTTCAGTCTTGACTGATCTTCTCATGAATTTTGCTCTTGATCAATTAAACACGGTATACCGTGGTAGGATTCTGTATCTGAAAAAGATTAATAAAGCATTAGCTATGTTCCTGATTTATTATGCTGAAAAAGTTTTTCCAGACATTATTAAAACAGTTCAGAGTAGTGTCCTTTCTCAAATCCATAATTTGCTAACATTGGCTAAGTGGAAATGCATCTAGATTTTTGCCTTTCCATCCAATCTTTTCAAAATGTTAATTTCACCCCCTAATTTTTTCTTCATTGTGCTCTTTAATGTTGTAATTACCTTAATTAATACTTAACATGAAATCATTTGGGCTATTAGTAGGCACACATAATTTTGAAAATTGTGAATGAAAGTACCCATGATTTCGTTTCCCTGTTTAATAAGCATGCCGGCTGAGGAATTCTAGAAGTTGAAGTCAACACATCTTCAGATTGCTAAATTTCAGAAACAGTAGTCTAAACTCACCCACTGAGCTTCATGACTGAATGTGTTCCTTCACTCTCATCTGACACATTAACTATTACAATTTACTGTGCTGGCTCTCTGCTCACAGAACTTCTTTTACATTGTGCGAGGGAGGAGGTGTAGTCAAAGTTTGAATCTGCTGCCCTATATTAAAAAAAAAAACTTAAGTACTAAATACTTCTAATTTACAACATTACATTACATTCTATCATGAACTGGCTATTACATCTTCTACATTTTCTTAGTTCACACTTAGTTTAAGTTAAATTTATGTTCTGTGTTATTTTTCTCTAGACCCTCTCAGGTTTTTCTGCAAACAGAATTTAAACGTGGAAAAATGTTTTGAGTTGGAAGGGTTCTCTCTGTTTATAGCCAAAAAAGAAAGGAAAGGGGGGAAAAAAACCAACTGTCTTAATGTTCAGCTCAGTTGCTCCTTTCAGAACTGCCTACCTATGAGGATATAGAGAAGCTTTTATTTTAACTGTAAATGGGTGTGTGTGAGTATATGTCTACATGATTCTATATCAGTGCATCTATTTATAGACGGTTCCATTTGTGAGAGGTGGGTACAAATTTTCATAGGAGGCACAGCCCTAGAATGTAACCAAGGACATAGAAATGTGCTTTTAAGGTGTTTTTTGTGTGTAGCTACAAATTAGCTTGAGGCCAAAATGGGTTACTTGTTGATTTTTTTTTCTGTGGAGTAAAGTGTGGCCTCAAAAGCAAATATTTAAGCAAGTGAGGAGAGGGCTGGAATTTTCCCACTTTTCTGCTATTTTACTTCTGTAATCTTTTAAAAGCCTTCTATGCATTCAAAGTACATCAAGAAATCATGTTTTGCAAGTAGTCCTTATTTAACAGTGGTAATTAGGACTGGAATTTCTGTTGCCTAGCAGTGCTAAACAGTGCAAAATGCACCATCATATAACTCTGCCACTTAACAAAGGCATTCCTGCCAGTCCCTGCTTACTGTCATTAAATATCAGTTGTTAAATGATAACCTCACATGATTGTGCCCTCTTGACTTGCTTGTGGGAAGATGGTGGAAAGGATGGCAAATTGTGATCACATGACCATGATTTGCTGCAACAGTCAGAAGTCTGGGACAGTTGCCAAGCACCCAGATCATTATCACATGTCTGTGGGGGTCACTGCAACAGCCAGAACTTTTAGCACCAGTCATACGTAGCACCCATTCACTATCATTGTAAATCCAAACAGTCACTGAAGGAGTGGCTGTTGAACAAGAACCACCTGCATAGCAGAGGTTGGCAACTTATACCCAAAAGACACGTTCCAATGCTGTTGTATAAACCACATACTGAAAAAGTATGTTGTATGAATCAGAAATAAATTGCTAGGAAATGCAAATGAAGAAGCAGCATGGTTTCTAAATGTTGTATATATGTAAAATGACGGCTTGATAAATCTGAAAGTAACACATTTATCTAAAACTGCTTAATATAGCTATCATCGTACACAGTTACATGCATCTTATCTACAGTACTTCATTGTTCATTTCAGATTTATTTTTATGAAACAGTATGTCAGCATATTCAAGCAGGTGACTCCTGTGAGAAGCTGGTGGGCTACTCTGCAGTTTATCGAGTATGTTTTGGAATGGCGTGTTTCTTTTTCATCTTCTTTTTATTCACAATTAAAATCAACAACAGCAAAAGCTGTCGTGCCTACATCCACAACGGGTAAGCTTGACGGATTTTTTTCATTGAAGTTTTGATGGGATACTCAATGCTAAACAGTTGCATTTCTTCACCAATACAATGACATAGTTTATATCTTCTTTATTTGTTTTACTGGTATTTACTATCCACATTTTTTCCTTTGGTCAGATATTAAAGTACGGTACGGTAATTCTATTCCTTTTCTTTTTCCTGTCTGTTTTTTCTTTTCCAGATTTTGGTTTATTAAACTTCTCATCTTGGCAGCAATGTGCTCAGGAGCCTTTTTCATTCCAGATCAAGATACTTTTCTTAAAGGTACACGTTTTAAAAAAGAACTGGCTAATGTTTTTCTCCACGGTCGAATATATACAGGTATCATGTTACAGGTGATACGTTGTAGGAAAAGAAGTGGAAGGGTTATTTGGCACTTGTAAAAGTGACAGTTTTAGAAAAACTAAATCTTTAACAGCACCATTGAGCAAGATATTTCTTCATTCACAGACATCAAAAGATTTAGGCCAGGGGTGTCAAACTTACATCATCACGACAGCATCACATGATGTAGCAGAACTTCCCCTTCACTAAACCGGGCGTGGGCGTGGCTAGCATGTGACACATCCTGCCCACAGGCCGGGAGTTTGACAATCTCAGAAAACTTCAACTTCAACATATAGTTGACCCATTGCAACTGTAAATTGACAAAGTACTTGTAATCTAACTCACATATAATTTGCTTATGCATAACCATCCTGCTTTCCCCTTTTTCTTCTCCCCCTCCACTTTACCCTAACTGAAATTCTACATCAGTCTAGCCTATTATATGCAGCTGATAAAAGTGGAGCTACAGTTTACCAAAGGATATGCCTTCTAATACATTTTTAAGAGGATATGCAGGTATGCTATATTTGTTACAAATTCAGACTTTTACAACCACTGTAGCTGTTGAAACAGCCATAGAATGGTGCATTTTTATACCAATCCAGTTTCTTTCTGGAAAAATGAACTGAAGTAGGCATCTATACACGAGACAAAGACAGAACAAAGGGGTGATAGGATTGTAGAAGGATGCAGACTAAATCAAACTTGCATACTATTATGTACAGTTACAGATAAAAAAAACTGCCTTGGAAATTATTATTTTAAGGGATTTTTTTTTGCAGATTTTTTTGTTTTTTAAGGGGTTTGTTTTTGGCAGATGTAGTGAGCTGTTTCCCAATATTCAGCTCCTTTTAGTTAGAAAGTAATTGTGAAAGACTCCGATAAAAGAATTTTATAAATCTATGTTGATTGCGTATATTGTTTGGATTGTGCTCTGTTGTTTAGATCATGAAAAATAGCTATGTAGAAACATCAACATCTCAGAGCATACAGTAAGTTAATCCTCCTCCTTTAGATAATGGTTCAGATGACGGTGCTTTGTCATTAAATGTGAAAATATTAAACCTGGTGAACATAGATAGTTCCTGTTGCAAAAATGTACATTGTACATAAACTCAAAGAAAAACCAAAGCCAATGTAAAATTGTACTTCATAATTTTGTTTTACCTAATTAAACCATTCTTAGGTTAAAATAACTTTTGTACAATAGGACATCACTTTTTCCAAGTTGTTTTTCAAGAACAAATCTTGCACAGTTCAAATGAGGTCATACAATCAAAGGCCAACTGTACAAGGAATTAAAAGCCAGCTTCTTGTTTGCACTGGGAAGGACATGGGAAGTTGGGCAGAAGCTGAAAGGAAGACACTGCAGTGCAGAAGGAAGATAAGGCTAAGAATCTGTTGAAGGTTAAATTGATCTTTTTCAGCTTAAATTCCTCTCCCTTTCCAAAAGTGTGCCTTACCTTAGCAAGGAAGCTGCAGTCACAACAGCTTCTCTGTCTGAGAAAGAGTATTTTAAAGTTTAGATGTTCCTCAAATGAAATACCCTGTCACCACAATGCTCATTGTGCAGCTGAACTACTGTAGCTTACAGAAATTCAATTAGTTCCTCATGTATAACAATTGAATCAAACTGCATTTGCTTTTCTAATGGGGCAGGCCAGCAGCCACTGCACTTAAACTTTCTAACAGTTTAATTAGTCTTCAATTTGATGACATTTACTATGCAAATTTGAGATTTCTTGCAGAGCTTCCATTTTGTTACTAAAAGAATCTTCTGTACTAATATCCGATAGCAGTTCCAATTAATCAAGGCAATTTGCTAGTTACAAATGCTTGTAGATGGCAGAGTCCAAACTCTGGAAGAAAAAGAAAATAGAGTGCTTTAGAACATGTGCAGTAGTACAATCTTGATTTTTGAATTTTATTTATTTATCAAGTTTGTATGGCCATCCAGTTCACAAATAGTTGACCCTGGGTGGCATACTAGATTTAACAGTGTTTTTATTCATTCATTTAACATGATACTTATGATCAGAAACCTTTTTCAAACCATTTATACTTTTAAGTTGAATAACTGACAGAAGTTTCAAGATATTATCCTCGCACTAAGACATTTAATTCAAAAAAAGCAGCTTTTTTAAAATCTGAGACTCGTTGTTCTCTGAACACTGAATTTAGCTCATTTCTTTACTCATTCAGTTCATTGCCCAGCATCTGGAGAGCAAGCCCCTGATGCAACAAAAAATATCAGCCTTCACTACAGAAAGCTCTTTCTCTCTTATCTAAAATTATATGTCATAATGTCCTCTAGCAGTCCAACCACTCCCTGCATTCAGTTGCTTCTGTAATTGCATTGGCACTTCTTGAATTCTTTTCAAGTGTGACATAATGTGCCTTGCCAATAACTCATGCAAATTTTATCTGTAAACAGGAGCTGCGTTAATTGTAGAGTAGCTTTCTATTACTTGGGTCTGTCCAAATGTGTTGAAGGCAATAATTCTTTTGCCAATGTGGCCAAAACACAACATATTTTAAAGGCAAAAAGAAGGCTATTACAGATAGTCCATTTCTGTGTTTTCCCCTGTGAATAAACTCAGAGTAGACAATGAACTTCATTATGAAGATGGAAATATACTCAGGATTATTTGAGAGTTTCATAAAACAATAGATGTTTTATTTTTGTTATTTGGATGCCAATGCCTGTATGTGTATATGTTGCAAAACTTATCAAATTTTAATCCCACCCTGTAATTTGGAATGTATTTCTATAAAGACTTTTTAGGATTCATGCATTTTTAACCTTTTGTTTTATGTATAAAATGCTTAAAATATATTTTTTTAAAAATTTTCTGCTGTTTTGCAAAATAATTTAATTTGCTCTGTGTGTGTGTGTGTGTGTGTGTAATGTTACGCATGCAGTATTTTAATATTCATGCATTATATAATGGGAACCTGTGTTAAAAAATTAATAATTAGTATTCATAGTCTGTATTTTCACAATACTGAGTAATAATTGAGGTCCATAATACATGGAAGTAATTGCTAGAAAGGAGTATGCTTTTCTGAAACTCTGTCTCTGTGTGTGTGTGGGGGGGTATGAATATATATCTGGTGAATATATTTAAAGTGTATCCTCCTTACCATAATTTAATTGCTTTATAAATGTAATGAATAAAAATGATATTTTTCTATATGAGTCATAATTAATGAAGCAATTTTTATGTTTTCGGCAGCTTGGCGTTATGTTGGTGCTACAGGAGGCTTCCTCTTCATTATCATTCAGCTTATCCTCCTTGTAGAATTTGCACACAAATGGAATAAAAACTGGTATGTTTCTTTCATGCCTGCATATAAGAGGAAGTGTCTGTTTAGCTGAAGTCTATTTTTAAAATTTAAAAACAATCAGAATCACAGTTGATCTGTGTTAAAGTTTTACAGCAGGCATTCCTGTTAAGTTTTTCTCTTCAATTGTTTCTTTGTTTTTAACTATCCAGCTTCCTCTGTAACTTTTTATACATCTAACTTCCTATTTATTGCCTCTAGTACTTTTCACTTGGCTAAACAAGCCTGCTGCATCATTCCTTCAGCTGGTTCTCTTAGTTTCAGTTATTAAAAATGTGTGACATTCATAAGAGAGTTTATATCTAAATTTAAAGATAAAAATCTAAATCTTCGTGGGGTTTAACAATTACTGAATTGTTCTCCCTTGTCCAATTTTTTTCAAGATTCTTAGATCTTGTTATTGTAATCTAAATTTAGAAGAAGTATCTTTAATCGTTCCAAATACATCCTAAAGCAGGAGTGTCAAACTGGATTTCTTCAAGTGCCAGATCAGCATTGTAGTTCTCCTCCATGGGCAGGATGGATGCCTCCCCTACAGCACCCTGCCGGCCAAAATAGGGCACAAGAGGATCCGTTGGGGGTGCTGCCACTTGTTTTCACCCTCCATAGCCTCCTGCAATACTCACCCGGCCATTTTGGACCTGTTTTTTGGGTCTGTTTTCAGCCCTTTTGGGGGGGCATTTTCAGCCGACAGAATGCTGCAGGAGGCCATAGAGAGTGAAAACGAGGCACCGGGGGGGGGGGTGTCACGCAGCCTGTTTTAGACACCACAGAGGCACCACAGGCCATCCCTTCCATATTTCTAGGCTGGCTCCGTAGGCCGGATTTAAGCGCCCCAATCTGGCCAATAGTCTTTGTGTTTGACACCCCTGTCCTAAAGTAAACTTTAGATTATCTTAAATCAATTGTTTTAATTTGCATAAAACAAAGCAGTATCTTTTTGTAGCCTTGAAAGTTTCACCATATTGATCACAGGTTAATCTATATATCTGTCCCACATACCTTATTTTAAATATTGAAGACATAACACGTTTTTAGAAATAGGCATCTTTTAAGCTGATCAGTCAAGTCACCTGTCTGTTCCCAAGTTTAACTTCCCATCTCTCCAGCAAAGTTTAAGAAACCTAACTTTAGGCTGATCAGTAAGATGCATGCTCTTTGAGAGTGAAATAAGTTACACATTACTCAATATATTGCTGGTATAACTAGACACAGTACAAACTATAGTTCGTACAGTGCAATATTAATGCATTATCAGGGGTTTTCAGTTCAATTGAATAGAATGCAAAGGATGTGTATATTTTATTTTTATAGTTATGTACACTGAAGATGGCATTTAATTTTATTGTATGAGGTGCAGTGATGATAAATAAACTAAACTAAGCTAAACTAAACTAATAAAATGCAGTAATCTAAATACCTTGTAAATTTAAAATAATAAGTGAACATCCATGTCTAAAGAACAATACTTTCCTGCATAAAGATTTAATTCTTAATCCACTTCACAAAGGACTAATGCACGAATCTCCTTTGGGAGCTTCACAATGCTCAGTATCGTTTGTTTTTATTCAAGTGTAATGCATAATTGCTTTTCTTTCCCAAACAGGACATCTGGCACAAAGCACAATCAACTTTGGTACGGCTCCTTAGCTCTTGTGACTCTCACACTGTATTCCGTTGCTGTTGGAGCTCTAGTTGTGATGGCTGTCTTTTATACCCGTGCTGATGGCTGTACATTTAACAAGATCCTGCTTGGTGTCAATGGTGGCTTGTGCTTGCTTATTTCAATGGTAGCCATTTCACCTTGTGTCCAAAACCGTAAGCAAGTTCTTTTACTGTCACTCTGGACTTGGTTGCTTGGAATTGGAGGTCATTTCCTAGCCATATTCAATCCCTTAGTTTATCACAAATCATAATCTGGGAAAAAATAAAAAGACTGCTCGAAGGTCAGGTCATAGGACCAGTAATAGAAAAAAAAGGCCTCAAATTGTGTCTGGGTTAACTGAGCCTATTCATGTCCTCTTAACACTGCAAACTAAAACATTGTTTTGTGTATAAAATGCAGTAGTTGTAAAGCATAGGCAAGGTTGATTTTATTGCTTTGATTTTAAAAATCATTTTTCTGCAATAAAATTGTACTTATTCTGAAGTAATGGAGAGACCACCATAAGACCTAAATCTGGAATTACTAACTGCCATATCTCCTGATTTTCAGTAACTCAGTTGAATTTCAAATTTTTTTTGGTCTATCACCCATGATCTCTGACATATCAGTTGAAACCTTTTTGTGGAAGGGAATCAATTTATATCCACTGGTGGTTTTATCAGTCCACTCATGTAAAGCTCCCCGTGTTAGACAGGTTACATCATGGTGGTAACTCAGCAGGAGAGAGCATGTTTTCCATGAAGCTGGTCCCAAATTCAATCCCTGACTTCCAACTCTTAAAAAGCACTAAACAGAAGGCTTTATAAAATACTTCAAGGTAAAATACTTCAAGGTTAACAATTCTTAATGCCTTTTTGGCTATGTAGTTACAATGGGCTCTAGCACTTAGATCATTAGAGATGAGTACTCCAAGGTCCTTGACGGAGTTTGGATCATCAACAAGGTCTTGACTATTCAGCTTGTATTTTATTTTCTGATTTTTTCTTTGCCAGTATGTCAGACAGAGCAATTTATTTGTTGAGATTTGAAGTTGCAATTTGTTTGACCATTCTGATACATAGTTGTTCTGTCTCACCTTTCTTCTTTCCAAAAGATGAAAGAGTACAAATTCACACAAACACAGGCAGGCAGGCTGGCTCGGACTTCACAGAGATAATTCTTTGGAACTGATAATGTCCTTGGCATTCCAACACGCTCTGCCTGCCAAGTCCGAACTGATAACAAGTAAAAAGCTACTCCCAGAAAATTACAAGGCAGACCATAAAAATCATTCACAAAGAAAACCTGAAGCAAGATTAAACTTTGTCCCATACAAAGTTCCAGCCGACAACACACCCATTTTTATCCCCTGTGGGGTGTGGCTCAATGACTCAGCTCACTCTCTGACCCTCCCACGCCTCCTACGTTGCTGCTCACGTTTCTTCCTACGACACTGCTTAGGATCAAGCCAACATTCTTCCTCTTGACTCCCTGTCATGGGCTGCTCCGATATGCCTTCCTCCTGATTAATCTCAGGCTGTTCCTCTCGGTTGTCTGATGAAACCTGAGGCATTATCAGGGAGGAAGGCATTGCCAGAGAGGAAGGTCCTGGGGAGGAAGGCATTCCCAGTTCCTCCTCCTCATCTTCCGAGTCCTCTTCCTCTAACAGCACAGGCTCGGGAATCGGAGCAACAACACATAGTTGAGATCTTTTTGAAGGGTAGCAGTATTGGGGGACACCACTGTTGACAGATACTGAATTTGATAGGACTCTCCCAATTTTGACCATTTGTTGTCTATTTGACAGGAATGCTTCTATCCAGTTATGCAGATGTCCAAAGATACCATAAGATTTTAGTTTTAGGAGTACCACTGAATCAAAGGCTTTACAGAAGTCTATGTAAATTGACTCTATTGCTTTGCCCTGATTGAGTTGTGTAGTCCATATGTTTTTGCAGTGTAAGAGTTGCAAATTACAGAAAAGTTGTGTTCCTGCACAGCCTGGATTACTTAGTTTAATTTATTGTCATAGCACCTCGTACAACAAAATCAAACACCATCTTCAGTGCGCATCAATAAACATAAACACACATCCTTCACACTCCACATTAATTGCTTGGGGGTGCTTTGTGGGTGAAATTTCTCTGTGGACCACCAAAATTTTCTCGCAGACCACCTGTGGTCCCCGGCCCACTAGTTGGCGACCACTGGCCTAGAACTCCAGATTTTTCATTAAAATTAGTAGTAGTAGTAGCTGAAGATTGTTTCAGGGATTGAGAAATGGTGAAGAAACAAGTTTCTGTTTTTTATATTTCTATTTATGTTTAGAATAGTCCAGAAATACATAGCCGCCTTCAGATCAAGAGCAATACTTGAACCTTAGGTTTTGAGTTGCTGAAGACTATATTTTAAGAAATGAGTGGAATGACTGAGGCAAATGAAAACATTATTTTTTACTGTTAAAATGACTACTCCTCGTTATTTAATCATTTCCTTTGGGTCATAGTATAATTTTTAGTCTTGTGTCAATATCTGAAGAGATGCTGAGGGATCTACTAGGACCCATCCCTAAAGAACTCCTTTTGAAATCAAAGCAATTTCTGTTAGTCTCAACTGCTTTGTGAACATTGATTTCAGGGAGGTTTCTCTAAACATGACTAAATCTATATATAAACTATTAGTGCTTGGTATATGTTTAGTTTTCCCAACACCCCTTCTTCTCAGTGTGGTTATTTCGGGGAAATGAGAGTACATTTTTGTGTGTTAAACTGAGATTTAGAGTTCAGTTTTAACTTGAGTTTTCTCAGCTGTTTGTATTTTGTCAAGATTCACTTTATCCTCTTGAACTTTTACTACACTTTGGGAACTGAATTATGAATTACACTTTCGGGAACTGAATTATTTGTCCCTCTTTTGATGGACTGGCAGAATAGCAAGGAGAAGTAATTTGAAAGGTTTGTCATAACTTTCACAAAGATCTATTCCTCATATATTTTGTTCTGTGACTAGGGTTGGATCTGTGATTCCTGTTTTTATTCAGCTAAAGCACTCCTTCTATCTGTGAAGGAGAGCCCTGAATTTAAGATTAAAGGTCCATGAGCTCAAACAAAACATGATTTACAGTATGAATCTTTTTACCAAAGAAAAGTCTACAGATGTATCCCTGTTTTAACATTTCAGGTCAACCTCATTCTGGCTTGTTGCAGTCAGGCATTATCAGCTGCTATGTCATGTACCTCACATTCTCATCTCTTTCAAGCAAACCTCCAGAAATGAGTAAGTTACCTTGAATTAAAAATCAGCATATACATGTGCACTGATTATCTATATAAAATTATCCTTCTGTCAATGTTGTACTTTCCAAATAACATTGGCTATGCTAATTGGCAATTCTGAAAACCCAGAGCACCTTGAAATCACCAAACTCCCAATAACACCACCAATAATGTATTGTGTGAGATGTACTATATCAATTAATACATCTAATTAAAGCAAAAGGAATTGCAGCAACTTTATCTTGTAAATTATCTCTTCAGATGTTTAAATCACAAACAGTTTCAATAATATTTTCCACATTTAAAAGTAATGTGTTTCTTTTTAAATGAAATAATTCCTGTTTTGAAAATCAAAGGTGGGAATCAATTCTGCTTTCTCCAGCAGCCCTCATACAGTTCAGGAATCAGCTGCACAGACTTAGAAAATCTTCCACAAATTAAAAGATGCAGGGAATTTGAAAGAAGGGAACATGCCATTGTCCAAGCTAAAGCATATGTAGATAATTGGATACATGAAATATAAAATTAATTGTGCTAATTGTGGGCTTTTTTTCAAGTCCTAGATGGGAAACAAAATATAACAATCTGTGTGCCTGACTTTGGCCAAGGGCTGCAAACAGATGAAAATTTGGTGACTGGGCTGGGAACTACAATTTTATTCTGTTGCATTTTATATTCCTGGTAAGTCTCCATTTCAGCTGTAATACAATTTTATGCCAATAGACAGATAGATACCTGTTTACTTCTTGGAGGGGAGTAACTATTTGACAGCTTTCTGCAATAGCTTGTTATCTATCAAATTAAAACATACATAACACTTTTATTTAAGGAATTGGAAAATGGTATAATTGAAAAAACTATGGGTAGTCATTGACTTCGGACCACAATTGGGACCAAAAAATTGGTCGCTAAGCAATGAAATCTTTAAAAGTATTCATAGGACCAGATCTGATTTTATGACCATTTTTATTGAAACTGTTAAATGAATCACACAGTTCTTAAGCAAATCCAGTTTCTCCAATTGTCTTTTCTTGTCGGAAGCTGTTTGGGAAATTCACAGCAACTTTTGTAAATATGAGCTGATTGCCAAGAGCCCAAATTGTGACCATGTGACCACAGGATAATGCAACTGTTATAATTTCAAGGATGGATTGTAACTTTTTCTTAAGCTGTTGTAAGTTCGAACCATCATTAAATGGTCATAGGTCAAGGAATACATCTAGTGTACAAGGTTCAGGTAGTCTTCAACTTATAACCAAAATTGGACCCAAAATTTTCATTGCTAGACGAGGCAGTTGTTAAGTGAATCATGCCCATTGCTGCTGCCTTTCTTGCCATGGTTGTTAAGCAAATCACTGCAGTTGTTAAGTGAATCATGTGGTTCTTAAGCCCCATTTACTTTGCCTGTTGGAAATCTGCTAGGATGGTCACAAATGAGCCTAGAATTCCGCAACATAAATGCATGCCTTATGCAGTCTCCCAAGAATCAGATACGGCTGAACAGAAGGAAAAAAAAATGTTAGAATAGACCATTTTTATCAAGTTTCTGTTGCTTTCCATGGAAGAGGCAATTTACATATTAATCAAGGCTCTTTGATCTTCAAAGCTTCTATGTTAAATTTAATCCCATAGGAATTGGCATCTTGTTGAAAACGTTTATGTTGTTAGGAAAAGAAAATATCCCTTGTACATCAATATACAATATTATTACACAACCATCTTTTCTTTCTGTTTTTTCTCTAGTTTGACCTCAACAACAAGAGCAAGCTCTGAAGCACTCAGAGGGATATATGTAACACCTGAAACTGAAGTGAGTCATTATTGTCATACAATCCGTTGCTCTAGCCCAGGAGTGTCCAACCTTGGCAACTTTAAGACTTGTGGACTTCAACTCCCAGAATTCCCCAGCCAGAAGAATGTATGGCTGATTGGGAATTCTGAAAGTTGAAGTCCACAAGTCTTGCCAAGGTTGGACACCACTGTTTTTAGTTAAAAGCAGATGGCTTCTTGGTGAGACACCTACTTTAGTCATTCCCCCATGTCCCTTTAAGCTTTTCTCCATTCTCTGATTAGCTTTTGCAAGATGACCAAGTCAAATCAGAACAGATTCTTATTTCATTCCAAAATTGAAGGAATTGCCACTTCAATATAGAACAAGGTAGGCTGGGGTTAACTGTAAAAGGCCTCTTTTGATTAGATGGTCCTTTTCTTAAGTCTTGTTGCCTTATTGGCATGATGCCTTTTTCCCTCTCACCTGGTGAAACAGAAATCTGCATAGTGAAGTTTCTACACGAGAGCAAATCTGCAAATGGAAACATGTAGTTTGCCCAGATTTCATGGTTAGTTGTTCTACTTTGATGTACAGTCGCAAATAACTATAAGATAAGGTTATGAGACAAGGTGATGCAGTGGTTAGAGTGCAGTACTGCAGGCTATTTCTGCTGATTGCAATTTGACAATTGAAATCTCATCAGACTCTAGATTTACTCAGCCTTCCATCCTTACGAGTTGGGTAAAATGAGGATCAAATGGTTGGGAGCAATATGCTGATTTTGTAACCGTTTAGAGAGACTATAAAGCACTGTAAAGCGATATATAAGTCTAAGTGCTATTGCTATTATAGTGTTGTGTTTTTTCAAGGGAAAGATTTGGAATCAGACATTATAACAGTGTAATAAATGGTCACACAGAGAGTTGTATATTTTCATGTTTTATCATTATTCTTTTTAAATATTTTTTTCATTTGCCAATTTACTGTCTATTGAAGCTCACCTAGAAATTTTAACATAGTTTCACATATTAAAAAAGCTATAGAGTTTTTGCTCAGGAGGATTCTAAATATCAGATATGCAGGCTATTTGTGTAAAAGAAAAAACAATAGAATATAGAGAGGTGGAAAATATATTTTATACTAGGTTGTATGTGCAGATACTGATTGTATTAGTGGTTCATAGTCCCTTCTATGTTATATGGAGTTACATATATAAAGAAAGAAGAAATACATTGCAGCCAGGGGTGGGATTCAAATTTTTAACAACCGGTTCTGTGGGCGAGGCTTAGTTGGTGGGCGTGGCTTGGTGGTCATGTGAATGGGTGGACATGGCTTGGTGGTCATGTTATTGGCTGGGCGTGGCCAACTCAATATCACTCACATCGAAGCACACATCTCCTCATCTGGCCTCTCATGACTGTGGGGATGCTGCAACAGTCGTAAGTGTGAAAAACGGTCATAAGTCACTTTTTTCAGTGCCATTGTCACTCCACAGAAGCCAAGTACCAGCAAAGGAGGGGGAAAAATCTCCAGAGAAGTTCCTGAGACAGGAAGTCTAGTCCTGTCAAGAATGTAATAAGGATTAACTGAGAGGTGGTTTCTGTAAGCAACACCAGAATGTTTCCTTCTTGCCTTCCTTACAGATTTAGGCCAGTAATTTCTTCTAACAACCGGTTCCCCAAACTGCTTAGAATGTTAACAACCGGTTCTAGCGAATAGGTACGAACTGGTAGAATCCCACCCATGATTGTAGCATTATAATGTCAAAGCGGTCAAGCCACAATGTTCAGGGTCTTGATATCATATCTGTACTGCCTCATGTTTTCAAGGCAAGTCAACTATCATATCAACCATCTCTATTTTGGTCTGGCTTATATAAGCACAATCAAATGCAAACATAATTTAGATTTCAATATCTGTTGCTGCCAACTTGTTTGAGTTAACAGAAGATCTACAACCTGTTTTTATGTTAGTATCCCACCAGTTGGTACTTTTGCAGGTGCTATTGAAGTGTTAGCATTCGAAGAGATATTTCAGAACAGGCCTCAATGTCTTTCTGGGACATTGGGTATTAACCTATTTTAATGCTTTCCTTAATGTTGCTGTCTTCCTTATCCTTTCCATCTTGTTTGGACTAGCACCAATGTCAAAGTTGTGACATGTGGCATCCCACGTTTGCCACTTCAGACAGTGCTACCAGAAAGCAGCATTCTTGTGCTAAGCAAGAGCCAGCCCAGATGGATGCTGTCTGGGACAATAGACTGAGCTGCACGAGAGAGCTCAGAAATGTAGTACTGAAGTGTACCATAATAGCATTATTTTTAGATCATTTGCTCTTAAAGAGCACTACAAGAACTATTGTAGGGAAACATAAAGAGAAGACTAGCAGCAGGCAACTAATTGTAGGTCCCATTCTTCCCTATGACAGAAGCTCTTTTGTCTCCTGATTAGAAATGTAAACATAATTCTCCATCTGCTTCTTTTAAATAGAGAGGCTTTCTTGCATCTGAACATGACTGTTAGTCACATTGTGAAGGACTCTTTATATGCATGGCAACATTGCTAACTGCATCTTGCAAGGATTTCTGAGACCAGAATATCTGCTAAACATAACTTTTTACGTTGCTATTTTGGTGTTCATACTTACATACATAATTAGAGACTGTCAAAATTAAACATGTGCATTTACAGAATGTACTTCCATGCAATAATCATTTGTCAAAACTGAGGCATATTCCTTTGCTTTTAAAAATATTTTATACATATTTTTTTTTAAATTAACTTTTCTTTAAAACCCTACTTATTAATATGTATATTACAAAATTACATAGCTAACTACCGGCAACTACCAATAATCCTTGCTGACCGACCACTTGTTCAGCAGCCATTCAAAGTTACAACAGCACAAAGCGAGTGAGACTTACAATTTCAGTCACAATGTTTCTGCCGTCAAGTGATCATGATTCAGGCACTTGGCAATTGACTTGCACTTAAAACAGTTGTAGAATCTCATGGATACATCATTATTTTCAGTCTTCCCTGCTGGCTTTCTGCAGAGTCAGTGGGGAAACTAGCATGAAAGTTGTAAGTTGCTCCTGTTCCCGCCACTTTCTCTCCCGAGGATTCCCTGCACAACAGTGAGCAGATGACTAGTTGTCCTCATACATGACATGCACACACACATCCAGTCCACCTATCCTCAAGCTGTGCACTCCTAGCCCTGCCACACTTGAACCATATGCACACGGCTCTGCTGCAGTCGCACACCACAGAGCTGTGCACCCCTTGGCTTTGCCATGCTCAATGCTCTACAGCCTGAATCAGGGAAGGAATGCTGCACTCATGCTGCACTGCAGTCATGCAACACAGCACTCCCTCCACCAGTCAGCCACACTCTATAGCAGAGGTGTCAAACTGGATTGACTTTGTTGAAAGCCAGTAGGCAGTCACAAATTCTGGTCCTGTGAGATGGCAACAGAGACTGGTGCAATCACATGCCTTGCTTTATGACCACGTTGCTTAGCAATGGAAATTCCAGTCGCAATTATCGTCATTAAGCAAGGAGTACCTATATGTTGCTATTATAAAAAAAACAATCTGCTTTCAAAGAAAAAAAACTAAGAACAAAATCCATTCTTTTCAAGCATATATTTCAAGCTTTTTCTTTTTAATGTAAACTATCGACAGAAAGTTGCCAGTATAAAAATCATGGCACCATGGTCCTTTGAACGAAAATGAACGTACTTCAGAAAGACTACAAAATAATTTGCTTGGTTTTAAGTTCACTGTGCAGTGAATTCAATCCAGTGTTGTCCTTTTACTAATAACGTTTCCTTGAAATATTTTGAGGAATATCAGTATTGACTTATTTGTTTCTGAATTAGTGGAAAAAAACCTTTTGCTTTTGTGTCTCTGTTGTAGATAGCTCGCTGCTGTTTCTGCTGTACTCCTGATGGAGATGGTAAGAATTGCCTTTTTTTTTTCCTTTCATGCGGATTTGTATTCTTTAAAACAGAGAAAGCAGGAGACTGTGAGCTCAAGTCCCGCCTTAGCTATGAAAGCCATCTGGGTGACTTTTGGCCAGTCACTCTGTCTCAGCTCAACCCACCTCACAGGAGGAAGGTGTGTTGGATATGTTGGCTGTCTTGAGTTATTAGTAAAAAGAATAAAGGTGGGATAAAAAATATTTATTTATTTAGCCTGTGGCGTACAGCAATCTACAAACGCTAGACACAAAGCAGCCCTGACAGCCTTAACTGCTAGTTCATTCTGTTCAACACTTGTGTGTTTATCCTGGTTGCACCACAGGGGCAAACTAGCTTTCACCAGCTGACTAGCAGTGCTTGGGTTGCTGGCTTTTCCAGGCTTCTCTGCTGGTCTCCCCATCCTCCTGTTGCATTGCCTCGCATCCGGCCAGGTCCAGCATCAGCTTGCGCTCTCCACACACATGAACACAACTAGGCTTTTCCCACCAAAGTTATATCCATTTATGCACTTGCAATATTTCATGGTTTCAAATTGCTGAGTAGACGAGAATTGGGGAACAAGTGGCAGGAATTCACCCCTTCTTGCGAAGCTGGGCTTGAACTGCTGAAGTGCAGGCCATTTCTGACCAGTCATTAAGCTGCTGCGCCACCGCATCCACTCAAGATACAAATAATTTCTAATTCTGATTGCCTTTGAATTTGACTGGTTTGTAGATTATATTAGTGCTAACAATTCCATAAAAATGTTCCCTTGTGTTTCAAACTATTCCCACAGACACAGAAATAGATTCTTTTTAAAGCTGTAATTAATAAATTATGATTACTAACAGAAGTACTATGATTTATTTTTTGGATTAGTTAAGTTTTCAGCTACCAGTTATTTGCCTTCACCAGCAGGAATTGAGATTAGAGGCTACATAGAATGCTAGTTTATTACATATTTGGGGTGAGGGAGAGCCTATTGGAGATATGATCGCATTTTCAGAATCTTCAAATGCATATGGAATCTCTTAAAACTTGAGATACATGTGTATTAAAAAGATTCTCTTGAAAAGTTATTTTTATCATCTTAAAGCATTGCAGTTTTTCCTTTTTAGATTTGCTTCTGTGTGTGGAGAAAAACCATATAACCACACAAGAAGTATAAAACTTAAAATATATGTTACAACCACAAGCATGTTGATTACAGACACAACTTTAAAAAGAACATATTTTTGGATGGAAGATGGCATTTTCATCCCATGTGTCAGTGGAATATATTTTCTTCTGGAATTAATTGTAATAGATTGCCATTAAATTGAGAAGAAAATTCTCAACGATGAGAAGGGTTGTAGTTCAGTAAAGTTTGTATTCATGTGTCCTTCCACAAGTGGGAAGGATATCCACAAGGCTAATGAGAAATGAATATGAAAGCACATATCAAACAGAAGAGGAGCCACTTCAGAAAGTTTCTTTTGACTCTCTTCCAGTCAGAATTCTTGACCCTAATATAAATTGCTCAAGGTCAGGAGTTTTAAACTTCAGCTCTCAATGACTGTATACCTTGACCAGATCACCAACTATCACTTTAATCAAAAATACTCTTAAAGGAAGATCAATATGAAAGGAGACTAATTAAATATGGTTAGTTTTAGCGTACCACTTTAGAAATGGATTCCCCGCCCCCCCTTCCCAATCTTTTTAGTTGAGTTTCAGTCAAGACAATCCTAGCTTGGCTTAGCTCAAAAGTAATCCGATAGGGGTTTTTCTCAGGTAAGTGTGTGGGTATGGGTGTCTAAAATGTTTCAGAATTGAAATGACCCTGATCAAATGCAAAATGGCTGCATCAATTTTTTTCAGAAGTGTTTTGAAGTTAAAACAGCTGTCGCAGGGCCATTCCAGGCTTACCACAGCTGTTTCAAACTCAACACTGGGTTATTTTGCATTGTTAATTTTATTCTGAGTATATGTTACTGATTTAAATCTAAAGTATATCATATTTCTCTTTATGTTTGTTTTACCCAGCTGAGGTTGAAGAGCATATTGGGGGAAAAGGCGGTCAGAGAGTAATTTATGATGAAAAGAAAGGAACAGTGTACAGCTATGCTTATTTCCACTTTGTATTCTTCTTGGCGTCTCTTTACGTGATGATGACTGTTACCCATTGGTTCCAGTAAGTCCCTCGGAAAAAAATGTATAGTTTGATGTTATGTTGTCAGAACCCCTCTGGTCCTCTTTCTCCAGTCAGCCCTTTCATAATGGCTCCAAAGCAGTCTAGCCTTCTGGAGAAGAATTTGGGAGGACTGCATGGAACCTAATGGGGTAGAAATGAAATGACACTCCTGACCGTATTAATATACAAAACACTAAATATAAAATGGCAACTGTGCACATAACAAAGCCACAAGGTGACTTCCACTCCACTGACCCCCTAATGCCTGAGAGAAGAGTCAGGCCTTGACAGTTTTCTAAAGGTGAGAAAAGTTGGGGCTCAGGGGAGGAGGAGGGAGATCAGTCTAGGTCCCATAAGATGACAGAACATGAAAAATGCATGCTATGGGAGCACGTGAGTAGCCAGATGTTCTTGGAAGAAGATAGTCCCTCAAGAAATCTAGTCCTTTGCCAGGCGATGCTTAGGGTAACAGAAACTTCTGAATTAAATCTCACCTTTCACACAAACTATTAGGTGGTTTTAGACAGCTCATTATACCATCAGCATGAGCCTCATTCCCTGTAAAATCAGGTAAATAATTCTGGCCAGTTATATGAAAATTACTGAGATGATGCAGTTAGATACTTTAAATGCACAAATCCATCTTTCTGTATCTGGAAACAGGATACATCAAATAGAAATTTCAAAAGAAAATGTTTTAGATTTAATTGTTGCACTGCAAATCAACAATAATGGATAATAGCTGGCATTTACAGAACTGTAATCTGAAATGGTTTATTAAAATCACATTTCTTATCACATGTTTACAAGAAATGTCATAAAAATTCATGATGTCTGGTCTGCACAAGTTACTTGAAAGCAGAATCTTACGCATGGGTTATCTGGGAGAAAGTAGCAATGAACGTGTTTGAATATACACACATTTTTTAAAGGAAACAGGATCCAGGGAAGATCAGTACAGTTTCTTTGAAATAAGTCCTCCTAAAATTGCACCAATACATTATCCTTCTAGAATTGATTTGTGTAACAGCAAATTAGGTAACCTCCATTCTCTTTCATTGTAGTTATGAAAATGCTGCAATTGAAAAATTCTTCGTTGGGACCTGGTCCATTTTCTGGATTAAAATGGCTTCTTGCTGGGCATGTGTCCTTTTCTACCTATGGACTCTTCTGGCACCTTTGTGCTGCCCAACCAGAGGATTCTACGTTTGAAACTACTTCTGTTATAACTCCCGTTGATTTAATAAATCACAAAGTCATTTGTATAATCATTTTCCTAACATTGATGGTTAGGACAATGCTTCTCTCATGTAACAGTTACATTTTGAGACAGATTTTTTAAAATATTTTTTTTATTATCTGGATTTAAAGGACACTGAAAAAAAACACATCTAGTTCAATGTGGCAAGTCAGCTGGACCTTGAATATAATGTGCATATGTGTTTGGTATTCCATAATAAGTAATACACTTGAACCCTTTTATTTAGATGTATGAAAAAAAGTTTAACACTTCACTAGATAAATATGTCATATTTGGTGGGAAGAGTATGAGGTCAAGAAGGTTTTTATTCTGTAACAGATCTCAGTAAATTATTACAAATCTGGATTGTGAATGAGAAAAGATTTGTGGGTATAAAATATTTATTTATATTAATGAAAAGCACCTTTTATGAATCATTGGGTGACAAGACATGGAACCTAAAAATTTGACTGGGATGTGCAACACTGTAAATGTTGGTGCAATTAATTAACTATTATGAGCCACTGAGGGACTAGATGCATTTATCAAAGTATTCGGTTAGGAATAGTGGACGACAAAATAAGAATTCTGTTAAAAAGTATTTTTAGTAGGTCTGTGGATTTGTTTTTCTTTATCTTTCCTGCATCTCTTTGGTTTCATAAATGTATTTTGATGCACTCATATTTAAATTCAATAGATAAATTAGGAAAAAACAATTTAATTCAAAGTAATTTTATTATCATAGTTTGAACTGTATCTTCAGTGGTCATAAACATTTTTCATTTCCAATTCCTAATTTGGCATAAGAGTTTTTTCCTATGCCTATCAAATTTCATTTGGAGATTCCAGTCCAAACATGCTTCTTTATCAGGAAGTAAGAACTATGAAATATACCAAAAGTAGATTCAGATTAAACATGTTTAGAATTACATTGCAATTGTAAATTTAAGAATTAGGGCATTACTGTGTTTTTTAAAAAAATTTATCTGTGGAAGCTCAATTTCCAGGTGCTGAAAAAGTTACCATAGAATTAATTAGTAAGCTGATGCTGTCATGTTTTATTTTTTTGTGAATTACATTAATTACAACAGCTGATTCCATTTAATATTTCTGATAAATGGAAACCAACCACGATGATAAAGAAGTGCCTGTTTTCAAAGCTAAGCAGATCAATAAAGCTGCAATATTTTAACTTCAGAAACTAATAATTTGCTTTACTATTTTTATTTACTGCATTTTCATCTTGGGATAGTTCTTCATATGCAATTCTTTTTTAATTCTTTTTTTAAACTTTTGATACAGTGTTGAACTTTTGTAAATATCCACGGACTTTATTCAGAATTATACCTAAAACATTACAGATTTTACTTGCATAAAATATAACTCATTATTGGGGAAAATTAATAGTTGAGACTTTGAGATGAATCCATAGTACAAGTCAAGCAACTGATGTTTTTAAAGTGTTTTGTTGGAGTTTTGAAGAATAACTTCATATTCAAAAAGTATTATAGATGTAATTCCTTGGTCAATAAACTTGAGTTTGTTAAAAATTTCAATTACTGGTATGTCATATATTCATGGTCATGTCCATTTATTTATATCTTTTAGTCCAATTATCTCTTGGTAGGTTTTTTAGAAAAAAATTGGATAATTTTAATCAAAGAAACAGTTTCCAGTAGAGGAGCAAATCTTTCACTGGGAAAGGGATGTGTGTTCTCGTCATTTTTCAGCATTTCCATTGAATATTTAGACTTCTGAATCTTGTTCAACCTTCAATATCTTTAATAATAAGTCATGAATAATATATGCATATCTAAAGTATCAGCAAGATTTTTATTCATATGATGGTGATTGAGACTGCTCAAAAAAATAAAGGGAACACAAAAATAAGACATCCTAGATCTGAATGAATGAAATGTTCTTATTAAAGACTTTGTTCATTACATAGTTGAATGTGCTGACAACAAAATCACACAAAAATTATCAATGGAAATCACATTTAGCAACCCATGAAGGTCTGGATTTGGAGTTACACTCAAAATTAAAGTGGAAAAAAACACTACAGGCTGATCCAACTTTGATATAATGTCCTTAAAACAAGTCAAAATGAGGCTCAGAAGTGTGTGTGGCCTCCAAGCGCCTGTAACGCCTGGGCATGCTCCTGATGAGGCGGCGGATGGTCTCCTGAGGGATCTCCTCTCACACCTGGACTAAAGCATCCCCCAACTCCTGGACACTGGTGCGATGTGGCATTGGTGGATGGAGTGAGACATGATGTCCCAGATGTGCTTAATTGGATTCAGGTCTGGGGAAAGGGCAAGCCAGTCCATAGCTTCAATGCCTTCATCTTGCAGGAACTGCTGACACACTCCAGCCACATGAGGTCTAGCATTGTCGTGCATTAGGAGGAACCCAGGGCCATCCGCACCAGCATATAGTCTCAAGGGGTCTGAGGACCTCATCTTGGTACCTAATGGCAGTCAGGCTACCTCTGGCAAGCACATGGAGGGCTGTGCGGCCCCCTAAAGAAATGCCACCCCAGACTTCCGGCTTGTGGTTCTTCAGTGCAGGCAGGATTCCGTGGCTCTGCACGGTTTCTGCCTGTGTTCACTGCCTGAGTGCCTCGAGCCATTTGGCTTCGGGGCTAAGCCACCTTTGTAGAAGGTGGTGAAGACTGGGGGGTTCTGGCAGGGACGAGAGACATCGCATCTCTCTTCCCTAGCCGGCTAAATCTCCCTCTCCGACGGCAACTGAACGGCAATCTTTTATGGCCGCCATTTAGAAGAGCCCAGCCGGGGAAAGAAATGTGCTGGAGGGGTTTGTGAAGAAATGAAACTGATTTTGCTGACCGGGACAAAGGAACAGTGAAAGTATCCTGGTATTTAACACCTACTAAAGACACATTGTTCCCAGACTGAGTAAGCAGCGAATGGATATCAAAGGGAAAACTTTTTTTCTTTTCACTCTCCTTCCAAACGGAACAGCTTTGAGAGAAATCGGAAACCCGCATTGAAGGTATGCTAAATGCTAAAGACTGTGCTAATGCCAAAGGGATATGGATTTCTAAATGTTTAAAGAAAATTTTTTCTTCTGCTGTGAGTGGGAAGGGAGAGGAAAAAAAATTGAAACTGAAAATAAGGAGCAGACTGCCTAGAATTTTAAAGAGCCATTTGAACATTAATAAGACTTCAAAGGACATATTATACTTGGAATTTTGTGATTTAATAGCAACCCCAGAAAAAGAAATGGAAGAAGGGAAAAAGTGCTAAATGAAATAGTTTACCTGGATTGTTTGGTGACTTTGCATCTTTTGGGAAACTTTTTTTTCTTTGTTTAAAAACACTCGGGTGGTTGTTTTGGGAAAAAATTTTCCTCTTCATAATGGCACCACTTTTGGATGAATTTAAAACTGAATATCTAAAATATAAAAAGGAAGAACAAGACTGGAAAGATACCTTGGACATTCTTTTTCAATCTCTAGAAATGGCGGTGCATTCCTATAGAGAATTGATTGCGCAGCAGGATAATTGGGACAAAGAAGGAACCATTTTTGATGAACATGTGACCCTATTGGGGGAGAAGAAGGAGGAAGAGGAAAAGGAAAAAGGGATTTTAAAACTTAAAAAAACAACCAAAAAAGATAAAAATGAGTTGAAGGGTGGATATAAGATTAGGAAACAACAGGAAGGGGGAAAGCACAAGAAGAAAAGCTAGGTGGAAAGACAAAGGGGTGAACAGGGTAAGGAAAAGAAGAAGCAAGGGAGAAAGGAAGGGGTGAGAAGTCTCAATGATGGGAAGCAAGATTTGAAGAAACAAAATTTATTTATAGACAATGGGTAAATTTAATTGAAAAAGGGATTCTGTAAGGTACATAAGATTGTGTTATTATAGGCATTTATAGAATAAAATGTTTAAGATATAAATATATAAATAAGTATTAATAGGTACGATTAAAATCTTTCTTTTTCTCTTTATATAATATATTGTGTGACTTTAGGATGTGCTAAACAGAATCCCAATACAAGTTATGTGTGATATTAAGTATTATCAGGTTAGGGGAAAGAGTTAAAGGCGTCATACTCTAATTAGTGTACAGGAGAGGTTTTGTTTAAAGAGAAAAAATGAATGGATAGTTGAGAACAGACAAAGAATGTTAAGTATTATGACTTGAACTGAGATGAGTAGAATAAAATTAAGAGAGTTAAAAAAAGGAAGAAGCTATATAGAAAATGGAAAACGGTAATAAGATATGGAATGATATATAAAAGGAGCATGATTTTTGAAGAGGTGTCTGTATGATGAGTTTTAACCCGGGATCAAGCAACTTTCAGAAAAGATGTTTATGTTTTTATGTTTTATGTCTTGTTTTTTTTTTTTATTGGAAGAGAATAATGAAAATGTATAAGACAGATGGATATAAAAAATGTATACAATCTAAAGTTAAAGAGATATAATTTAAATAAATAGAAGGAAAAGAAGTAATAAAGAGAAGTTTGGGATAAGATATGAAGATGAACAGATAAGGTAAATATATATATCAAATTGTGCTTGTTTGGAAATGTGATAACTTGGAATAATTCTGTCTTTAAATAAGTTGTTGTATTGGCTTTTTAAGAAAAAAAAAATTCCTAGGTCATTATATTTTATGTTTTGTTTGTCTGTGTATTGTTTTGGAAAATCAATAAAATTTGTTCAAAAAAAAAAAAAAGAAATGCCACCCCACACCATTACTGACACACTGCCAAACCGGTCATGCTGGAGGATGTTGCAGGCAGCAGAACGTTCTCTACCCTGTCACATCTGTCACGTGCTCAGTGTGAACCTGCTTTGATTTGTGAAGAGCACAGGGCGCAAGTGGCGAATTTGCCAATCTTGGTGTTCTCTGGCAAATGCCAAACGTCCTGCACGGTGTTGGGCTATAAGCACAACCCCCACCTGTGGACGTCGGGCCCTCATACCACCCTCATGGAGTCTGTTTCTGACCGTTTGTGGCCCACTGGAGGTCATTTTGCAGGGCTCTGGCAGTGCTCCTATCCCTCCTTGCACAAAGGCGGAGGTAGAGGTCCTGATGCTGGGTTGTTGCCCTCCTACGACCTCCTCCACGTCTCCTGATGTACTGGCTGTCTCCTAGTAGCGCCTCCATGCTCTGGACACTATGCTGACAGACATAGCAAACCTTCTTGCCACAGCTCGCATTGATGTGCCATCCTGGATGAGCTGCACTACCTGAGCCACTTGTGTGGTTGTAGACTCTGTCTCATGCTATCACTAGACTGAAAGCACTGCCAGCATTCAAAAGTGACCAAACCATCATCCAGAAAGCATAGGAACTGAGAAGTGGTCTGTGGTCACCACCTGCAGAACCACTCCTTTATTGGGGATGTCTTGCTAACTGCCTATGCTTTCCACCTGTTGTCTATTCCATTTGCACAACAGCATGTGAAATTGATTGTCAATCAGTGTTGCTACCTAAGTGGACAGTTTGATTTCACAGAAGTGTGATTGACTTGGAGTTACATTGTGCTGTTTAAGTGTTCCCTTTATTTTTTTGAGCAGTGTATAACGAAGGGTACTATATCTTCATGGATCTGCACTAATTGATTCCTATCAAATACAGGTAAACCTTGATTAGCAACTGCCTCACTTAATGACTGTTCAGTTATGACAGTAATGAAAAAAAAAACTTTCCAACCAGTCCTTGTGTTTCCAACTTTCACAGACCTTTAAAGCAAAGGTAAGCTGAAGTAGGATCATAAGTGCCATCACAGTTGAGAGGCTTCCAGAAGAGGTATGGCAAACTGAAGATATCTCTGCAAAACCAAAGCTAATAATTGACAAAGATCTAGGACTCTGCAATGCAACTCCTACAACAGCTATGTTACATGGGCCGCCCCATGTAGAGTGTATTGCAGTAGTCCAAATACAAGTTGACCAGGTTATAAGTGACAGAACAGTGAAGCAAACCATCAAACTATAGAAAATTAGGGGAGGAAAATCTAAAACCGCAAAATATGAACAATAAGAGGAAAGCTGTTGAGTTTGTGCTTTCCAACACAGTCTTTTTATTTGAAAGTGTTAAGTCATCTTATGCAGGCTTTCCCTGCTGACTGCTTAATTGTATGATACAATTTGCTCTGGACAGAACTCTCCGACAGCTTGTTTTGTGGTTGCTAAGTGGCAGGCTCTCCTGGTTATATTTAAACTGAATCACAGAACTATAGTGTTAAGAAAAATATAGGGGAGTTTCTTCAGTATGCAATAAATTACAAGTTTCTAAAAATAAAAGCACTTTATCATTAACAGTGGTTTTTGCTAACCTCTGCATCTAAATAGGACATGATGTCTAAATAGCAGTGGAAACCTCTGTTTAGTTCTTTTGATCATGAAAAAACTTTGAATGGTTAAGCATGATCTGAAACACACTGTTTTCAAACTACTATCACCAGAATCTCTGCTAAAACCAGTATGGCATTTCAAGTGATAGAGCTGTGTCAGTAAACTCTAGAACATAAGAATTATTTTATTATTGTTTTATTTAATGTCCTCAGCCCTTCCCAGAGCCTTTTCTGCCATTGGACACTGGCAATTAGCCTTCCATTTTTTCCTGGATATCCAGTAACTCTTTCAAGGGAGTATCCAGAAACGTTTAGAAAATAAAGATGACATCAGATGTATGAATGTTATGCAAAGTAATGTATATTTTGGAATTATTTGACCTTGTTTTGGAAGCAAGATGACAAATTCAGCTAATGGTTCATAGATTATTTTGAGTCACTCATTACCCAAAATAATTTTTTTATTATTATTTATGGTTGGTCACATAGCCAGCCAGTTTCTTAGAGTGGATGTAGCATTTTAACCTTTTCAAGTTCTTTCCCAGGATGTGAGATAGGCAGATGTTGCTTGATAGTATTAAAAGATATTGTTGCAGGATGCAAGCTGTTCCAAATAAAGCTGCCTTTTGCAATTGACTGGTGGTGATTTTGTCAATGCCGATAGTGTTCAAGTGGTGCTCCAATTGTTTTGGGATTGTATCTAAGACACATATTAATATTGTTATCAACTTTGCTTTCTTTTGCTACAGAGTTTCTTCTATTTGCAGGTCTTTGTGTTTTGTGAAGTTTCTCCGATTCTTTCTCTGCTGTCTACAAATACTGCAACATCTTTCTAATCAACACTTTATGAGTTTGGATTGCTAGTGCTTATCTGTTCAATTTTAAAATCCTAGAGACTTTTTAGTTTTTTTTTTTCATTTTTTATTAACTTCAGTCTATTTTGTAGTGCTACCAGCTCTTGCTTGCAGTCAAATGGTATAACTTGCAGATATTCCAATGCAAGATTGTTACTACTTTATTGTGCCATTGTTTGTGGTCTTCTTGCAGCAGCTGAATAAGTGGTCAATTGTTTCTTCAAATTATTATTAACATTTCAGAACCAGAAGACAGATGAACAAAGGCATCCGCCACTGTAGATGACCTAAGTCACTTAGTGTTGTTGGAAAGAAAATCCAGATCCAGTTCCAAGCCAGGAATAAAATCGAGGCTGATTGGAAAGAAAGATTCCGCTTATTGATGAGCAGAACCAACACACACACACAGCATGCAGTTCTGGGACAGCTGACAAAATGGAGTTGAGAATGGGTAGGCCTTTGTATTTGAAATTCCTGTTCCTGTGCAAGAATATGTCCTTTAATATTCTAATCGCTATTGTCAGATTCCTATGGGGTCATGGTTGGCTCTTTAGGCAGAAAGGTAAGTGCAAATCCTAGTTGTTTGTCTGAGCTAATCTTGTCAACTCTTCGCTTACCTAATTGTATTGTTTATCTGGAGTATCTGTCTGACCCTTTCTGAATGGATTACCAAATCTGCATTTCTAAAAGCTGCCCACCTCAGTTTCTGCTTGGAGCAGGGAGACTGGGGATGGTTTCTGCTTCCCTTAAAAATTTTCCCAATTTCTCCTTTAGGGGAAATATTCTATCCTGCCTTTTTAATATTCCCCAAAATATTTCATTCTCTAGGAGGGTGCTGACTTTCTACAGCAGGGCTGTCAAAATCCAGGCCCACAGGCCATGCCCACACCTGATTTAGCGAAGGGGAAAAAGTCCCAATACATCACGTGACTCTGCTGTGATGACGTGACTTTGATACCCCTGTTCTACAGTGCCTAAGCCATTATGTCAAAGGGAGAGAAACTAAAAAACCACCCATTATCTTAAAAGTATAATGTGAATCAGATTATATAACAAGTTTAGGATATTTATCACAGACTTAAGTATGGTCCAACAAACTCCATGGACAAAAAAATGAAGTTTCCTAAAATTATAGATAAAGTGGACATTTATCTTTATAATTTTCATCCAAGACAAAGCCTACATTATATGATCCCTGGGTCTATCAGTGAGGTAAGGAATTTAACTAAAATTGATGAAAAGTGCAACGTTTTGTATGAAGAGTCCTGATGTAAATTGGGAAGCCTAAGCTGACTGTTGCCACCTAGTGGGAAGTTAAACTACATGATCTGCAGTTCCTTTTCTTACAGAGTTGGAGAAAAAAAGATATTACAATACATCTTATAATTTTTATAAGGTTTTTTTTCATAAAACCCAGGTTAAAGAGTTAATAATTTCTTGCACCACTTGGCTGTACTCATACAACCCACTGAGCTAAAAGACTGATAACTGGTATGTTATTGATTGAACCTAGACAATTTGCTAAATGTAGATCACTTGATTAGAAGGTAGCATATTGTGCAAACTCACCATGTCCTCAGAGACAAATGGAAGCTCAAAGGATAGACGGTCTCCCATGGAAATACGTAGTAATAATTTTATTACTACGTAATAAATGGGGGGAGGGGTGGGTGGGTAGAGTAAGAAAAAGACAAATACCATATTCTTCCTGCTGACTGATTTTCTTTGTGCAAAGAATTTGCAACATAATGAAATGACGGCAATGCCACATCATTTCAATTGGTGTTTGAGAATCATGGTTTTTATTGGGGTTTTCCTTATGTAGACTTCTTTTATTTATTAAAGACTTAGTAAATTCAACTGACCTTGGGCTGTACTTGAGTTTTCTATCCCATTTTGTGATCTTTTAAGAAACACAACAAAGTTTTTTTCAACTGCTTCCCAAGCAAATTGCTGTTCATGATAAATTATTCATGCATGGCAATATAGGAACCCTCAAAATAAATAAGAAAGTAAATATGTCACATGAAAATTTTGATTGGAGATATTTGCAGTAGTATATGTCTTTCAGAAGGTAAAAAGAAACAAAAAGAATTCAAAAATCAAACCAAATTGTGTTTTTGAATTTTGAGTCTTTCACATAACAGATAATCAGAGTTGGAAGGGTCCTTATAGGTCATCTAGTCCAACCCCCCCACCCAAGCAGGAGACCCTACACCATTTCTGACAAATAACAGTCCAATCTCTTCTTGAAAGTCTCAAGTGATGGCGCTCCCACAACTTCCGAGGGCAAGCTGTTCCATTGGTTGATTGTTCTCACTGTCAGAAAGTTTCTCTTTATTTCCAGGTTGAATCTCTGCTTCTTCAGTTTCCACCCATAATTCCTTGTCTGGCCTTCGGGTGCTTTAGAAAATAGCTTGACCCCTTCCTCTCTGTGTCAGCCCCTCAAATATTGGAAGATTGTTACCATGTCTCCCCTGGTCCTTCTTTTCACTAGACTAGCCATGCCCAGTTCCTGTAACCGTTCTTCATGTTTTAGTCTCCAGTCCCCAAATCATCCTGGTTGCTCTTCTCTGTACCTTTTCTAGAGTCTCAACATCTTTTTTATAGTGTGGTGACCAAAACTGGTGTGGTCTTATTAAAGCTTTATAGAGTGGTATTAGTACCTCACTTGATCTCGATTGTATCCCTCTGTTAATGCAATTTAGGATTGCATTAGCTTTTTTGCCGACTCCTGCCGCCTTCTACTCAACAGCAGCACAGGAATACCTTTGTTTATATTGATTTCTTCCATTGATAAAAATTTGATCACTTACTGAAATGGCAAAATTGACTACTTTGATTAAAGAAAACATGGGAGACCGCTTCTGAACTTTTTCCAACTTGAAATGGAAAAGAATGAAACTTTGTTTTTGGGTTTTACCGAGTAGATTGATAGTTCTTTACAGAAATGGCTTGTTCATATTATGAAAAAGCAAAAGTTGTGATTTGATATTAATGCCTTATTTTACTGCAACAGAGAGAGTTGGATGTCAATGCTTTTTTCTTTTTTCCTTAGCCTTCCTCACGTCTCTTCCCTCTTTTCCTCCCCACCACTTTTCTATTTAATTTTGTATTTTACAATATTTTTATAACTCCATAAAAATATTAAAGTGGGAAAATGTGATTGCTTACCAATCAAATCTAGCTCTCCCTCTTCTAGTTGGTGCCTATTAGAAATGTTGGAATGGTTACTCAAAGAATTCCAAATCAGAATTCTGAAAGCTGAACCAACACATCTAGAGTGTCAGATTAGTGAACAATTGTTGCAGTATCCCCATAATCACTTGATCAAGATTTGGGTGCCTGGCAATTGGAATGTCTTTATAATGGTTGCAGCATCCGGGGAATCACATGAAAACCACTTGCAACCATGCTGTTACAATTGTGACCACTACAGTCATGTGGAAGCTAAATAATCTGGCTTTTAAACAGTGAAGAAAACTTTTTAGACTGCCATGCTCTGGGACAATTTATTATTATATGGAATATATTAATATATCCAAGGACATTGAAATTAATAACAGTGGACATTCTTGTGAGCAATTCTGTAATATGGGATAGACACAAGAAAAGGTAATCTGTTATATCACGAGGAACTGAGTACAGGTCGTCCTCAACTTACGACCACAATTGAGCTCAAAAATTCTGCTGTTAAGTGAGATGTTGGTTAAGTGAATTTTGCCCCATTTTACAACCTTCCTTGCCACAGTAGTTAAGTGAATCACTGCCATTAGTAACCTAATTGTAAAGTGAACCTGGCTTCCCCATTGACTTTGCTTGTCAGAAGGTCGCAAAAGGAAATCATATGGCCTTGGGACACTGCAGTCCTCATAAATATGAACCAGTTATCAAGCATCAGAATTTTGATCACATAATCATGAGGATGCTGCAAAGGTTATAATTTTAAAAATGGACATACGTTGCTTAGTGTCGTTGTAACTTCTTTACAACAGTGGTAAGTCAAAGGCTATCTGTAATATTTTCTGCCTCTTCTTAACTGGCTTAGGCTTTTTACATTGAAAACTGATTTTTTTCTCCTTACATTGTAGGAAATCTCAGCAGCTACCTCATCCTATTTGAAACAATAAACTTCATCCACTATGAATCCAATCGTGATGTTTCTCTGTAATCTTGTCCCTGCATAAGCGGATGGGAGATTCAAATGCAGCCAATTGGAGCTGTGAAATCAGGAGGATAAAACGATACACAAAGAACAGCCCACGTTTCCCTGCTTCATTGAGATTAATATGCAAGATCTATCATTGAATATATTTTCCAGCTGTTAATGCAAAGCTTGTAGTCATCCAGAGAGGAGTGTGTGGGGCATGCACGTATTCATAAGCACATAATACACAGGTGTCTGTTGAAATATATATATAAACACCCTCCAATGCACACACACATATATATAAACACTCCAACAGACACCCTTGTGTGTCTCGCCATGTGCTGTGCATGGCAAGACTAGGGGAGGGGGAGGAGGCCATTCTTAGGCCATTCAGCAGCTATTGCAGCACTCAGCAAGTTGGCTGACTTCATGTGAAAGGAAGCCTTGGCTACTTTGAAACCAGCGGGGACCAGAAGAAGCTCAGCATGGAAGCAGGAACTGGAGAAGATGAAGGGATGGGGGAGAAGCAGAGGCATTGACGTTCCAGCCCCAGGACAGCCCAGTGAACAGTAGATCACTTGCAAGCTAAACGTTGAACTGAAGAACAGTATGTGAAAACTGCAGGGGCACCTAATTCTTGCCTTCAGCCGCCTCTTTTAAAGGAAAGGCAATAAAGCCTTCCGTATCCTTTCAGATAGCTAGTTGCTACCATTCCAGTGGGTTATACGCCCCCTGCTCTTGGGTCTGTATGGACGATTGTGGACACAACATCTGTTTTGTATGCACAGCTGCCAAACAGTTGGTGACATGCTTATTATTTGCTACATGCTTGCATGGGGAAGCCTCCTGTATGCATCTCCTAAATGTTTGTATTAAAAGCTGTTACATTTTTTGCCTTGGTACATTTTTCTCTCATACAGTTACTTTACTTTAATTTAATTCAATCTATACCAGAGTGTTTAATAAACGAAAATAGGTCTGCATAATCTGTTGCAAGAGTGCTAGGTTCTGGTTTCTGTTTTCTCCAATAAATGTGACAGCACAACACAATTAAGGCACTTCCAATGAACATGACCTGTTGTGCTTATTTCAGCAAACTACATTTAAAGAATCTCTGGCTTATTACCAAATGTGAATTAAACTCACATTTTATATACAAGTGGTTATTCTGGCAGGAAGGGCTTTAGAGAAGAGAAGTGATAGTAGCAATGAAGTTAATGAGATATTTGCAAGGTCAGTGTAGGACTGAATTGCTATAGAGCAGTATTTCTCAATTTTAGACATTTTAAGATGAGGACTTCAATTCCCAGAATTCTCCAGTCAGCACTGGCAAAAATTGAGAACGTCACTGTGAAAGCAGAATTGGCTAGAGGTTATTATTCCAAGAAAGTACAGTAAGAACTTCATCTAATATTCCCTCTCAAAGTTTTAAGTTTCTTTTTTTATATAAATACAAAGTTGGAGCATTATTTCAGAGGCATTTTAGGTGTGTCAACTCCATTAGGCAGATGAGACTGAAACATAAACTCCACAGAAAGACTATAATAATGGGAACTTGCAAATCTGATTTTGCTATACCTCTTCCTTCTTATAGTTCAATGAATGAGGGAAGAGTCAGCCTGAAACACATCCAAATTTTACCTCACTATTCTGGATTTAAAATGCTTCAGGACTTTATTCTGGACTTTAAAATGCTTCAGCTCCTTAACCTACACAGGAATACAGAATAACAGAATGCATAAGCACCACAATGCCGACTAAGAACAAAAAGGAGCCATCTTGAACCTGCTTTATGGCTCCAGGAATGCCAATTCAGAGGTGTTGCCCAGCTTGGCTATTTCTTCTGTTCAGCCCATCTCTGCTTACTCTACACAGTCATAGCCTTTTTACAGCTTCCATGTCAAAAGTGGAGACGACTGAGGAACCAGAGACTACAACTTAGCTTAGACAAAGAAGATCATCTAATGATGTAGCAAAATCCCAGGAAGGGGCAAGAAGGAACATCATGTTTTTTGGTCTATTTTAGAAATGGAAACAGGAAACCAACAGGAGCCAAGCACCTTTAACTTTTCATCTCTAAAAATATTGGTATGATTTTCATCATTTTGGAGTGCTAAGAGACAGTATTAACTTCAATCCCACTCTTCATTTCAATTTTTTCCACAAAAGCTGATGCAGTTTTTGTATTACATAAATGTGGCTTTTTTTTACACAAAATTGAAGTGCAACAATGGAGTTCTGGAAGGGGCACATACCCACCAATACCAAAAAGAATAATAATGCACAACTGTCTCTAGGCCAAGGGCACACCCGCTTCTACAGGGCACAAATCTAAAAAACAAGATGTGGCAAGAAATTTTATTTCATTTCAGTTTTGTTCACACTTCATTTCAGATCATCAGCCAAATCAGCCTTCAATAGACACATAGACATAAACCACATTTACACACCATTCAAAAAGACAATGCTTCTCAGATTCAGTAAGATGGCTATAAAAATTTGCTAAATAAACAATTTAGCATTTTAGCATTTTAAAAACTGGCAGGACAAGCTAGCAGCAAACCCCATAGACACCCACACTGATGATGCCCCCAAATTGGGTACTGAAATGTCTACAACTGAATAACCAAGTTCAGAGAGCAACATGGACTCCACAGTTCTACCCTGGGCTGCAGATATTTTCTATTGAAACCTTAAAAATTATAATAGGGTAATAACCTCTGATGATTTTGAAGAGCCCTGCTTTGCATCTAAGCTCAATTTCAAGACATCTGTTCTATAGGATGCACCTTGCATTTGGACTCTGCTGCTTCCAGTAAGTTTACAGATTATAACTTGAGAAGGAAAAGAAATCAACAATCAGGCATTTAGCAAAGTTTAATCGCATCAGAACACAAATGCTGGAATCCCTTCTCCTCCTCTCTCTAAACATTTCTTGACTTTGCCCTCATGTCTATTCTTGTCCTAAAAGGATTCCAGGTGGTGAGGCAGCCACTGATTTTCCTCAGAAGGCTGAAGTAAGTGGGTTGAGCAGCCAGGTGGGACCCTCCAGGGTTAGGAGGCCAGAATGATAACATAAACATAAAAATGTGTTTGATCAGAGTGTTAGCTAATGCAGTGATCTAAAGTCTGCTTCATCTGCTGCAGGGTGGTTGGATTATATCTTGCTCCTCCATCTTCTTCTGATTATTTACCATTTGGATGGGACTTTAAAGAAGTCATTAAAAGAAACCCTGCCATCCACCCTTCTTGTGCATGCTTTTATGACTAATCAAAACCATTGCAAATACTATAATTGAAGAGGAACATTAAATTTGGAGTGGTTTATTACTGGGGGTGTCAGTTTACTGAAAAATTGGTCTTACAGGGCAATTTCTATGAGAAATTAATCCAGTAGGCTTTCTTTGTGTGAAATTCAAATCAATTATTGCATTTAGTTATGGATTTGAATCAATACATACATTAGCAAGCAAAATTATTTCCATATCTGTGTCTTATAAATATCAAATCATTTGCCTACACAGCCTCTGATTCCAGATGTTTTTATGTAACACATTATTAGTCTTTGTCTGTTATTGCCTACAAAATCATACTGGGAGTTAAATCTTACATTATCATAAAATAAATGAAAATAAAAAGAAACCCTAATCTACCTTATCTTTTTATTTATCAATCATAGCAAATAAGCTGGGCATTTATACACACACAACTGTATAAGAATTAAAAATGTACTGCACTATTGGTCACCATAGTATCTTGCACTGTTGAGTCTTCTTAAATACCTCCAACTCCATACTTCTGAGCTTGAAATTCTTGAAAATCTTCTGGGATTGTATCTGAAATCAAGAAGGGAGATCGAATCACTGCCCCCTGTAGTTATGGAATTAGTGAGATTTTTTGTTTATTTTTAAATTGCAGGTTAGGAAATGGTAGAGATATTTATAAAACTTAAAAACTTTTTAAAATTAATTAAATATGAATGTAAGCATGTCATTTCTTGTCATCCTATTTATAATTCTGCTAAAAAGAGAGAGCAAATTTCAGTTGGAAGCAGTGGAAACTTTCCCCAAGGCTGCGCTGATGATTTCTCAGATTAGAAAAGAATAGTCAAAACCTCCCTGTACTTATTCTTATAATCTCAGTGAAATTAAGGGCAGAGATGAACCTCTAATTAAAAACTAATCTGAAAAAGAATTGAATCAACAAAATAATACTTCTTTGCATTTATATCCTGCCTTTTTCTTTTCTCTGAGCAGTTGAACTTTCCCTTATTTTTATCCCCCAGTTTATTTGGCCTGAGGAAATGATTGACCCAAAGTCACTTGATCATCCACAATGGTCAACTAAGATTTGAACTTTGATTTTCCTGGTACATGTTCAGCACCTGAACCACTCTGGTTCACCAGTGACAAATCTGATGAATGACAAACTTAGTCTAACCCTCCAGAACACCATTTAGTGCAAGAGTGTCAAACTCACATTGTCACAGTGGCATCATGTTACGTATCGACTTTTTCCCCCCCTTTGCTAAACTGGGCATGGGCGTGGCCAGTATTTGATGCGGGCCCGGGAGTTTGACAGCCCTGATTTAGTGGCTATTTCAGCCCCCACACTCATTTCTAGGAAAGGCCAATGAAAAATACAGCTGGCAGAGGTGGTGCTTTGAGTCTATGTGGAAAGCTTTGAACTAATAATGACCCATCTGACTTTCTCTTTTCAAGCAAAGAAACACTGTTGCTTGGCCTGTTTTCTACCAAAGAATCCCAACTTTGGAGCTGAGGAGATATGCAATATCGCTACTCAACCCCAAAATTGATCGGCTGTTTCAGTACTGGAAAGTGTTTTTTTAAAGATTCTTTTAATTAAAATAAATAAAGCATCATTTTTTAAAAAATAAGGAAAACCCCTGGGACTCACAAGAGCATCATATGCATTTTTACAAATGAAAAATAATGGGTTGGTATAGTCCAGTATTTGTGTATAAGCAGGGGTGGGATTCAAATTTTTTAACAACCGGTTCTGTGGGCATGGCTTAGGTGGTGGGCATGGCTTGGTGGTCATGTGACTGGGTGGACATGGCTTGGTGGTCATGTTATTGGCTGGGCGTGGCCAACTCAATATCACTCACATCGAGGCACGCATCTCCTCGCCTGGCCTCTCATGACTATGGGGATGCTGTAACAGTTGTAAGTGTGAAAAATGGTCATAAGTCACTTTTTTCAGTGCCATTGTAACTTTGAATGGTCACTCCACACAAGCAAAGTACCAGCAAAGGAGGGGGAAAAAACTCCAGAGAAGTTCCTGAGACAGGAAGTCTAGTCCTGCCAAGAATGTAATAAGAGTTAACGGAGAGGCAGTTTCTGTAAGCAACACCAGAATGTTTCCTTCCTGCCTTCCTTACAGGATTAGGCCAGTAATTTCTTCTAACAACCGGTTCTCCTAACTGCTTAGAATGGTAACAACCGGTTCTACCAAATAGGTGCGAACTGGTAGAATCCCACCCCTGTGTATAAGGGTGACTAAAGATGTAGCTATTCATGTAACCATACTAAAGAAATTAGCCTTTATTCAGTTGGTTTTTGATCATGCAAGAAAACAGATGGAAGAAAAAAAGCTACCGTTACAACGATATTTCAGATTGGACCAAATAATATTTTCCTGAGAGAAGCAGAAAACACCAAGTCTTCCTCCACGCATGGTTGTGTCTATGGTTACTCCAGAATCTGCTACCAGTTCAGATCCTTCATAAAATCTTGTCCTTTTGAAATGGAAATAAAATTAAGTTAGAAATATCAGTGACTTCATTCTCTGTACAGCAAGTGTCATTATAAACAATAGCACTTAAACTTATCTACCATTCCATAATGCTTTATAGCAGGGGTCTCCAACCTTGGCAACTTTAAGCCTGGCAGACTTCAACCAACTTCAAAGCTGGCTGGGGAATTCTGGGAGTTAAAGTCTGCCAGCCTTAAAGTTGCCAAGATTGGAGACTGTTAGGAATGTAAGTCACCTAATAGTTGGGTTGGAAAATATACAAACCAGGATAGACATTTTAATACTGTCTCTTTAAGAGAATGCTAAAACTGTAATTGGGTGTGGTTCCTCAAATGGCCATAAGATGGAGCCAGAAACCTGGGTTGTTTAGTTCCTGTTCTGGTGTTTTCTGGAGAGTGTTGCCGTTCCTGTATTACTGTTATTCTTGGATTTGATGTAAGTCTGTTACTGAACTGTTTTTGATACTGGACTTTGTTATTTAGATTATCCCTGGGCTGAAAACTGAATGCTTTAACCGTGAATGACTTGGACTGTGTTGAACTTTGCTTAACCGTTTTACTGGAAGTAAAAACCTACATTTTACTATACAGTGTATCTGTGTGCTGTTTGTGTGTTATTCTTCACCACTCTCACTACGTCTCCCTGTGTGCGCTCATTCTCCTAATGGGGATTTACCTCAACAGAGACCCCTGCTTTACAGCAATCTCTCAGTAGTTTACAAATGCCAGCGCATTGTCCCCAATAATCTGGATTCTCTTTTACCACCTTTGTTCATTATGTTCAATGAAGCTTAACACACAGGACATTGTATCTAACATTTAATTTATGTACCTTTTTGTTATATCTATCAGAGAGTTGTAAATCAAGCACAATTCAAGCCAATATCAGCTTGATCCAAAAAAATTAGTTGAATCCCTTCAACTTTGTAATTTGCCTCAAAATATTGAATTGATTCAGCACAGTCAATTTAAGCTAAAGAGAGATTTTCTGACTGCCAGAGTAAGAGAAATTCATTTGATGATTCTTTCTAGATTCTAGATGGACTTTTTACATAAAACAGAAAAAATGAAGATATTGTATATGGTTTTGATAATTAGATGGGATAGATTATAGAAAAAGTGAGTCAGAGTGTAACTTTAAAGAAAGAGATAAATTTACAAGTGTGCATATAACTGCTGAAAAGAGGAATGGAAGCCACCTCTTTGTATCTTCTTTCTTTTCTATTTTTCTTTTTCTTTCTTTGTTGAACTTTAAAGCTTTCTCTTTTATTTTTCCCCCCATATTTTATATTACCGTAGTTTATTTTTATTTTTACCTCTGTTATAAAAACTTTTAATAAATATAAAAAAACCCAAAATATTGAATTGATTGAAATCTTTCAAACTTTGAAGATTAGATTTTATTAAAATGTATTCAGGCATGTACAAAAAGATCTCCTTGCCTATCAGTTTAATAGTAGGAAGACATATATTCAACTCAGCAAGTCTAACCCAGGTGCTGGTATGTGTATATGTATATAAACATACATAGGTGCTAATTTGTGGCTAGGTAAGTATAAATACTGTTAGTCAATACCATGAAAATATTAGACTTTACCTAATATATCCAACCTGAGGTCTGTGTTGTAGGAACCAGCGATAGGAAACTTTATCTTTCCAGCCAACATTTCGTGGATCTTTCCATAGCAATCGGACTTGATCATTAGTGTCCCCGGTGTGCCAAAGTGAATTTCTGAGGTGTTCTCCAGGCCCAGTCTTTGACTTAACAGCCTACACACAGGCAAAAAGAAGTATTCATCAACATTTTTTCTTTCCTATTCAAAGGAATGCCAACATCTGTAATGGTCTTTCCAGTCTGTAAAACATCCCAACAAAGTAAGGTTATGCAACACAGATGTCAGCAATTCTCTCTGAGCATATTGTTAGAGGAAAGCCTTTATCATTTTGCTTAAGCCAGTACCTTCAGCTGAATCCCAGGCTCTGCAACAGCTCGAAATGGAGTGGCTTGCCAGTAGGTCTGCTCCGTCTGTTTCCACATTACAACATAAAAGCTGGAGCTGTCTTGATAACCAAAAATGAAGCCTGCGTAGTCATCATCTGTTACTGTATTTACATGGAAAGTGCCTTCAAAATCAACTCCATTGAAAGCTGTATAACCTATTCAATAGATGTAAACAGATGCATGAAATCCAAACCAACTGCAATTACAGAATCTGATCCACTGATAAGATCTTCCCCAACCTGGAGTTTTCCACATGCCTTGGGACAATTCCCAGAATTGTTTGCTGATGTGGATGAAAGCTCAAAACCATGGGAATTACAATTCTAAACATATGAAGAACATCCCCACTGGAAATACTGTTGCAAGTGATTGCTGTTTTTTTTTTACATCCAAGAGCTGCAATCTACCAGTATCAGGAAGACTTATCAACAAATATCAACTGTTTTATGCTGAGTCTCATGGTTGGCAATCAAACCCATCAGTGACCACTTTTATTGACAATAGCACTTAGACTTATATACCGCTTCACGTGCTTTACAGCCCTCTTTAAGTAGTTTACAGAGTCAGGATATTGCCCCCAACAATCTGGGTCCTCATTTTACCCACCTAGGAAGGATAGAAGGCTGAGTCAACCTTGAGCCAGTGAGGAACAAATTGCAGGCAGCAGAAGTAGCCTGCAGTACTGTGTTTAACCACGACACCACTGCAGCTCAGTGAGGCTCAGTAGCACTTCAAGGCACAAATAAGGATTTTTCTGGTCCTGGTTTTCTTAGTCTTTAACCAGACACAAAGGAATTAAAGTTTGTCCTTTATACTGTATATAGTTTACAAGAGGCTGGTGCTACTGTATCTTATATATTCTTCACTAGACTTTCTGTGATGAGCATTCCTATTAAGCAGAATTATGAAGAATTGGAAGGAGAGATGCAATGAACACTCCTAGGGTAAATTCAACTGGCTGAAGAATGGGAGTAAATTGCATTGTTTAAATTGATTATACCAACATATTTGGGGGGTGGGGGGGGAGGGTTGCTGTAACTGTCTTCAGAGAAATGGGATACATACCTACAGCAAGTCCAGGGTCACTGTTCATAGTCTGCACAATTTCCATACCCTGCAAATTGTAGGTAACACAATTAATGAAACAAAGAATAGAAGAAATTAGATTTTGCTTCCTACAGTAAAATACAAAAATATCAAACCAATAAGTTCAGAAAGGTCTCTTTTATAAATGTACATGCATATTTTTTTCCATGTGCCTTCTAGACCATTTTTTATTCCTGACAAGTGCTTGGACAAGTTCCCGTAGTTTCCTTGATCAGATTTTCAGAAATGGTTTGCTGTTGCCTCCTTTCATGGGCTGACAGAGAATGACGAACCAAAAGTCACCTGTCTAAGCCAGGACTAGAACTCATAATTTCCTGATTTCTAGCCTGATGACTGAACTACTACACCAAATTGGCTCTCTACACACATACATGCCTATCATACTATTCCAAATTCATATTCATTTTTTTGCCATTTATTTCTAATTATTTAAGTTCTTAAGCTTTCACCAAGTGAAAAATTCACTGGTCCTTTGATCTTATTCACAGTCATTGTCTCCACTCAACGATGTTCCAGCTCACTATTCCTCACTTGGAAGCTCTGGAAAACTATACTCTCCTTCATATTTCAATTCTTGTTTAATTGAATTTTATTTTTTTATCTTTCATATTTCTCTGTATATTTAAAATATTAAATAAACACTGTCAACAAAGTGAAAATAAGAATGGTGTGCAAAGATAGAAAAACATAGAGAGGTTGGTATAAATTAGTCTTGGCACTAAATGGCATTGGTATAAGGTAGCATTGTGTTTATGTAAACTAAATTGAATTAGAATTCTTTTTTTTCCCCTTATATTGTGCCTTCATTTTGTCCGCTTCTATTTTTCTGTGCTTTGCGTAATATTACAACTCAAAAGGGAATAATGTGACAAAGCTGTGTCTATCTAAATTGTACATATGTAAGAATGTAAAATCAGAAACTCCAGTGTTACATGGTCATTTTTCCTCAATTTCCTCATTTTTTCCCCTGTACTATTAATTCTTCAACCAAGTCTTTTCTATAGAATATTATCAAGTCAAGGACAGTTGATCCTCTTGTACTTCCTTCCATTCTCTAAAGAAAAAATCACTACCAAAACAAATTAGAACTGGAAAGGCCAGGATAGAATTTAGCTCTCAACAAATGTTTGATAATTAAAGTTTCACTGTATCATTATGATTCCATACCTGTTTGAAAGATCTGCATTTTTAGAAGGCATCATCGTTTTTTTGTGTTTGGTCATCCAAGCAATAGCAGACACTAACAACAATACTGCATTTATTTGTTCCTGTCTTTTTTCTTAAGCCAGATGCTTCTACAGCTTTAACAAGTTCATTCATTTAAATTTATGAGCAAGAATGTATATTCTTAATAGTATGATTTCACCCCTCTTTTTCAATGGCTTCTATCTCATTTACATAAACTGTACTCTTCAGTTGCTATATGGGAAGCATCCCAACATCACCATTGTATCAGTGAAATCATATTTATTATATTTATTATTTTGTATTATGAGTTGAAGGTCATCTTTATTTCTCATGCTCTAAGCATTAGTGATTAGAGAACAAAGATCAGACACTTTGTAAGCCAATGTTTTGATTTTATTTTTTTATGGCTTAAGGATCTCACTTGTAGTATATTTGGCTCCAGCAATTGTTCTTCCCCTCTGCACTTTAGGATCCATCACCTGGCAAGGTTAGGAAAAACACCTGACATCAAAATGGATTGTTATCGTAACAAAAGCTAGATGCCAAATGTTACTCTTGTCCCAAGCAAGAAATTCTTAACCTGTAATGTAATGCTGGCAGTAGAAAGAGGTACACAAACGTAAACTTGCTTTTACAATAAATATGGTATTCATTTTATTCTTGGCAGTTGTTAAGATTTCTTCTTCAATGGCTTTTCTAGTGCTTGCAATAAACAGAATCAATCATCTGTTCTGAATCATTGACTTTCCGTGCTGGCTAGGTAAAGCTTGACACATCCTGCAGTTTATTTTTTCTCTCCTGGCCACTCCTGTTTTATCTGCAAAGGGTTGACAATTGTTTTTGGATTCCTGCAGGGCATGGCATTTTCTAAATCTCTTCTTTCTGCTTATGATTCTCAACCCTTGGACTTGGTCTTCTATCATTCCACAAAGTTGCTTCTAAAGTCCGTTTCTGCTTCTGTGCCTTTTTTTTTGAACTTGTTCTTTGCCATCAGCTGAACTATGGCCATTGGCTACTTAAACCTTTTAACTTTTTCAAAGACAGCCATGAGCTTGGTTTTGCTGCAGATATATGCCTGTTGTTTCTGGGCAGGAAAAGAAACATGCCATAAGCATTGCATGCTATAGCTGCAGACTCCTGTACATTGATTTGGACTTTTCCATCTTAGAGCATCCTGAGTAGAATGGCTCTTACTACTTTTCCTTTAAGGTTCATATGTTAACCAATCACTATCTTGACTGACTCTACACAAAAGGTGCCAGGTTTTGACCTTCCTCGCCAGTACTGGTCAACTCTGAACAGGATCCGTACCCAACATGGTATCTGCCAGGACTCAATGTTTAAGTGTGGTCTTTTCTCTACCCCTCAATGTGACTGTGATACTCCTCAACAAACTATCCATCACATTGTGTCCAAATGTCCATTTGATATTTTAACATTTAACTTTAACATTTGAACTACTATAAGTTCATGTATTTGCCATGCTATAAATAAATAAAATAAATATCTTGACTTAGAAGGCAAATTTATTAGGGGCTCCCTCCTAACTCTCAAAGCAAATTTCTGCTCAGGTGATTTACTTCTAGCTTGTTTGTAGACAACTCTGGGGTTCTTTACTAAATAAATAGTCAGATTGTCCAACTGTCCATTCCTGGTTGCTTTTAGATTTCAAAAAATATTTACCTGATTCAAAACCACCCAGTTTGGATCAATCTGAGCATCACCTTCTGGATCCAGGACAACAGTTTGATAAGCTCTGAAATCAGTCAGGGTGACCTCTGCATTCTCAGGGCAAACATCAATCTGGTCAATCACTGTATCTTGATCATAGTCTGATTCACAAATGTCACCAATTCCATCACCTGCAGACCAAAATTCGGGGTTTAAGGGGTGTCATTTGATAGCTGGAGTTTAAACCGATGCTTGAAATAAGTTCATTTGCCAAAGCATAAGATGCAAAGTGATATGCAAAAATTACTGATTGGGAATGGAACGATTCAGAAAATCCAGATGATCCTACAGAACCTTCTCCAAGCCAAAGCACTTGAAGGTGCCCCAAACGTGACAATCTGGATAAAACAGCCTGTTTTAGAGCTAGACCACCATACATCAAACTGCTTCCTATTTCAAGGATATACTTCCAAAATGGTTGAACAGCCCTGGAACTACAGAGGGTTGAAGAGATTTGGCATGATCTGAAGGGGAGATGGTGAGTTTTGTTCTTTATTTAAAGGACTTGGATGACAAAGGCTCAATTTTAATGTAAAGAGGAAGGTTAGAGAAACCCATGAAAGCCAGAAAAGCTCAGGGGAATGAAGTACTAGGTCACCAATAGTAAATTCAAAAACAAAATCAGAAGTGAGCACTGAAAGAAAGAGGTTGACCTTACTGTTCTCATCTTCCTGTCCTGGGTTAGGAATCAACCGGCAATTATCAGGCCCTGGAGGAATGTGGTCAGGAATTCCATCATCATCATCGTCATCATCACATTCATCCCCCAAACCGTCTTTATCAGTGTCAAGCTGGGCGCTGTTAATGACTGTGGGGCAGTTATCAGTGCTGTCTTGATGCCCATCCCCATCACTAGGATACAGCAAGATAGGGGGAAAAACACGTACACAATATGCTAATTCCTATGTCTATGTTCCCACGCAATCTCTTCCAACCCTTGTGTGCAACATAACGCAAGTACAAAAGAGGCCATGTTTACACAATAACATGGTGATTCACGTTTCATTATCTGCTCCTCTGCTCTTTCAGATGCTCGTGACTTTAGTATCCTTTTTTTTTTTTGCACAAAATTAAAACAGAATGTTTTTTGTTCTGTTTTCTTCCTTCTTTTTTTGGCATCTTCTTAGTTGGTGATTCTATTTTCTACATGAAGCAGAACAAATGGCATGCTTCTTCCACTGAAAAAGTTTTGAAAATGTCTGTTGCTCTGTTCTGACCCCTAAGAAGTTCCCCCTAACATGAATCCAAGAATCCGCTTTCCTGAATCATAATTCTGCATTGTATATTCTGATGAGAGAGAAAAATATTCCTAAAGTACTACCTTATCCTTCTTCAATAGCTTTTCTGCAAGGTTAAACACATCCAATTTGTTCTATTTCCCTATAGAATTTAATTCCCAGTCTCTGATCATCCCAGATGCCCTACATTGGGCCTTTTTCAATTTAGGAACCCTTCTTAAAATGTAGTCAAGTGAATAAGAGACATGTCTTAGAGTGGGTTGTGACCAATGCCAAGTAGAGCAGAAATTTTATTTCCTGTAATTGTAATTATACTTGAATATTTGTCCCATTGGGAAACTTTTCAAAAAAAAATTAAAAGAGATAACAATTCCAATCATGGATTTGCACTGCTTCATTCACTTGGCTCAAAGACAAACATTTTATAGGAAAAAATGTTAATGTACATTCCAAGAACAGTTCATACAACAGAACCAATTAGACATACATAGAGCGGATATCCCTTTACTGGGTTTGTTCAAATGGAAACTAGACAGTCATCTTCTGGGAATTTTAATTTGTTTTCCTGCTCTGAGGGAAGTAGATTCAATTATTTGCACGGCTCCTTCCAACTCTCTGATTTTGTGATTCAAAATTGTGATTCTGGGATTTGAAGCTCACACATCTTGCTGAGGTTGAGAAACCCAATACTTATGCATATTACAGTAAATTTTTACTTACCTGTCTTGGTTGGTGTCACAGGAATCTCCAACTAGATCATTATCAGAGTCTGACTGTAAAACCCAGTAATAATAAAAATTACATTATATAAGATAAAAGGTTATGAATACTGTCACTACCTTGCACAAAAAACTGCCATGTAGTTCTTCCATAAATTTATATGAGTATGGAATTAAGAGAATTCAAAAGAAGGAAGTTATATACTCAAGATGCCATTTTCATGTAAAGCTCTCAGGTAGAAGTTCTAAGAAAGATTGAAGAATGTGAACATCTGGTACTATTTAAATTAATTCATATTGAACCACATAGATTCAAAATGGAGTGTATAAGGTAGTTAAAGATTATATTACTATTGTTGAAGTACCCATACCTATATATTGTTTTGAACTGTTTTTATACAGTTTTATTGGTGACGATCTGCCCAGAGTTATTTTAAGATAGGCAGCTATATAAATGTTAGAATAGAATAACAGAGTTAGAAGGGACCTTGGAGGTCTTCTAGTCCAACCCCCTGCTCAGGCAGGAAACCCTATATCAAGGGTCTTCAAACTTGTCAAGTTTAAGACTTGTGGATTTCAACTCCCAGAATTCCCGAGCTAACATGACTGGAGGAGGAGTTCTGGGAGTTGAAATCCACAAGTCTTAAGTTTGAAGACCCCTGCCCTATACCCTTTCAGACAAATGGTTATCCAATCTCTTCTTGAAAACTTCCAGTGTTGGAGCATTCACAATTTCTGGAGGCAAGTCATTCCACTGATTAATTGTTTTAATTGTCAGGAAAATTGTCCTTAGTTCTAAGTTGCTTCTCTCCTTGATTAGTTTCCATTTATTGCTTCTTGTCCTACCCTCAGGTGCTTTGGAGAATAGCTATGTTTTAAATAAATAACATGAACAAATACAATATCCAGTTAGAATATTAACATTTACATCTCTACAGGTAATACATTGCACTGAAAAACAATTATCTACAGCAGCTTTTCCAAACTGGCATTATCCAGAGAATTGTGGAGGGAATCCCATTTGAAGGTACTTTGGCAAAATTGTCTGGATGAAACTTTTCACAATGGGCTTTTCTTCCTTTCTGAATATGTGTGATCAAATGAAACTGCCACTGTTACCTTATTAATAACATTCTGGAAGCTTTTAAAAGTCTTCCTTTTTAGAAAACATTGAGGCGTCACTTGATTAGCTATTAAAAGCTGTTCGGATTTGGTACAGGTAGTCTTTGAGTTACAACTATTCGTTTAGTGACCATTCAAAGTTACAATGGTACTGAAAAAAGTAACTTATGACTATTTTTCACACTTACAACCATTGCAGCTTCCCCATGGTCACATGATCAAAATTTGGATGCTTGGCAACTGATTCATATTTATGATGGCTGCAGTGCCCCAGGGTCATTTTTTGCTACCAAGGGGTGGAATTCTACCAGTTCGCACCTATTCACTAGAACCAGTTGTTAACATTCTAAGCAGTTTGGAGAACCAGTTGTTAGAAGAAATTACTGGCCTAATCCTGTAAGGAAGGCAGGAAGGAAACATTCTGGTGTTGCTTACAGAAACTGCCTCTCCGTTAACCCTTATTACATTCTTAGCAGTTAACCCTTATTACATTCTTGTCTCCGGAACTTCTCTGGAGTTTTTTTCCCCCTCCTTTGCTGGTACTTTGCTTGTGTGGAGTGACCATTCAAAGTTACAATGGCACTGAAAAAAGTGACTTATTACCATTTTTCACACTTATGACTGTTGCAGCATCCCCACAGTCATGAGAGACCAGGCCAGGAGAAGCGTGCCTCGATGTGAGTGATATTGAGTTGGCCACACCCACCAACTAAACCACGGCCACAGAACCGGTTGTTACAAAATTTGAATCCCATCCCTGTTGCAACCTTCAGACAAGCAAAGTTGATGGGGAAGCCAGATTCACTTATTAATTTACGTATCAACTCTGGCAAGAAAGGTCATTAAGATTCACTTAAAGATTCCCTCACTTAGCAACAGAAAGTTGGGGCTCAATTGTGGTCATAAGTCAATGACTACCTTTATTAATTCAATTATTCTTGACTTCGCTGCAAATTTATGAATGTAACTGTAAGATGAAGCAGCAATGGCTGTGGATACCTCTTGTAAAATACTTTTTTTACAAGCCTGAACTAAGACGAATAAACTTGAAACTTTATAGCAAATTTGTAATTCTCATTTTTAATTCCACTGAAGACTGATGTCTTTGCAGGTACACCAGACATCTGCTCACCTGATTGGGATTGCTGATATCAGGGCAGCTGTCGCATGCATCGCCAACACCATCATTGTCTCTATCTTTCTGCTCCCAGTTGGCTATTTTCTGACAGTTGTCCAAAACATTCTTAATCCCTGAATAAAATGGAGCACATAATTAATGTTACCTTATGATCACCAAAACACCAGAAGGGAGGAAAAATGTGTCCAAGTATATTCCCAGATCAGATCACAGAAATTTAAACCCAATGACCAATTTTTGGCATCACAACTTTGGCTCTGGTTTTCTTTTTCCCTTTGGAGACAGGGCAAAATAAGAAAAGGTTTTCTTAAACCTCTGTGAAAAGTACTATTTGAACCATCCATGTTAAAAAAAAAACTTGATATTTTTTTCAGTTTCTGATATGGATAAATCTTCCCATGGTTGGTGGGGAAATAAAAATAAATAAATATTGGATCTAGCCATTAAAAAATGTTGACCACTGCTCTACCACATCTTAGTTGTTAGGGTAGCCTGTTAGATTGAATGTAGAATGAGTTGACTGGGCAGACGTCTTTCTAATTATTACTTGGTTTGCTTTTTACATATGTTTATATGCAATGCTATTTTAAAGAGAGAGGTGGAAAGATATCACTTGTGGATTAGCCTTGATAGGATTGGGATGAAGGTGGTGTATCCATCCTGGCTCTACTCAGTTTTTGCTACCATTCTTAGGGAAGACCAAATGGTCATAGGTTTGATGTTCTCCTAGAATATAAAGCTTCCATTGTTGGTACTTGATGCAATGGGAATTTCCTCAATGGATCCTCATGGCCACAATCACCACCTACTCTTCAAGCAGGAATTAAGAATCTAGGACTCCCAAGTTGTACATGTATTGTATGAGAGAGTATCAATCTGCTGTAGTTAGCTGGCAGCAGGTGTGGACGGCTGAGGAGAGCAAGGACTCAGATGAGGGGCCAGGACCATTAGGGAGTGGACTGCTGCCTTCAGAGATTGTGGGGGCTGGCAGCAGTGATGAGGAAGTTCCCGAGGAGCCTGTGCCAAATGCGCGTGCGCGCAGGATTGCTTGCAGGAAAGAGCAACCACAACAGCATGGGCGACTCGGGAATAAGGCTGCAAGGTAATGGCCCCTCCTTCAAGAAGATAAAGGCATCTGTGCAGCGAATGTTCTTTGTAGGAAGCAAAGACGTTTTGAAACTCAGCCTCGTGGACATTACATTTGGTATTTGAAGACTCTTGTGTTGTAAACTATTTCTTATCTGTTGTTTTTTGGCAGCCTTGAAAAAACTTGGCAAAGCTCTTTCTTGTGGAAGCTAATTAGTTGGAAGCTGCCTTTTATCTGTGAAGAAACAGGATTCATAGATGAAACATTAAAAGGCTGTGCTGCTACCTTTGTCTTGTGTTTGCTCTCTTGGAACAGGTTTGGGTCAGAACACAATCTATCTACATATTTCAAAGTATATGCCTGACTCAAAATATATAATAAAATATATAATAAATATTTAAAATATAAAACAGCATAAAATTATAAAAATTAATAAAACACATTGCTTACAAACATATATTTCTGGGAAGATATTTCAGGGGTCACAGGAAAATTTAGAATACACTCTCTGAAGCAGAAATAAGGAGCATCAACCAGAAATCTGATGCCAAAAATCCCCTGCTGCGCACTGACACTGTTTCCAGACATCTGTTCAATATCAAGAAATAGGGAAATAGAAACATGATGGGGTTTAGGTGAAGGTGTGCTGGAAGAGAGTTTGAATCCAAAACCTTGCCAACCGTCAATCATTGCTCCAGCCCAAGGGGCAGGGATGAGGTGAAGGCAGTTGAATAGGAATGCTTGCAAGCATCAGGAAGAAATTGTTTTTGTTAGTTAAATGAGTATCCTTGAAACAAAAGATCTGTCACCTGTGCACCTTCAGTTTTGTGCTGCTGCTCTGTCACAGGCATGATTTTAGAAAGTTCAGTTCCTCCAATATCAGAGCAAAGAGTGAACATAGATGTTCTGTCTGGGTCTGCCTGATTTTCAATCTAAGGCTATGTTCCTATTTCCTGCCCATGATATGGCAATGAGGTCACTGCCTATCTGACTCAAAAATTGCTTTCTGATAAACTGATATGAGAAAGCAGGTCTGAAATACTTCAAAGCATACAATACAATACAGTTGCCTAAATGTGATTGTTGATATGCAAACTGCAAAGCCCTAAATGCTACATGTAGTTGCCTATATGATTTTTCAATATGTCTCAGAAATGAAGATTGACCCACCATCTCCATCTATATCTTCATCACAGGCATCTCCTTTGCCGTCTCCATCAGTGTCCCGCTGGTCATTGTTTAATACCATGCGACAGTTATCACAAACATCACCAAAGATATCTTGGTCACTATTCTTCTGGTTAACATTAGGAGTCAAGACACAGTTGTCCTGAAACAGAGAGTTAGATAACTCTTTCTTAGAAGTCTAGCTTTAGGCATTGCTTTGTGCAAGGTTTTACTCTGTCCCCTCTCCCACCTAATCTCTGAGCTGAGGTCATCTAATGGCCCAGGATTAGATATCAGCAGTCTTTACTCCAGGCCAACCAAGTGTTGTTAGATGAAGCAGTTGCTAAGTAAAATAGTGACTTGCTTGTGATCTTACTCAGCTTTGCTTTGTTTTCAGGCCTGTAAAAGTTGTAATTCCAAATGCAATTCAGAGTGCTGATTGTCCCCTTTAAAGCCTTCATGAGACAGGGCCAGATAATTTAGAGGACTGTCTAACTCCAATTATTTCTGCCCTTCCTAGGAAATCCAATAGGAAAGATATACTCTGGATCCCCTTGATTAAACCGTCTCATGTAATGGAATCTAGGACAGATTCTATGTCATTGCCCCTGACAGATGGCATTAAAATATGGTGGTTCTTTGCAACCTGTAAAGATTTGCAAATATGTAAGCACATTTATGCTTACTTCAGCCTCCTATCTGAATGGGTAAGAAAATAACCAAATGACCTGCATTAATTTTGAGTATAGTTGGGAGACAGGATATTGGTCATCTGAATCCAAAAATTATTCAGATACATGGACAAGAGAAATGCACAAAAAAGACGCCATGTTTGTTGGCTTCCAGTAAAGCTATGATGCCATCATAACATCATGCAAATGCTGTGAATTATATTTTTTGTAATTGATGAATATTGCATCATTTGTACACCAATACAATAATGTATGTGACATCACTTGTCCCCTTTGGCCTTCCCGTGTCAGACTTTCTCCTTTGTTTGACAAAACAAGGCTAACTATCAAGAGCCTTATCTGTTACCCAGAGCACAAACAGCTGCAGAAGCCTTTACAATTACGGAAAGTCAAATATAACACATGTAAATCCTTCCCAGCTTATAGCCACTGAAGATTTTGCATAGCAAGGTTAATAATAGAAGGATAGGCCTACTGACAATCACTCACTTTCTTTAGTCAGATTCTTGTGGCCCAATTTTTGCAATTGGGGTATCTCACAAAATACAAAACAATATGTAGAAAGTTAGAACTCACCCCTCTCCTAGAAGAATGAAATATTTTAGGAAAAATTAAAAAGGCAGAATATTATATTTCCCTGGATGAAAAATTGAGAAACATGCTCTTGGAGACAGAAACTCAGCCCCAGCTCCCTGCTCCCAGCAGATATTTTGGTGCCAGGTTATCTATAAGACAAAAGACTTCAGCTCCAGGGTGATAGGATTAAGACATGACCCTCCAGGACATAATAGAAGCTCACCACATGGCAAACCAAGCCCCTACATTACATCACCCAACACAGTTCAACCAAACTTATCTCAGACAAATTCCTAGGATTTGCACGACTTCTACAGCAACCAATAGAATGCATTTCTTGAACAGAAACAGGAAGCTCAAGGGCAAGGCCCAAGAGTGAGTATAAATATCTCTCCCTCTCCACTCCATGTGGTTGGCTACCCAGGACTTCAAACCCATGTGGTCCTGTTCACCAAAAAAACATCCTTCCAAGCAGCTTCCATGTTCCCACTTGGAACTAAACCCAGATAGACATTTCTTCCAACAAACATTTAGTAAAAAAAAAAAACATTGTGATTTCAGAGTAGAAATATCCTTTTCAAACTTCTTTTTTTAATTGTAACTTTGGGGGAACAAAATGCTCACCCATCCTCAATTACTCTTACCATTTTTACTAGCTGACATGGCCTATTTATTCTATTGCATAAAATGGATTTTTAATCTCTAGAAGTGCCAAAAGTGCTGGTACAACAATGGTAAAAATCAACATAGAGGTGGACTAATTTTTTGATACAATGGTCCCTGTTGTCCAGACTGGTTGCAGATAGAAAATACACCAACTCCTAACCAGTACCTGATCGTTAGGAATACCATCCCCATCTGCATCATCATCACAGGCGTCTCCCACACCATCTCTATCAGCATCTTCTTGTCCAGAGTTTGGAACAAACATGCAGTTGTCCTACAAAGTAAACACAATAGAGCATCCTTTTCCAATCAGTGCGATCAGATATGATGGATTGCAGTGTTGGTAATCATCAAAGTAGCATCAATAAGAGGTGTACATATTGTATTTCACTATAGCTCGAGAACATAAACGTTCTTTGATTAAATTTTGAAACATGAAAGAAACATAAAACATACTCATCTTGTCACCCAGGCCTTTGTCAAACTGCTAACCTTTTTGCAACTGTCAGCTGAGCATGGAAGTTTTTCATCTGGATAGCCATCAATATCAACATCTTTTCCACACAGAAAGCCATCACCAGCCCAGCCAATGCCACACTGTGAGCAAAAGTATTACATAATGAAAGCAACATTGGAGATGTCTTCGTGGGTACAGTCCTTCCTATGCTTTCTTTTTCAACTGAAATTCAAAAAGAATTTGAATCCTGTCTTTGTATGTCATCCTTCGCTTTCTGATGTCTTCTGAATGAGTTTGTAGGCCCTGGAGTTTCCACATGCATAGCCAATGAATTTCAGGAGCTATATTCCCATAATATCTAAGGATATTAAATTAAATTAGAACATATTCTAAGCCTTCTATACACATGCATACTACAACTTTCTCAGTTCTGAGTTGCTTAAAATGAGATATGTCTGCAAACTTCCAAAATTCATAGGTAGGATGAGATGGTGACTGATTACATGGCTGACATTCTGCAGTCCCAATACATCCAAAAGCTGTCAAACTGGAAAAGGTAGGCACAGTAAGACATTTTTAAAAAATATATTAACAGAATTTTCCAAACAAAACATGGATACAAATATACTTCCAAAATACTACTATAGCAAATTTTAAATACAAATATAATATAAAATATGATTTGTCATGCATGCTTTTCTTTTGCTCACTTTTCTTTTCTTCTTAATCTCTGCTCTAGATTAAGTTTTATATATATTTAATAATAATGGGAAGAGCACGGACTTACAACACACACGATGTCTCCTTGTCTTAATTCTGAACAATCGGCATGGATGCTACAAGGGTTCAGAACACGATTTCTACAGCTTCGTTCAGCCCTGCATCCTCTGACTTGATTTCCAGTAAATCCTGGCTTGCAAGCACCACAATGGTAAGAACCCTTGGGAAAAACATATAAATCCATAAACTAAACACTGCAACTAAAAGAACCAGTGATTAAAAACAACCCCTGCCTAGGTAAGTGGTTCCATTCTAATACTCAGTTGGAACCTGTCTTCTTCTATCTTAAAATCATTAATTTGTTGCTATCCAGTCCACCCTTATTAACTCACTACTCAGCATTTCACAGTTGCTTTGTTGAAATCCATATATATTAGATCCACAGCATTTCCACAATTTATCAAAGAAGATCTAACAAAAAAAATGAGATTACATTGAAAAGACTTGCTCTTTGCCAAATCCATGCTGACTTCTAATTATTGTATTGAGTTCAAGATATTTAATAGATCAATCTTTTTATTATCTGCTTTGGGGTTTTGTGGACATTTTTGTCAGAATAAGTGTTCTAGTTCCTTGGGTTTTTCTTTTACTCCTTTTTGAAGATTAAGTTCAACTTTTGTTCTTCAATCATTTGGCATTTTACCCATTTATCTAAGAAGTCCTAAAGGTAATATTTATACATTCAGTTAAACCAGTGTTTCTCCACTTTGGCAAGTTTAAGATGGGTAGACTTCAATTCCTAGAATTCTTCAGCCAGCCATGTTGGCTGAGAAATTCTGGATATTGAAGTCCACTCATCTTAAATTTGCCAAGTTTGAGAAATACTGAGATAAACTATCAGCAACTTCTTTCAGTTTCTTGTAATCTGCAGCATCTGCAGCAAGCCACTATGAAGTAAAATGATACTGTATACTGCCCAGAGTCCCTTCTTGAGGGAGACAGGCAATCTAGAAATTCAAAATATAAATAAATATATCTATAAATAAATGCACACATGCTTGTTTCAGGATGCAAATCCCAGCTTTACATACTATAAAGGCATCCCAATATCTAATGCAAGTATAGAAGTCCTGGCATTTTTATCATGATGTACATATCATCATTTAAAACCTCTCCCCACTCATAAACAAATGTCCATGGACGCAATTCATCTAGCCTGGGAGAGCAAAACTTATTCAAGGTAAGGAAGTACTTTGTGATCACGCTGCCATCAATATCAAGCTTCCATGTTTTTATCTGTTTTTAGTCATTAATTGGTAATAAGTCAAGTATATAAGAGCCATAGTGGCACAGTGGTTAGAATGAAGTGTTGCAGGCTAATTTTGCTGAATGCCAGCAGTTTGATTCTCACTGGCTCAAGGTTGACTCAATCTTCCATCCTTCTGAGGTGGGTAAAATGACCCAGATTGTTTGGGGCAATATGCTGACTCTGTAAACCACTTAGAGAGGGCTGTAAAGCACTATGAAATGGTAAATAAGTGCTGTTGCTATAATTAATATGCTTTTGCTTTCTTCTATTCACCGCAAAAAAAGTCATCAGCAAGACAAGTTTACTGTTATTTCTGAAAAATAAAGAATGATTAAATTCAGACAATTGTAAGTAACGCTTACCATGGTATTTATACACTGGGAATTTGGGACACAACCTCCATTTGCTATACGCTGACATTCATCTATGTCCAAACAAGCCTAATGTGATAAAAAAGCAAGTTGACTCTAACAGATCTGCTGTTTAAGAATAAAATGTTTATAGCAAGGAATATATATTTTAAAATATAGAAAAAGGAATATTTTCAAAGAACTATATTATTAAATCATAAATGAGCTTTAATGTAGAAGAAAAAGTCAAATCATTCTACTGCAGCAGGTGTATTCAGTCTGTACAATATAAATGCATATATATTTCAAAGAATGGATGATATTGGATGGGAAGATACAAGAGAGGGAATTTAGCTATTAAACTAACTGGGGAACAAATGAAATCTGTTATTGCATATATGCAAAACATTTCACATGTAACTAATATTAAGTCAATATTTGCTCTTTGTAGAGAAGTCTTTATTTTGAGCTGTTTTTATCTTGTAGATAAAAACTATAGGCATTTATTTCCTTTAAATAATAACTTTAAAGAATTATAAGATCATTTTTTAAAAAAATCCAATCAAACAAATCAATATAAGCTCCCGATAATGAGAAAACTTTTTTTAGAACTCTTCATGAGGCAGAACAATAAACAAAGCAAAACCCAGAGAACAAAAAAGAAAGGAAAGTTTAAATCACAATGTTTCCATTTTGTTATAATCCTAGAACATCAGAGAAAGTTGCAGGTCTTTGCACTGAGTCTAGAAAAAAGAAGGATCAACTTGAAACTTCAGAGATACCAGCTGACTTCAAATCTCCTGTTTTCAGCACTCACAGTCCATAAATGCTGAATGATCATGAATGCAAGCTTTTGAAGTGAGGAGCAGATGAAAATTAAATTACAGGTAGTTCCTGACTTGCAACTGCAATTGGGACTGAAATCTTAGTTGTGGAGCGAAACAGTCACTAAGCAAGATGCCCATGTGACTGCTTTGCAACAATCCCAGCATTTCCAGTTGTAGCATTAAGCAATCTTACAAGCTGTTAAATGGAATCCCATTTAAAGAATGAGGGGTGCCTCAGAGGAAGTGGGGAGACCCTGTGAAGCATGGCTCAAGAAGGGGCAAGGGCGTAATGTGTCATAATAGAATCACATTTCAACAAAGCCAACTAGGAAGAACCTAAGGATATGTGTATTGGACCAGGCACAAAACAATGACAAAATAAAATTTAAATGTTACAAAGCCCTTGGAAGCCTTAAAATGAGCAGGCCATCAATTGAAATAAATACTGCAGCCTATTAATAATATAAACCACATTTTGCTGTATATAGAGAAACGATGCAGGTATTTGTATAGAGATTACCAATTGGATCTTGAAGAAAAATTAGTCCAGTTATATGAAGCAAAATATTTACAGGAACTAGACTGCATTTGCTTGCAAAGAACAATAATGAGATGACAAACCTGTTTGTTATTTTTGGCAAAGTTTATTCCCATTCCTTGGATGATCTGCCCAATATATCCTGGTGGGCAGGCTTCACACCTGAAACCTGGAGCCATGTTCACACATTGCACTCCTGGGAAGCATGGTTTATATTGGCACTGAAAGACAAAGGTCCAATTTTTACTACATACTAATTATAAGGTATCCAGCCAACCAAGTTAAACATGCAGATATTTATTAGATGCACTACTTGACTCACATTCTGAATCCCTAATTATAACATTAGAATTAAAAAGGAGCCCAAATTTTTCTTTTTCAAATATGGGTGCTCTAGATATTGAGAAATTATCCTCAGCCAGAGAATAAGACAGCTTGGGTTGTATTGATCCTCAGTACTGCATGTTTTTGTCTATTCAGGACCAATCATACCATTAGGGAGAGCAACACACCTACAGGTAATCCTCAAATTTTCAGCTACAACGGACCCATTACAACCTGGATTTGAAGTTCAGACAGCCAGGCTCCCCTTACCTCTGTGCTCATATTACTATGATTTATTATGTTTTTGCCAGAAACTGGCATTTACTTCTAGCTACCAGAAGTAAAAAAAAAAATCCCATAGCAAACAATGAGTTCATTTAACAACCACTGTGTTTGTTTAATAATCAAAACATTCACTTTACAATCACTTAATAATCACCACATAAAAGACATAAAGTTCAGGTGCAGTCACATGGTGACTCACTTAACCATCATCATGACTTACCACCAAATTGTGGCTTCAATTATGGTGGTAAATTGAGGACTGTCTGTACCACAGGGAACAAAAGCAAAGAGGCAGGTGGAGTGATTCTCTGTTTTTCTCCCTCAGAGAACTATTTATGCTATTTATGCTATTTATTAAGCTATTTATGCCTGGATGCCTGCAACTTTTAAACTCACTTGCTGCCTTTGGGTGTGTTAGAAAACCTGATTCCCTTCTAAGTTAGCTTCAGCTTCTGCTAACTCCACCTATGTCTCAGATAGCAAAATACTGTACCTCAGGCTAGCTTTGAAAAGCATTCATAGAATAACTCACCTCATCGATATCTGTGCAAATAATTCCATCTCCAGTGAAGCCTTCAGGACAAGGACCACATTGGTACCCATCTGTTGTATCTGTGCAATGTACCCCCGGGAAACAAGTATCAGCTTCACACTTGGGTTTGGGGGGATGTGGGGAAGGAGTGGGGTAACTTCCAATTCCCAATCCTATGATGATAAAGTATAGCATTTTAAATCAAGTAAATCTTGAGCGAGCCAATGAGAATATCCCTCAGTAAGGTAGCAGGTCATTTCTCCTACTGAATCTGAGTAGTTCATTTCTGCAATTATTATGTGAACAGCAGCGTGCATAACACAATTACTGAATTAGCATGCTTAGGGTGAGGCTATTAAATTAATTGCAGTAGTAATCACTTAAGGCTTATGTGCATAATTCCACCATTATTTAAGGAAGCCCCATAAAAATCAGTCATCTCATGCCACCTAGCTACATAGTTAGCAGCTACACATAACAACAGGTTTGTTGTGATTTAATTGTAAAGTTTATAAAAATCCTCCTTAAACCCAGGAGATCAAAAGGACCTACCACATGCTTGGCATTCAGCTATAGTATTCCTCAGAAAGGCTGTCTCCTTAACCTTAGTTGGACAAAAAAAAATGTGTTAAAGAGAGCCATCTACCTCAAATTATTCTGACTTCATCACTTTTTATCCATAAAAGGCACATTATACAATTAATGCTATAACATAGCTTACGTTTGCAATTCCTCAGTATGAGATTGGTACTAGCATATTTATTCATGCTGAACTTATGACAAGTCTGTTCCAAGTAAACAGCCACCTTTTCATATTTTAGCTCTCTGATGAATTTACTAGAAGTATATAGAGTAGCTAATACTTAAGTCTAAGCTTTAAAACTACATCTCTCAAGCCAAAGTATTAATTTAAAATGTACACCTTATCATTTGCATGAATGTCACCTTTATTGCATGTTAAGCTTGGTTGTTGAATTAAAATTTTGCTCCAGCATCTAAATCTAGTGGGAATCTAGAGTTTTACTCAGGTGACCAGACAGTTCAATGGACACACATTTCTTGCATCATCTTCTTGCTCTCAGCCTAAATAGTCCTAGTGTTCATAATTTTGGCAGGTCTTTTTAGGGTTTGCATGAATGGGCTCTTTGCTGATAAATAATGTAATTAAATTAGACACATCTTCCTGTTCTGAGACATCATTTTCAATTTTGGGATCAGAAATCCAGCAAATGAAAGAAGAACTAAGAACTAAGTTGGAGAAGATTAAACTATCTTTTGGGCATTTGAACACAATCAGTTCCTTTCCTAAAATAATATTATCATATATATTTCTTAGAGCAAAACAAAAAAGTTGTAACAGAAAGCTCAGAAATACCTGCTGTCTGAGGAGATCTTTCACTTCAACTAGTATCTGGTTCATTTGCAACATGTGACTTAATAATTGCCTGTTAAAGTCACCTGTAGAGACATGTATGACAATCAAGCAACTAATAGAATATACAGTAGGATCAGAAATCTTAGCAATACAAGAAGTGATACAATCCTTTCATACATTCTTTTATATGGTTGAACTTGAGTGAAATTCTCATTTAACCATAAGATACCTAGGCATCCCAATTTACAGGGAACTATCCTTTATTGGAAAGACATTCCAACCTAAGCATGGTTTAAAAATAAAGTAAAGATCACACTGTGGCTTGGGGGCCAAAAGACCCCAACTGCCTCAGGCCATGATAGCTGAATACTGGAAGCAGTTTCCATTAATTAATTAATTAATTAATTACAATGGCCACCCAGTCTAGGAAACTTGGTGGCTTATAAAATTCAACTACATAGTTAAAAGAGTTTAAAACGTTTTTAAAAAACATTAAAGAAAACATGACATCCTGAATTAAAAACAACCACAACAATACAAGCACAAGAGTCCCACAAATACATTAATTCTAGATCTGGGAGCAAAGCCAGGTATTATGGGCTTCCCAGAACTGTTGGAAAGAAAAGAAGAAGGTGTATTTCCTTGGTCCCACAAGATGACACCATTTAATAGAGGGGACCCAGAGCACATCCACTCCGTCCAAATGTACCAGGTCGGCAGAAACAATTGGAAATAGGCAACCCTCAGATTAAAAAAGGCAGCCCCCTAAATTTCCCCAATCAAGCCCCACCCATATGTTTCATTATGGTCCCACCCACTTGGCAGTACTCAACTATTAAACACATGTTAAGGACCATCCTAATGTTGCCTGTCCCTGGAATAAAAGGAATGTAAGAAAAGGGAGCAGAAAGCTGTGGCGTTTCCAAGATCTAGAGAACAAGAATAGTAAGCAAACAAGTCATCGTGGGAGATGTATTGTTTGCTATCTAATTTTTAGTGATTATTTTCAAATTTGCAGTTAAGCATATAAACTGATATTTTTTCAAAAACAGAATTTATGAAAGATCTGTTTTTTACATCTTACATAATACAGCTATAAATCATGCTTTACATAGTTATTTCTATTCTTTAATTTATCCCAGAAACTTTTCTTTATAAAGAATTATGGCATTTGTATCTAAGTAAGTATATGCAGAAGGTATCAGTCATGTAAAAAAACAAACCTGTTTTAATTTAGGTACTGTATAGACTCTGTATTGAGAACCTGTTTGGTCTAGTAATTAAGGCACCAGTTTAGAAACTGGGGGAACTGTAAGTTTTAATCCCAATTTGGCTTGGTGACTTTGGGCCAGTCATTGACTTTCAGGTCAACCCACCTCACAGGATCATTGCTGGTTAGGATATAAATGCATACACTAAAATATAATTGTACTATACCTATTTATCATTAATTCCAATTGATACACAAAATATACTAATCTTACATGTCCACATTCTTTTAGGTTTCATTCTAATGAAATTGTTAAAATTATTTTTGGTTGTCAAGACTTGCTAAGTCAAGAAATATTAAGAAACATATCCACCATGCAAATAAATTTCTAAGAACATGAACATCTAATGTTAAAAAACTCCTTGAGTGATCCTGCTGCTCTGGAAGTGCATTCAGCATATGGTGAGCAGATGGCTTGGAGTCCCAGATAAAAATACAGCTGTATGAAGGCTTTAAATAACAGTTTCATGTAGAGTTGTTTAGTTTACCTATGACCAAGATATCAACCTTACCTGAATACTGAACTGGTGGCTCTGTCTGTGGGAGAAAACAGTCTTGTAGAGTTTCCACTTGGGACAAGGACCCCTTCACAATCAGCTTCAAGTCATCTAAAGTCTCCTGAACAATAAAAGATAGGGGGCAAAGGAAGAATGGTTCTATTGCCTTGATTTTATTGTTTTATTTTATACCTTGATTTTCTGACTACTGACATGCAGTGAACACAGGCACTGAATATATATAAAGCAGACAAACCTTTCCTTTAGAAACCACTGCTTCTCCCTAAAGGCACCAATTAGATCTACATGGATACAATTTCACTAATAAAATAATTCCATGCTAGAAGGAAACTTCCAGCCTGTAAGTAGTTTAGCAGTTTCATGAATAGGTAATTTTTTTTCACCTAATCTCCAGAGAGTATGGGAGAATAATATAGCTGTTGTTCTTGCCTTTCATGTGTTCTATTATGCATGCTGTGTGCATACATATCATATTCTGCACGCTGTGTGCATTCGTTCTTCTCCTGTGAAAAAGGAGCAGGAAAGAAGCAAGCCACACAGCAGAGCTCTTCCGGTTATGAGAGGAAGTGGACCTTGCAAAGTCCTCACTCAAGTATTGTGCCAAGGGAGTTGCCAACGGAGTTCTTGCCTGCATACTCTTCCCATCTCATCTCATCTCATCTCATCCCATCTGTGGTGAGCACATGGTCAGAACAGATGCTGTCAACACTTGGGACAGAAGCAAGGCGAAATACAGGTAGTCCTTGACTTATGACCCAATTGACCCCAAAATTTCTGTTGCTAAACAAGACAACTGAGTTTGTCACATGTTACAACCTTTCTTTACACAGTTGTTAAGTGAATCATTGGAGCTATTAAATGAGTAATACAATTGTTAAGTGAATCCAGCTTGCAGAAGGCTGCAAAAGGTGATCACATAATCCCAGCAAACTGTAACCATCATAAATACATGACAAGTGCTCAAATGTTGATCTTGTGACCATGGAGATGCTTCAACAGTCATAAGTATAAAAAGCGGTTGTAAATCACTTTTTTCAGTACTACTGTAACTTTGCACAGTCACTAAATGAATGGTTTTAAGTCAAGGACTATCTCTACTGCACAAAGGATAGGCCAAGGTTTGGGCTTAGAAACTGAACTGTTCTCCTTTATTTGGGATGAAAGGGCTGCAAAGGACAAGGCAGCAATGCAGTGATTTCACTGGAGGATGGGGCTGAAATTCAGTTCCCTATTTAATGTTGGGGGAGCTGGTAATGCTTCTTTTAAAGGAAACTAAGCATGCTAAGATAGAGAAGGCATCACGCATCTTTGTTTTATTAAAATAAAAACTCTGAAAATCATACTATTGAAAAATGCCATCTTGCTACCAGATTTCAGTGATGAATCTTGGGAGATTCCAGGCATGCAAATATGGGTCAGAACAAGTACATTAGTTCATGGGCCATAAACCCTTCCATCACAGACATTTTTTTTTCTTTTTCAGTACTTACCTGTGGTTTCTTCTGGAGTGTTCGCAATTCTATGGATTCTGAGCTTTGCAGCAGCTCCGAAAAGATTTTAGGCAAAATTTGAACAGAATCCACCTGCACACAGTTCACATACAATTCAGCTTTACTGTTGCCATGCTGCACCCCACTTAACCGAAGGAGGACTGTATGGCGCTTTCCATCAGCCAAAGGCACGTTGGGGAAGATCACAGCATTTAATTTCCCATCGTTCCTCAAATATCTCAGAGAAACTAACAGAGAATAACATTATTGGAAAATGTGAATGAATACAATAAAATTCACAACATATGGTAGAAATATCAGTTTGTTTGAGAAAGTGAAAATAAAATTATAGCAACTCTTTGCCTACACAGCTGTTCTTAGGTGAAAATCCTCTGTTGTAGCAATACAGTCCTCTACCTGACTTTACAACCGTATCAATGGTATATCTACATTTATATCATGTTATTTGTGGTCAATTCCCAGGAGAACTATGGTAATGTGCTGTACATGGGGCTGTCCTTAAGGATACCCAGAAGCTTCAGCTGGTACAGGCCTCTAGAATGGGGTACATGAGTTGCACAGGTTACCAGTTTGCTTCCACATCCAATTCAAGGTGCTGATTTTGATCTTTGAATCCCTTCATAGCATGGGGCTGGGTGTAGGACAGAGGCTGGTTGAGCCAGGGAAGGAGTTAAATGGGGACTTAGTCTAGAATCCATACATGGGCAAAGGGGGTGTCCTCTTGTCCCCATGTAGAGATTCTAGACTAAGTCCTTGTTTGACTCCTCCTGGCTCAGCCAGCCTATCTCCCACACTGGGTTATTTGAAGGACTGCCACTTCAGGTATAGCAAAAGAGTCATGTTGTGGGTTCTGTCTACTAAGGAGTTACATTTGATAGGACCCAGGAGATAAGTCTTTTTTGATGTGGCACTCTCCCTATAGAACATTATCCCCCTGCACAACTGAGATCGACTCCATTTTTGCTGACTTTCCTAGGTTTCTAAAAACCTAATTGTGTCAATAGGCCGGGGTGGGGTGGGGTGATCACAGGAGAACAGTGAACTGATGAGACATTATTGTTAAGAATGTCTGACACTCATTTTGATAGTAATATCTTTTATACTTTTTATGTTTTTAAAATTATTTTTATGGTCTGTTGTCATGTGAGATGGTTAGCCAAATAAATATGAAAATAAATAAATACCTAGTTGTATATTCCTTTGTACATTTTGTACATTATCCATATGGATGAATGAACAGATGATAGATAACCTAAATGTCACATTCAATGCAGCTTTCTTCCAATCTAATGCCCTCCTATGAGATAATCCAACATATCTAGAGGATCTTAGTTAGGAAAAGCTGACCTAGGTCTAGTTCACACACTGTAGTAAACTATGACTTTTACATTTTATTTACTAAACTGGAATGAGTTTCAGCAGCATTAAATAAACCATTTTTTAACCCGTTTATTTAGAACACAAAACTTTCTTAGATATTGCTAAAGAAACAGTAGTGTAACCTTGTAACCAGATTATTGGGCTTGAATCTGAAGTCAATTAAATATTGAACTTCTCTTATTTTTATTTTTTAAATGAACAAAACAAAATAAAAAGCCACTTGATGATAAGATGGGAAGCAAAAGAAAGAAAGAAAGAAAGAAAGAAAGAAAGAAAGAAAGAAAGAAAGAAAGAAAGAAAGAAAGAAAGAAAGAAAGAAAGAAAGAAAGAAAGAAAGAAAGAAAGAGGGAGGACGGACTATCTAAAGCAGAGATGAAGTTTTGAGTAAAACTGGTGACTTCAGATTCTCTATGTCCTTTGGGGGTATGATGGGGCTACAAGGCTGAGTGGGTTGAAATGAACAGAACAAACCATCTTCTCTCTCACTGCATTGCAACTTTAGATAGATGAACAAATGCTGGCCTTTGAATCTGGCAGGTCTTCTGCATATGTAAGGTCTGGAGTGGAACTACACAGAAAGTCAATTAGCAAGGAAAAGCAGAAAAAGGTAGAAGAGCCCAAAGGTGGCAAAGGACCAAGAGACTGGAAAGCCCGAAGGCAGCAATATTGGATGGAAGATCAAGGCCCATCTGAGGGGGAGGAATCTTGTTTTTGGAGAGAGCTGGAGGGAAATGCTGTCTACAACCAAAGGCATAATTATATTTAAAACATCTGTGTTTCTGTCCCCTTGTGCTACGAAAAACAAGTTTGAATTACTGGTGCCAATAGACAATGAAGTTGTTTTCATTGTGGGAAACCCAAAAGTCCCTGTTCTGTTTCTGAAAAACAGTGCCGTTTGTACAAATCTAAGTTACCAGAGATCTCATCGAACAGTTGAATGGGGTTTCAAAGCATTGTGTTTTACTGAAGTCACATCATTTATAACAATTTTCAAAGGTAAGCCATTTTGTCTCAGAGAGAAGCTACAGATGGTGTGGTGAATTTGAACAGATGGGGAAGCATCTGAAAACGTTGCTGCCTACCCAAAAGGGGTAGCCTTTCAATTCCCAGATGCTTCTGTGATTATTTGGCTCATTTCCAGGAAATACATTTTTATTGTTTTAACCCAGTCAGTTTTTATGATCAGAAGAAAATGAAGTAAAAATTTTAAGACTAGCTACATTTCTCAACCAATTAAATGTTTACCCCACTTAAATCAATGTATTTTAATAGTGTTCAAAATATGTTATATTTTGAATGTAACACCTCTAAAAAAAACAAGGATTTCACTGTGACAATAAAGATGCAGTCCATGATGTTACCCCCAATGACTACAGTAGATAATGCATCTATCCCAATCTTAGGGTTATACTGGTGAATTCTGTATTAATATGAGGGCATTATCCACATTCCACTCCATTAATTCATAATGCAGGTATAGGTAAAGAAAAAATAAAGGGTTCTCCTATCCAGTCATGTCCACCTCAAGGGGGCAATGCTCATCTTTTTTTTTTAGCCATGGGAGTCAGTGTATATAAAGACACTTCTGTAGTCATGTGGCCAGCATGACTATATGCCGAGGTGCACGGAATGCTGTTATCTTCCCACTGAAGTGGTACCTATTTATCTACTTGTATTTGCAATCTTTCAAAATGCTAGGTGGGCAGGAGCTACAGCAAGTAATGGGAGCTCACCCCGTCAAGCAGTGCTCATGTCTCAAACCCGAACTGTCAGTTTTCCAGCTGACAAGTGCAGTGTCCTTAACCGCAATACAGGTGTAACAGTAATCAGTAAGTAAATCAGTAAGTAAATTTTGTTGGTCAAATTAGTCAAATGAGCAATGAAATAAATCAATCACCTTTTTTTGCCTCTTGAAGCATTCGTTTAAGAAAAAAGTTTTTTTTTAAAAAAAGAGAGAAATCAACTTTTTAAAGAATGTTGTGTCAAAGTGAAGCAGATCAGATTATAAGCAAGTTCTGCTTCATTTACAATCATTTAAAACATACAGAACATACAAACAAGAAAGGAAATTTTCTAGACTAGCCAAAATAAAAGAATCAAAAACCTTGTCCTGCAACTATAGTTGTACAGCAGTGGTGGGATTCAAATTTTTTTACTACCGGTTCTGTGGGCGTGGCTTGTTAGCCGTGGCAGGAGAAGGATACTGCAAAATCTCCATTCCCTCCCCACTCCCGGGGGAAGGTTACTGCAAAATCCCTATTCCTCCCCACCCACTAACCTGATTTCCAGCTCTGTTCTCCTGTGCAGGGCAACCAAAGAAGACCCAGCCAATCATCTGGGACTCAGGAGGCAGAGAATAGATGGGGGTGGGGCCAGTCAGAGGTGGTATTTGCTGGTTCTCCAAACTACTCAAAATTTCCGCTACCAGTTCTCCAGAACAGGTCAGAACCTGCTGAATACCTCTGTTGTACGGTAACCATATTCATGTAGACTGCTTTATCCAGGTATAGACTGCTTGTTTATTTATTTATTATTTATTTATTTTGTCAAAAGCTTACAATATAATAGAAATAAATAAAAAACATAAGTTTAAATATAAGAAATAGGAAGTAATAATTGGGGACAATAGGACAGGGACGGTAGGCACGATTGTGTGCTTATGCTATATTAAATTATTATATTATAATATTATGCACAATATATATTATGACATATGTTTAGAACATGTCAGATATTATATTTTACTTTCAATAACTTTTAACAAAATACAAGGGCTGACAAATTCCAAAAGAAATTCTAGACAAAGCATTAATAATATTATTATTGCATAATTACTTTGTCTCATAAACATTATGAAAGATAATGATTGACATCTGCCACCTGTATTTATTTATTATTTTATTTATTAATTAAATGTATATGCTTCCTATCAATTTGAGGCAACCCTGGCAGCTATAGCTTTTTGTGTACTCTCTCTTCTTTTTTATTTGCAGATAAAATGTATCAAGCTAGAAAAGATTGATGAGCTATAAGATTTTGATTAGTAGCATTAAGAGATAACCATCTCAAAATATGAAGTTTCTAGAATATGTTTTAAACTGTTAAGAACCTATAATTATTTGCTTAAAGCAGCACAATTCCAAGATAATTTATACAAAAATAATATTCTTTCAATATTTTGAAGCTATCTTTGTAAACTATAATTCCATAAAAATATCAATATTATAGATACACTTGGAACATTGTAAAGACATCACCTAAAAATTATTAATCTAAGAAAATTAATTTCCAAAAGAATAAAAATTGCTTGCCAATATGAAAAAAGCAACTATACATTTATAAAAATATGTTCTGCTGTTATTTCTTCTTCCTTTTATGATTAACTAGATCTTTTCCCTAAATTAATAGTCTGAAAGATCTAGTTGTCAGATTATATTGCTAATTGTTTTTATTTATTACTGTTTTCTTTTTAAATATTTTTGTTATGGGTTTTTGTAATAATTTATCTATTTTTTATTCTAATAAAAAAATAAATTTAAAAAATTTAAATTAAATTAAAAGCAAATGCTAATTTAGTTTCAAGCATGCTCTCCTCATTAGTTCTTTGACCTTGACTGCTGAGAAGTTTGTTCATTTTTTTGATCAAACAGGCATCTCTCATGATCAGATACCTGAATGTTTACTATGCTATTATTGTATGACTGGTATGATAATAGGCAATATGAGTTACCGTGCACTCAAGATGACAGAATAATTTAAAAAAATATTGGTTACAAGTGCATCTATTTCAAAGCAGCTATAAAATCATTTAATAAGCAAAAACCTGCTAAACATCTTCACTACCACTTTTGAAGATTCAAAAAGACTTTTCTAAGATAGTCTTGTGTAGAGTTAATAACAATAATCCAATATAGAAAGATTTATATGGTTCATAGGGTATTGAACAGGAAGGGATGTCAAAAAATAAAGTCAAGATAATGGCTACAGCTGCATGATCAAAGCCCTGTTTCTTTTACATGTGTAATGCCCAGAGCTTTGATCACAGTCATGGTTACAGCACACTCTAAATATAATGAATAAACACTTCCCATAATTCAGTTGAGGAGTGATGCTACCTAGTTTGGATAATGAAACAAAAAACAACAACAACAACCAAGCTCAGAGAGCAACAAAGACCCCTCATTTCAACCCTGAGCTACAAATACTCTCCTTTATTGGTAAAAGATATCTCTCTCTGTGGAAAAATGGCCAAGACTTTGTGTTAGAGCTCATTGACTCTACTTTGAGAAGGACTTCCATTCTGATCAAAGAAGGACATCAAAGAAGCTTTTCTGCAATATTAAGGTATATCAAAAGCAAAGGTAGATCAAAAGGTGTCTTCACTGAATCTTTGTTAAATCCCAAGGTCTGAGGATTTACAATAAAACAGTAATATTCCCAGGCTTTTGGTTCTTCTTTGTTCTGTGGTTATAAGAGACCATAATTTCCCAAGAGATTCTATAAATGTTTTCACAGATTTTAGAAGCAGGGGTTGTATTTTCATCACTCTCTGAAACCAGACCACATCATTTCTGTGTCTGATCAAAGGCAGAAAACTGGAAAACATGAAGACATATAAATGATGTGGGAAATATACTGAGGATGATGACAGGCACAAACAAATTAGAAGATGTGAAACAGGAAAGGGAATGAAAGAGGAGGAAAAGAGATTAAACAAGAGCAACCAAAAGAGAAAGAAACAGTGAGGAAATAGAGTGAAGTGGGCCAGAAGATACAAATAGAAAAATGAATTGAGTGTAGTACAAGCTAGAAAAAGAACCAGAAAGAGGGAAAATGTCAAATGAGATAATAGAATGGGAAATTCATGGAGAAAGAGACAAGGAAGTGAGCCAGGAAAGCTGTAGATCAAAGGACTCCAAGAAATGCTTTCAGGATATAGAGAGGGAAGCGGGAGTCAGTTTCAAGGCTGGAGGAAAATAAGCTTAGAAAGCAAATTTACTGCCAAAGCAATCGCTGGGAGAAAAAACTGAAGTACAGAAAACTGGAAAGCCTTAGACACAATAGAAAAAGACAGGGGAGTTAGAAACATGTTCCTCCAATCACACTCTTATGAGGAAAACTGAAAGGATACCACTGAAAAATCCACCAGAACTAAAATGTTATTCTAATGTATTATTAATTTATCAAAATACAAACTACAGAGAAAAATAAAGAGAGTAGCAAAGTAGAGGAGGAAAAAGGGAAGAGGAAAAGGATGGAAAAGGGAAAAAGAAAGACAAGCATTGACAGTAGAATAAGATATTAATATACAGCCTCAACAATTTACTTTTACATAGTACCGTAATATATATTAGTCATTTCTATAACAGCAACCTTATTTAATCTGCAAAACCCAAAGTTTTCAGTTTTTTCCACCTTAAGAACAAAGTACAGAAGCTGTTTCCAATTGGGAACAAAGTTAGTTGTATTCGTTTCTTTGGTGAAGGCAATCAATTTAGCCATCTCTGCTAACTCCATCAGTTTCTCCAGCCAATCATCCATTGTGGGAATCAAAGTATCTTTCCATTTTTGTGCCTAAAACATTCTTGCTGCTGTCAGCATTTTTAACAAGTTCCAAATTTAAAAATGTTGTTCTATAACTAAATCTAAGCAACTAAGGTGGAAAAGGATATTTAAGTTCCAAAAGTAGCCTGATGCTTAAATAAAACAAGTCTACATGCAATTGTAAAAAGACAGTTATAAAGGCTATAAATGATATAACCAAATGACGTATAATCTGGCCTTTTTACTTTAATGCAGGGGTGTCCAACCTTGGCAACTTTAAGACTTGTGGACTTCAACTCCCAGAGTTCCTCAGCCAGTTTTGCTGGCTGAGGAACTCTGGGAGTTGAAGTCCACAAGTCTTAAAATTGCCAAGGTTGGACATCCCTGCTTTAATGCCTTTAGTCCAATGGTCCCCAACCTTTTTGGCATCAAAGACCAGTTTTGTGACAGACAATTTTTCACAGACTGGGTGTAGTTTTGATTTCATTTGTTCACTGGTCACCTTCACCTGTGTAGCCCTGTTCTAAACAGGCCCAGGGGGTTGGGAAGCCCTGCTTTCATCCATTGCTAGACTCTTTGTCCCTCCCAACAGACATCAATATCATGTTATAGGTGTGTTCTCATATCTTTCAAACAATGGGTAGGTCACTGAGTGGCACACCTTCTCATTTTTTCTGAGGTAGTTGTTTTTTCATTATCACAATTGAATAAAATAGACCTAAATGACTGTCATGAAGTATATTTTGTATATTCTGTTTGCTTACTTTGACTAAAATAGATTAAACATTTTCTTATCACATTTTTTTAAAGCAAAAGTCAGAACAGGAGGACTAATTCAAAACATTTAAACTATACCTTCCATACCATTCTAAAATTCCAGTTTTTGAGTCAATTATTCTTATTTTGAAGAAACAGCACACTAGCAATATGTACAATTCATACACCAATTCTTTATTCTATCACAGACATGCCTATAATTTTGTTTCATACCAAAACACCTGCATATACCCATTGAACACACAAAGTTCTTAACCCCAATATGTTTTTTTTTCTCCTTTAAATTTACTATTTTCTAATATGCTAAAATTGCAGGGGCTGGTTACAAACCTCAAGCAAAAAAAAAAAAAACCCTATTCTTTAGTCTTATATGATATATGGCCAACTCATCAAAGCAAGCATCATCCTAGTGAAGGCGTTATCTTCTGTTGAGAGAAAGGACCTTTTGAAAAATGGTGCTTCATACTTGCATTTTTATTAGTTTGTCTTCAAAAGAATAGGGTAGGATTAGCATACTAAATTAATTGCATCTATCCTCAGTGAAGATTATAATTTACATACACATAAATCTGATCAAGTCATGTTTTCTCAAATGAGGCTTCTGAATATTTGTACAATAAAACAGCATTGAAAACACATCTCAACAATCATTCTTTAAAAATTAACAAATTTATTAAATTTTGTGGGGTGGATTTAAGTGCAATTAAATAAAGTAGTCAGCTTGGTTACAATATTAATTAGAAAGTTGATGCACACTCCTCATTCACTTTTCCTCTAGATAACAATTTTTACTTGTTCATGTTGTCCATTCAAGAATTTCCATATTGCAATATAGATTCATACAAGAAATTACTTATTCACAAAGCACACAATTAACCTTTGGAATTAGTTATCATAGAATGTGGTGGCTTGGGTGGTTTTAAAAGGGAAGGAGATTAAGTCTATCTAAGGTTATTAATCTTGACTTGGTGTTACATCTGGTGGTAGTGTGCCTTCAAATGCCAGTTTTAGGAAACAGTGGGATAAAAGGAGTACATCTCCATTTCCTGCTTGTAAGCAACCTGGGAGATTCGAAATTGACAAAAAACTGGTAGGCGGAGATAGGCCTTGTTTGATCCAGTAGATCAAACTGGAGTATCAAGTAGAGGTGTCCTAATGTGTCAGATCTGGGCCATAGCTCTAAAATTCATTTTAACCAAGCACCCTCTTGCTCTATTGTCTGATTCTAGAAAGCATCTACACTAAATTCAGGGATCAACTATAACATTTTCTTTTCTTTCATATGCAGAATTCAGTATGTGCACTATCTATCAAATTATTTAGTAATTTGAAGCAGGATTTTTCAAGGGAAAAATCTTTTTCTTTATTTAATTTTAACTGTTTCTATATTTATAATTGTTTTTATGTTTCCATTTTTATTGCGTTGTAAGTTGTTCAGTGTCACTCTGGATAGTGAGATAGGCAGCATATAAATTTAATAAATAAATTGGGGGGTGGGAAATTCATTAGCTACTTCATTGTTTGGGATACCTTGCTGGCAAAGAGAAGGAATGAACAGTGATAAAAATTGTGTACATACAGAAACAAAATTTTGCCATAAACTAATACTCACATTTCCTTGAAAGTAAAAAGCAGCAATTCAACAAAATCAAAAAGAATTGTGTTCAGACACCTTGCTTCCTAATTTTAGTCCTGTTAAAATTTATTTAGCAGTATTGTATCTATTGATTGTATCTACCTATTGATATCACTATTCAAGAAGAATGTCATCACATTTGAAAAAATTAAGAAAAACTCTAAGGAGGTAACAAAATGCACCAGACATCAGATAACAAAATTATTTTCTTTTTCTCAGTCTACTTTGGGAATGAAACATTTTATTTTTCCTCCCTTTTTTCCCAGGTTTGAGATGCTGACATATGAATAATGAAAAAAAATTATCAGAATTGATGTTGGCCTAATTACTATTTCAATCTCTGTTTAAATGAGCAGGCTCCCAGAGTCAAAGTAAGGAGAAGATTGAAAAGATTAGAAAACCCTACATGCAGCCCCCTCCACAGAACAACTGAGTCTAATTGCATTAATTGATTTAACAAAAGCTACCCAGAACTCTATGAATCTTCTTGCCAGAAAACTTGCTAAGCTATATCCTACATTTGTAGAATGGATCTCAAATCAATTAGCAGATATAAAGTACATAAAACGTTTTCATTGCATACAACTTACCTTTATTTACTCGTCCCATTACTATGAATTCAAAATATTTTTTATTTTCATTGGAGGAGTATAACCCAAATATAAGGGCAGTACTTTTTGGTTGTAGTCTGAATGTTGAGAGCACATATATTTCATTGACAGTTGGCTCAGCCAATGTCTGCTGTAAGTAGGTCTTTACTAGTTTCTGGTTGGGTATTGAGAGGAGATCCAATACTATAAAGAGAATAAAAGGAATTTAAATAATTGGTGATTACAATTTCCAAAATGAACCTCCATGTGACTCATGAAAAAAGGGCTTACATGCAATCGTAGTGTCATCTCAACTTGTTTCACACATAGTTGCACCTGGGCACCCATGATTCACAATGCCACATTTAACATTTAAATAGCTATTTAAACTGGCAACTCCTCTCCAAAAACAAACCTTTTTGGAAACCTAGAAAAAATTAAATTTGATTAGATTACATTTAAATGCAAATAGTTAAAGATGACTACCTTCTAGTTATATATTTAATATTATATTATTTTCTCCTCTTCCACTAAACATAATTGGGTTACAACATTGGAAAAAAGATTTGTACTTTTGTTTTTAATGCACATAGGAAATCTCAAGGGATCATGCCTAAATTTATTTCAAATTGTTTTTCCTTTAAAAATAAATTCCACTGGCTGTTATAAGCAATATAAGAACATTTTATCTATTTAATATATCTTTCCAAAATCCTCATGAGTAAGATGACTCTGGTCATTGTCCCTCAATAGGAATCATCAGATTTCACCCTAAGTTGAGCTTTTTCAGTTGACTTTATAAGTCTTCCTCCATTTTGTGACTATATTTCTACTTTTACAGAATAGTCATCCAAAAAGCACCTTTTGTTTGAAAAAATGCCGGGTTAAAAATGAAGAGCTAGCAGAAGAAATGAGGACTTGGAATTGCTCTTCAACCTCAGCAGCAGCAAAGTAGACTCATAAATTATTTGACCACAGTCTTGCCCACTAACAGGAAGCATATTAGATTTCAAGTATGTTATAATACTTTAGAGCCTAAATAAATCTCTATCCATTTTTGCCATTCATTCTTTTTTTTTCAATATGTTTCCTCTTTTTAGGTGATGTCTGGGAGAAGAAGCAGTGAGAAGTCTTCCAGCAGACTCAAGATTCTATATAATTTTTGGCACTGGAAATACCTATTTCTTAAGTGGCCTTTTAGAAAGTATGAAATTGATTTCGTGATCCTTACTGGGTTTTGCCCCTCTTTTTATTTTACTTTTTACCTCTTTATTCTATTTGAGTTTCATTGCTTTGTAGTTCTAGTTAAGTGAGGTCTTATTACTTTCTTTTTGTTTTGTTTTGTTTTTAATAACAAATGGCAAGGTATGATTTTGAATAAACAAATCAATTTGGGATAAACAATATTCTTTACGTTTACCCAAAAGAACATCACATTGTGATTAACAAGAGTTTTCTTTAGTAAATAATTATTTTTCTAACACTGCTTTACACAGCATATTTTCACATGATTAAGTCCCATTAAGTTAGCTTTTACATAGGATGTGCCCTTTCACAGAACTGTGTGATAACATAAATCTTTTATTTTTGCTTTCTTAGCAATAACCTAAACATGCTACTTGGAATCAGAAAAACACATTTATACTAATGCCATTCAAATGAGAGATCTTAGCATGAGCCAGAGATCTTTACAATATAATTTTGTTAATGTTGTTGGCTATTAACAAAAGAGATGCAGAAACAAATCTGTATGTCTATCTCAAAGTAACATGCCCAAGTAACAGAGATCCACAAACTCATGGAAATGATTATTTACAATTTTTATTTAAAGAGAATTTTCTTTAAAAAAAAAGTCATGTAAGGGAGAATCAAAATCTGAATTCGAAAAAGAGGTTTCTGTAACAACACCATTCGAATCCCCCTTTCCCAAGGTGTACTACTTAAAAACAGCATCTTTGGCACTAGTGATCTCTAAGTTAGAATTCTTCCACATTTCCGCAGAACAGAGAGAAAGGAAGGGAAATTATTTAGAAGGTGGGTTGTTGTTGTTATTTTAGGATCCTGTAGCTGACATGTATTGCCCATCAAACTGTCTGCTCAGCAGGTACTCGGGAGGTAAGTCCGTGACCTACTCTGACTCATCCTTCTCTCTTCCAAAGTGCAGCTGCAGCAACGAGGGGCAAAAATTTAAACTTGTTCCCCCCCGCCCCCGCTCCCGCCACGTCCCTCAAGTCTTCCAGGGGGTCCGCCGTACCTTGAGGGGCGAGCTGCGCACGAAAAGCGGGAGAAAAGTGCAGCAGAGTCTGCAGCAGGAGAAGGAAAGAACCCGTCCGCTGACTCCTCATCCCGCCCACAGCCCGCTTGCCACCTCAGCTGCTTTTGGTTTCCTCGAGGCTCCGATAGTCTCTGCCTTCACACGTGCGTGGAATGGGGAGGCAAACCGGCCGGTTCCCCCTTAAGAAAGGAGGAAGCTACCTGATGCCAGGCTCCTCCCTCCGCGAACCGGGGCAGCCTCCCCCCCATCCCCACTTCAGCTAGAGCTGGAGAATCGATTTAGCAAAAGAGGCGATCGAAAGGGACCGAGACTGGGCTCCAGTGGCCAAATCGTGCGCTTCCGCTGCCAACTACTACTGGAGGAATCTCCAGGCGGGATTTAGAAACTCGACCTCCGGATCATCAATATATACGAGTCAAATAAGGGATACAAAACTCCCCATCATTTTAGCATGTGTGTAGAATATTACAAAGCTGCCCAGAGCAGCGGTGATAATTTTACCTTGATATTGTTACCGGTTTAAAATCTCAATCAAAACATGAAACCAATCTAGGCTGTTGTTCCAACTTGGCGTTCTCCACCTACGATGGGCTTTGATTCCCATTTCTGGAAGGCATAGGCATCTGGAAGATGAGAGCAGGATGAATGGGTAAATTTCATAAACAACACAGAGTACACAAAAACCAGTGCCATGTTTTTTATGTATATAATTTGTAATTTATGAGGATGTTCAGTGCAGATTTTGAACAATCCGATTTGACTGAAATGGAACTTCTTTATAGTGCAATCCCATGCAAAGATAGTGTTGCACGCATTTTGGAGTAAGTCCCAGGGTTAGGGTTAAATATGTAGAGGATTTGACATTAGATTTATTAGTTTTTAATTCTTGGTGGAATTTATTTTGTATGTTTATGTGTGAGCTTTATAATTAAATAATCAGCTCTGCACCTCTGCATGATGTGTCTGTGCATATTGCGGTCTATTATTTCTCTCTGGAAATGCAATTAGAAATCCATAACTCTCTTCTGTCACTTGACAGTAACATCCAGCTCTCTTAGACAGCATCCATATAATTTTCATAAAATGCTAACAGGCTTAATTTTTGTTCAGGAATCATTTCATTTTTAATGTTTCATAGTAAGACTGAAAGCAGGATGCCATATGATAAGCAGCAGGTTTCAAAAGTTATCTAACAGTTATGGCTTTGTAAGAGCTTTTTGAAATTCAAAATTAATGAAATATGTGTGGACCATAGCTCTGAGAATCTATTCCCTCATTTAGTGGGATTATTAGTCACATTATCAGGGCAACAGTATCTGTGTATTACGAAATGTTTTTAATTGAGTTAATGTACAGGTAAGCAAGTGCTACCTGCTAGAAAATGATATAGGCTATCCATTCTTTGCCTGTTCAGAATTCCAGCCAATCATTTCTTACAAAGAGTACAATTCCATTCTCACCCATTTTTTTCCTGTATTTTTCTCCCAGCTATCTTTCTAAATTTTGGGTCTAATGAGTACAGTGTTTTGAGAGTTTCTTGAAGTTTTCTTTGCCCCTTTGGTTGATCTCAAATCCACTAAAATTAAGCCAATTTAGGATTTGATAGGAAATCACCAGAAAATCCAAGGTACCCTGAGATTTAAATAAAAGAAAACAATGACCCTAGCTTAAAAGGAATCTAGAATGTAATATTGCACATTCTAGCTTATTAGTATTTTTATATCTATTTATAAATGTTTATTTATGCTGTCATATAATTATGGAAAGGAAACAAATGTCTCAACCCATATATGAGTTATAAAGAGCTTGGGTTAACACTTTGAAATATGAAATTCCACATTTGTGAAAATTTGCACTTCGATATCATTTTTAACAACTTAGAGAATTCTTTTAGTAATAGGGTTATGTTTCAAAATGATTTGCAAAAAGTGTTTTACACCTTGGACAACTACAAGCCTAGCATTATTTCCAATTCATTTACCTATCCTGACAATTTTTCAGGGTTTTGCTTGACCCTGAAAAAAAACCCAGTGCACCTATTTTATGACTGAGTTCTTAAGGCAGAGATACCTGTAAAAATTGGGCTACTTTAATTTATGGCACAGATGCTTATGTGAAGTCTAAAGCCCTTATTTCATCTGGTTTAAGAAGTATGTACAACCCTAATGTCTACTATTTTATTTAATAAAGCTAAATTCTTGACACTTTAATCTGTTAATCTATGAAACTGCCAAAACTAAAGACAGATTGCTAATACTTATTAACATGAAGAATATATTTAAATTCAGGCATATTTGTACACATTCCATTACCTCAATGAACGTTCCACAAATACCTTGATTGCAGTTGGTTCCAGATATAGGTAGTCTTTGACTTATTCATTTAGTTCAGGGATGTCAAACTCATGTTGCCAAGGCAGCATCATGTGACGTATCAGGACTTTTTTCCCTTTCATTAATGGTGTGGGCGTGGCCAGTGTGTGACGCATCTGACTCATGGGCCAGGAGTTTGACATCCCTGATTTAGTTCATTTAGTGACTGTTCAAAGTTACAATGGCACTGAAAAAAATGACTTATGACCTTTTTCCACATTAATGACAGTTGCAGCATCCCCATGGTCATGTGATCAGGTGCTTGGCAGTTGGTTCGTATTTATGACAGGTTGCAATGTCCCCAAGTCATGTGATCACCTTTTGCAAACTTCTGACATGCAAAGTCAGTGGGAAAGTCATATTCACTTAATAACTGCAATGATTCACTCAACTACTGTGGCAACAAAGGTAAAATGGAGCAAAACCCACCTAACAACTATCTCACTTAGCAATAGAAATTTTGGGCTTGATTATGGTCAGAAATCAAGAACTACTTATTTATTTATATTTCATATTTAACCACCCATCTCCTTCTGAGAGGTTTTTGCTATTCTTAAATCCTCGTTGCTTTGTTCCAGATAAAGGAATTGTTGCCATTGAACTGATTCATGTGCAAATATACTGTATTGATAATCAGTAGCAGGGTTAGGTTATATATAAGATTTCAAATTGTATTTAAGGTTAAAAGGGAAATAAGTTGGTTCTTAGAGATTTCATGGCTATACATGAATACAGAGTTTTCAACTCCTCAAAACTTGATGGAGATTTCTCAAGGGACTAAGGACAAAAAAAAAAAACCACCCAAATGTATCACTCAAACAGCTGGTTTTCTATTACTAAATGCTGGCTGGAAAATTCTGAGAACTAAAGTTCACCCATCTTAAAGTTGCTATGATTGAGAATCACTGAACTAGAGCTTTACCTCTTGACTAAGTTTCAAAGGTGTTTGGGTTTTTTTTTTTTAAGTAATAGGTTCCACAGCCTGAAAATGTTTAAAAATCTGCATTAGACAAATAACTAGAAATTTGGGACAAGAAACTGTTTATTGTATTTTAAATCTTCAGTTTCTACATGTGAGCTAAATTATGAGTTTCAACTCAACCTTTACAGTGTTTCTTTGCCTTTGTTTATATAATCACAAATTTCTATGTGCATCTTAGGCACATAGAAAATTGATCTGATTCTGCTGGTTTTATTTAAGAAAAAGTCAGTGCTATGAAAAATGAGTAATTGATTAAGACAAGTTCTAAAATGTATTCCTAGAATAGAACAAAAGAACCTTTATCTTTTCTTTTAAATGGTTTTGAGAAAAGTAAGCATGTTATTCTCAGATTGCTTATTCTGGATCATATCCTGAGCTTAATTTAATCTGTATGGATGTAAGAAGATACAGATCATTGTGATTTCATGCTTATGGAGTATTGTTGAAATCGTGGCATGTGAAAATGCTTCCTGCTGAATCAGACCATTGCCAGGTCAGGTGTGGGCAATTTAGGACTTTCCAGTTAATTTCATGCAGTCTTTGGCCTAATATCAATTCCCCCCCCACCCCCAATCTGCTAAATTTAAACTTCTGGTAAGAGCTACTTGCTTTTTACCGGAGGAGGGAATAGGATGTCAGAAAGAGCAAAAAGATGAGTATCCAAAGTAAGATACTTTGGGTTTTGCCTCTGTTCACTTCTTGCTTAGGCTCACCCAACCTGTGGCCTCAAAACAGGTTATTAAGGATCTATGGTACTTAATAGAACCCCCCCCCCAAACTCTGATTTAGTTAGTGTGGAATTAACTATTACAAGTGCCAGCATCTTTTCAGGTCCTGCCTGGATAGGTGAGAATTATGGGGAAAAGTTTGTGAGCTAATTGTATATCTCCATCATCTTCAAGATTAGATTTCTGCATTACAAGTTAAATTTTGCTTATTCTTTATTCAGTATGTATCAAGGTGTGCCAAAATATACAGTCTGGGAGCCAACATACATAAACTCTACTACTTTTCTCTAACTGCTATATGCTCAATAAGTCACATGAATAAGCTCCAAATTGTTGATTCTGAAGAATAGCATTATTGCTTTGGCTTTTGTTGAATAGAATAGAATAGAATAGAATAGAATAGAATAGAATAGAATAGAATAGAATAGAATAGAATAGAATTCTTTATTGGCCAAGTGTGGTTGGACACACAAGGAATTTGTCTTGGTGCATATGCTCTCAGTGTACATGAAAGAAAAGATACATTCATCAAGAATCATAAGGTACAACACTTACTAATAGTCATAGGGTACAATAAGCAATTAAATCATACTAGGAAACAGTCAATAAAAATCATTAGGATACAAGCAACAAGGTTACAGTCATACAATCATAAGTGGGAGGAGATGGGTGAAAGGAAGGATGGGAGGAATAATAGTAATGCAGACTTAAATGATACCACAATTGTTTAGCCAATTAGTAACCTGGGATCTAGGAGTTACACCAAATACAGAAGTAATTGAGTTCTTTTTTTAATAAAAAAATTATTTGGATTTTCACAAAACATAATAGAAGTAAAATTTCTTTTTTTGAAAATAGCATGGTCCCGGGTTATCACTTCTCCATACAGACACAAATTCAATTTCATATTCATCTTTGTGTTCTATTCCATATCTTATCACTATTTTAACATTTTCTCAATAATTTTTTCCTTCCCTTAGTTCTCTCAATCTTACTTTTAATTATCTCATTCCTTTCTAAATTCAAATATATATATATATAAAAATATAAAAATATATCTTTTTCTAAGTTTCAATATCTTTCTAGTCATTATATTTATACTTTTGTCCTGTTTCAATTTCATATTTTCTTTTCTCATTAAACAAAAATTTTCCTTGTAGTACTAACTGGAGTATGACACCTTTGTATCTTTTAATTTTTATACATTAAACTCTTATTTAAACTTCAATTTATGCCTTTACAATTATAACATTCAATATAACACATAACTTCCAGTCGAATTCTGCTTGATACATTCTTAAAATACACACTAAGTTCTTAAAGAGAAAGTATATATATAACATTAATAAATAAAATACATATTCTATTCGAATTCGGCTCTATCATTAATGTTAGTTATAATCTTTGACATTTTTAACATTTCTTTTCAATAGGGTATCATACTTCTAGGAACACTTACAATGTTTCCATAATTTTTTCATGTTTCTTTCATATTCCTCTTCCCTTAAATTTTTATAACACATTCATAATAATTAAAATGTACCCCTCCTTTCCTAATTTCATTCTCTCATTCTCTTTATTTCATTTATTAAACATTCCATTACATTACAATGAGTATTTTATCTATCATTTTAATCAAACTTGTTTCATATTTTCAAAGTTCATTTCTATTTCTAATATAACAATACTATCTTATGTACCCTTGCAGAATCCCCCTTTCAATTAAGTTTTCACCCATTATCTCTGTGTCTTCTAAATAGGCTTATACCCTTAATCCTTGTACGTTTTCCCTATTTCTCTATGTCCTGTTTCTGTCCTTTATAATTTATTTTCCTTTCCCTCTTCCCCCTCTTCTCCCTTCCCTTTTTGACCCCTTCTCTCTTAATTCTTAATTTTGATTCTCTCTTCTGTAATCCTCTCTTCTTTTTCTTCCTAATGTTGTAATTACTTTTCAAACTATTCTTTTTGGGGGTTGTTTTTTCAAATCTTAAATTTTTCACTCTCTTTCCCCCCTTTCTTTTCTTTTCCCCACATAGAAATACTTGGTCTTTGAAGATGGCTTCTTCTTTGTCCCGCCCTTCTTGTTCTACAGGCATTTCTTGTTGTTTCTCATAGTTCAGGATCTCCATTTCTAAAAATTGAAATACGAAGCCAAAAGAACCTCTTCCTTCTTGTGCATCTTCTTTCTGTTTTTTAAGTTCCATTCTCAATTCTTCCAAGAGTGATACCATTTTAAAAACTTTTAAACAACCACCCGATTAATTTTAGTCCTTTAGATCTGTTAGCCAAAAATCCAAAAATCACCAAGTAATCCAAATAATCCAAAACTGTTTCTTCTTGCTTCTTTTTTCCACTTTCTCTTCCTGGGGTTCTCTTATCTTGTTACAAAGTTTCAGTTAAAATGTATCTTTTAGGAATCTTGTTAAAGTTTCACTGTTAATGCCTTTCACTTCCAGATGGTCTCCTCCATTTTTCCAGATCCCACCCTTTTGTTTTTGTCTTTCTTTTAAAAGTTTTTGATAATCCAGAAATCTTTATTATCCCTTTGGCATTTTATTTTCAGCTTAAATACCTGTTAATGTCAAAGTGGATTTTTGCCAGTTTCTTGCTTAAATCTCTTAGTTGTCAATATAAGGGAAAAAAGAAAAAAAAACAAATCCTTTCCCTTTCTCTCTCATTCACCGCTTCAAAGTCTTCTTTGGGAACAATGTTGTTCTTTATAATTCAAATTCCAGGGTACCTTATACTGTTGCTTTTTCAGTTCGACATGGTCAGCCAAAACTATCCCTTCTTATCTTCCTCCTGCACATTCTTTTCCAGTCGAGTTCTTCTTTGAGGTGGCCATTTCTGACCACCACTGCAACTGCCTTCGGGAAAGGGAGTAATGGCCAGGGGAGGAGAGATGCAACTCTCCTCGATCCTGTTGGCAGTCTCCCCCCTCTTCACCACCTCTACAGGGTGGCTTAGCCCTGAAACCAGGCAGCTCAGGGCACTCCAGTGGTGAGCACAGATCGAAACTGCGCACAATCACAGATTTCAGTCTGTCACTGAAGAAGCTCAAACTGGAAGCCCTAATTGAGTTCTTATGCCATTATAATTATAGAGTTACCATTACAGTAACCTGAAAATCCTTTTGCAAGCTATAAGAAGGATAATTTAACATTAAATTAAATAAATCTTCTCCAAAGATGGAAAATCCATTTGCATCCCTACTTATTTATCATCTACCCACTCATTACATTTCTTACTCTTTGGCAAAATCTTAAATGCAGCCTCTAGCCATAAAAACATTTCTCACTGTTGATCTCTAGCAAAAGTGGGGAGATTGCAATCTCCAGATGAGGCTAAAATAAACTTCCAGTAATCCCAGCCACCTAGGCCAACAGTGACAGAAATTAGAGAGCTATGTCACCACTGATTATCTCATTCACCATAGCTTATCTCATTCTCTATTTCTTCTACCATAGTAATACTAATGTAATACCATAGTAATACTAATATATACATCAGGGTCGAACTGTGAAGCCTTTGGTGCCGTGATAAAATGGATGGCTGAATGGAAAGATATAGATATCTAAATATCTCTATATCTCTGCCTGCCTGCCTGCCTGTCTATCTGCAACCTGGTTAAATGTGGTAGGATCAAGAAGAACCCAGATTTAAGTTCATCCTCAAACATGGAAGCTCATTGGATGACTTTGAGTTTGAACCAAATGTTGTTTGTCAGCTCCATTGACTCATTCATTGTGGGGGGAAAAGAATACTTTGTGTGTGGCTTTGACTTCCTGAAAGAAAGTTCACATCTAATGAACTGATCAATTCTTACATCAAACTTGTTAAAGTAAAACATTAAAAACAGACTTTGGAAAATAAAAAATAGAGATAGATAGCTTCTTGGGCACTAGTGATGACATTACTAATGGATGTTTGGCAAAAAGGAAAATAGATGGTAGAACAAAGGATAAAGCAAATGAAAGCAGATCTTATGCAGGCATCAAAATTATAAACATGTAAATAAAAGAGCAAGCTAACACATCGAACTGAGTTTAATATAATGTATTCCTAAATAAAGGAGCATAGGTTTATCCTCTAAAACAGGGGTCCCCAACCACCGGGCCGTGGACCAGTACCGGTCCGTGGAACATTTCCTACCGGGCTGCTGGTTTGCTGGGTGCCGCCATCTTGTTTGATGAGAAAGTGCTTCCAGGTGAGCTTTTCTGGTTGGAAAGCGGCGTTTGGGTCCTGAAGGAATCCTCGCGCCTTAGTTTCATCGAAGGGGGGGGCTTCGAATGAAACTAAGGCGCGAGGATTCTTTCAGCACCCAAGGCAAGGCGAGCCAAGCGACCATCCCGAAGCCATCCTGAAGCGAAGCCCATCGACAAAGATACAAAGGAGGAGTTGAAGATGGCGGGGAGAAGCGGGGGATGGCTGGCTGGCCAGTCGCTCGGCTCGCCTTGCCTTGTCATGCATGCTGATGCCAGTACCGGGCCGTGGATCATTTTGTGATGCCGGTACCGGGCTGTGGCACAAAAAAGGTTGGGGGCCACTGCTCTAAAAGGTAGAATTTGTATCTGAAATACCGAGGAGATAAACAAAAAATAATTATATAGAAAGATGGCATTAGGAATAAAGTAAAGATTTACAAAACCAGTCCTCTGTCTAAGGTGGCCTACTTTGGGGCAATAGTATAAGGTTGGGCTATCAGAGGGACATTTTGTTATAGAACAGTCTTCACAAAAGTATTTTGTTGCCTTATTTATGTCTTTGTATAATTCATATGTTTACTTGAAATAATGGTTTCCCTGCTTCACTAGAAGTTTCTCAGATAACCCTGAAAATGGTCCACAAAATAAGTGCAAAGGTAATTTTGTAATTTTTAAACATATGCACATTTAATTCATCAGAAATGTGAAAAACAGCCAAATGGTTTGTATTCTTTACTTGCTTCACTACTGAGGTTATGAATTTCTGTATTCATGGTGGAGAAAGTATAAACTAAAAAATAGTGTTAGGAACAGAGGGTTTATTGAAACCACAAAATATTTTAAGTCACTCTGCAAAGACTGTAAACTTTCCATAAAACTTTTAACAATAACACTGACTTAATAGGACAATTTGCAAAGAATACTATGTGTGCCTTAGAATAGATATTTCTCTTCTATCCCCAGGCATACCAAATATTTTCCCAAAGATCTTCTTTTAAAGTTGCAGAATATTTTCTCTGAAGGACTTTTTAAAAACTGTACATCTTTAACACTTTAATGTTTATTTAGTACAGAACTTGTGGAATGGTGTTCTAAAATTTGGGGTGCATACATCATCCCCACCTTCATGTGCTGTTGACAGTTGTACAATCCAGGATATTCTAGTTCAGGGATGTCAAACTCAAGGCCTGTGGGCCAAATCCAACCTGCAGGGTGATTAGATCTGGCCTGCGGGGCCACCCTGGAAACAGCGAAGGACTGCTCCATGGTGCCTCTGCAAGCGAAAACAGAGCAAAAGGTTGCAGGAGGCCATCCCAGCCAAAAATGGAGCTCAGGAGCCTGGTTTCGCTGACAGAGCGCTTAGGCCACCACAGACACCCCCAAAACGAGTGTTGTCAAGCTGGCCATGCCAACCCTGCCCCCCCCAAGGTCAAACACAACTCTGATGTGGCCCTCAATGAAATTGAGTTTGACACCCCTGTATAGTTTATGTGAAACAAAAAAATGTGTTTTTTTCAACAACTTATGTTTAAACACTGAACATTTAAAACAATAATGGCTTAAAGGTTAAGATGCAATCAGCAACAGTTGAAAATCCAAGTTCATTTTCTTTCAGTCACAAAGCCATAATATGCTTTATGTTGACCATTCTATGTAAAGAATTCCAAATAAAATTAGAAGTAAGAGTAAGATGAAGAGCTATGTTTAAACACTGCACTGACATTGGGAAGAGCCAGGATTTAATTATCATCAGACAAGGAACCTCAGTGGACCAACCAGTATTTCACAGTCTAATCCAGAATTTCTCAAGGTTGGCTGGGGAATTATGGAAGTAGAAGTCCATCCATCTTAAAGCTGTCTGTACATTTAACTTATCTGAGGATAAAACTGAAAGAGGGAGTGATACATATCAACTTCAATGCCTGGGAAAAATAAACTTAATATCACTTATTTGTTGTCTTAGCCTTCTTGGGGAGCACAAATGAATAACAATCACATTCTTTAAAGCCAAGTAATGAACTTGCAATAAAACCGTAAGATTCTGCTTCAGTGACATATGTTGTAAAGTCAACATTTTTTTGAGTATGAAGAAATATCTGATTGAGAGCTGTTTCTTGTGGGAAAGCAATATAAGTGGTCAGTGAATAAGTTAATTCAATGTTGTTGTTGTTTTAGAAAACTTTAAGTATTTTGCTGAGCGTTGTTGAATTGTATCAAGAAAGCTTCCTCCTTTTACTGCAAAAAATTGAAGCTGAGAGTGTTTACACACAATCAAGATGGCCTTAGCTGAAGGTACTGTAAGGTCCCAGAAGTTTCCCCAAGCCAAGGAGTTGCCAAAGAGTGAGACTCGAGATGAGGCTTGCAAAAATAACTGCTTTTTTATTCTTTGGCCAAAGCAAAGTCTGGGTGAATACTATGTCCAAAACATACAGACAAAATGCATGTAAGGAATAGCCACACCCTGCGAGAGTAGCTCAGAGTATTATATACATTTTACGCTGATAGAAACAAAGGTTATCCAATCAGAGACAAAGGTTCATTATTAATGTGGGCAATGTCTTACTCATGCCCTCCCCTTCCTTATCCATGGAGCGTTCTTTGTCTGTGCTGTCCCATAGTTCGTTATTTTACACAGTATCCCTTGTCCTTGTGGGTTCATGCTCCTGGGTAATCACCCCCTTATCTATGGAGTAGGATGTTCATGGGAATTGTCTCCAAGGATGTGTCTAGCTCTGAAGCAAATCGCAAGGTGAGAAACCAGATAGAAAAAGATACAATTCTCTTACAGAATGAATTCCTAACAAATGATTTCCATCCTTGGCAAAATAGTACAAGCAACTTCTTTAACAGATGCAAAGAGCAAAGGTTAGATTGATTCATGTCAAAATGTCCTTTTAGTATGTTGTCAATCTATGCATGCTGCAAGGGTGAGCCCTATTTCACTAACATTGTTTTGCACGTGAAATATGAATTAGTCAAAAATGAAGTTTATTTATTGTTATTTATTATATTTTGTCAAGTGATTATAAGATAACAGGTATAAGTATAAACATAGTTATGAATACATGAAATGGATACATATAAGAAAAATAAAAAGAAACAATAGGACAGGGACAGTAGGCAAGTTGATGCGCTTATGCACGCCCCCTACGGACCTCTTAGGAAAGGGGTGAGGTCAATAATAGACAGTCTAAGGTTAAAGTTTTCAGGGTCGGGGGAAGAAACTACAGAGTCAGGTAGAGTATTCCAGACATTGGCCATTCTGTTGAAGTCGTATTTCCTGCAATGAAGTTTGATGCTATTTACCTTGAGTGTGTATCTAATGTGTGCTCTTGTATTGTTATGGTTGAAGCTGAAGTATTCATTGACAGTTCCTGAAAGTTAAGTGAAAGTTTTTTGCATAGCAATCTGGTCAGCACCAACAGTTCGATCTTGGAGGTACAGAACTGCAAGTGCAGCTTTCCCCACCAATTTACTTTGGTGAATCACATGCGTTGAGCTTGAACTTGATCATGCCCCAAAAGGAGATGAAAACCAGCTTAGTTCAGCGCTGATTTTGGAGAGCCAAGAAAGCAGGTGATATAGCAGCAAAAAGATTCAAAACACGACCTCACTGCTCCTATTTGCGGTCGCCCGTATTTTTATTTTTTATTTATTTTGATTTGTCAATCGCTTACAAGATAATAGGTATAAGTATATACATAGTTATGAATACATGCAATGGGTACATGTAAGAAAAATAAAAGAAACAATAGGACAGGGACGGTAGGCACCTCAGAATTGGATGAGGAGCACCAGGTTGGGGAAGGCGCCTGCCTTTTTTTAGACCATCTGATCAGGGAAGTCCCAAGGTAGCTGTTGACTCGGGCATGCGCTTCATTCGTTCCCGAGACCAACCGTCACACGCGCAAGCGGTAGCCTCAGCGCCCAGCCTACGGGGAGGCGAAGACGACTTACGGGGCGGGGCTTCGCGAGGCCAAAGGTGAACGGTGTCAACATGGCGTCTTCAATGGAGCTGAGTTGCTGGGGCGGCGACTGGGGGTTGCCCTCGGTGCACGCCGAGTGCCTCGTTGTCATGGTAACGGGGGACTGGCTCGGTCACGCGAGCGAAAGCCTCTTGTGGGGAGGAGAAACGAAAACGGCTGTTATAGATTATAGAAGGCGACGTCCTACAAAACCGGGAGGGTTGTCCGGTTCTTGCCGCTGCCAGAACCGGCCCGGCGGTCACGGTCGCCGCCCCTGGAATAGAACTGGGGAAACGGAACTTCCGCGTTTCCAGGGCCGTTGTTGGGCTGGCTTCGCCAGAAAGTTGAAACGAGTCTGCATAAATAGGGTATCGGTTCTGGAGGGAAATAAAAATGGATTAAGTACCTGTATTACGGCGTTAGCTTTCGGGGTCTATAACTTGCCGCATCGCAGGGATGGGCTATAATATCTCCTACATTAAGTAATTAGGAATTGCGTTTAATGCCGGTCATTTAATCCAACTACCATGCTTGACGATGATGGATGCTCCAATTCAAAACATTTGGAAAGCATGGAGCTGGAGAAAAAAAAAGTGGTTTAATGTGATAGCTGCGGCATATATTTACTGAGTTACTGGATCTGTGCTTTCCATTTTCAGAAGGCAAACTTCCCCTGACCCTATTTCTGGACTACAGTATTTTAATTTATTGTTTCCTTTTTTTATATACAATCCTGGAATTTGCATTGTTTTTCTTCAGGGAATCAGCATAGTTTTTTCTTTAGATGCTAATTCTTTGAGGCTTATGCCACAAACATGTCTCTGGTCACATCACAGAAGCTCCACAGGAATTAATGTTATTGACTTATTCAAGGGCATTGGATTGGGGAAAGTTATGTTTCATTTGGAAGTCTGGTCTTCTTTCAGGACTGATTCTGAGGCTTTAGGATAGCAAAACAATGACTTAAAAATCTGTCCCAGCATTTATGATTCCTATATTGCTTGTCTTACGATAAACGAGATTCATATGTGGAAAAATTAAAAATTGATATTTTTCATTTCCAAAAGTGTGTATTTATAATCTCAGGAAGTGAAATTTTGTTTTGTTTATCCATCCATCCTGCCATTATTTTTATTAATAACTGTAGGCAGTGAACATATCTAATATTCCTTCAACCTCCTATTTTCCCAACAACAACCCTGTGAGGTGAGTAGGCTGGCAGAGAATGACTGACTGGACCAGTTACCTAGCTGGCTTTCATGCCTAAAGTGGGACTAGAATTTATAGTCTAGTTTTTAGGCCAGCATCTTAACCACTAGTCTAAACTGGATTCAACTTCTTTGTGTCTGAAGTGGAGTTGCTTTGCTAAATATTGATTAAAAAAACAACTCTTAAAAAAAAAAGCTTTCTTCTAGTGGCCAATTAATATCCCACTGAAATTCATAGAATGAATGGATAATTTCTTATTGGTTATTGTAGCCGTGATGCTTACTATGGCAACAGAATAACACAAGCATGAACATTAAAAGAAATAAGTAGCTGCTGTTTTTCCAAGCTGAATAGTCATTTTCTCTTTTTTAAAATTTCTGAATGGTATATTATTGAATTGTGTTTTTTTAAACTTTTATTATAGACTTATGCCAGGTTTTCAGGTGCACCGTTGAAAATCAATGTAATAGATAATACATGGAAAGCACCAAGAGGTATTACTTTAATATTTTGATTTTTTTATGGCACATTTAAAGTCAGACCTGGGCATTTTATGACCTATGCACCACATCTGGTCCTTCGACCATGCCTGTCTGGCCCCAAGGTGGCGGTGGGAGGGGGAGGCAACAAGGGGTAGGTGGGCAGGGGGGCTGGCAGGGGGATGCCGGTGATGCCAGCCCTCCACAACTATCCTAATTTCTCACCCTGGTTGTATATATATTTAGAACTGTTTAAATAAGAAATTGGTTTGACTTGGCTTATAGTCCAGTCTTGAAATACAAAGCAAACAGTGGATGGAATCAAAATAAAGTTTGTTTTACACCTGCAGTATGTTGTAAGGCAAATGCAGAAAAATATTGAATAAATTGCTTTGATGCAGTTCTGTTGTTTAAAACAGCGGTCCCCAACTTTCTGGCACCAGTGACCAGTTTTGGAAGAAAAATTGCCTTCCGCAGACCGGAGGGAGGAGTGGTTTTGTGCGCAACCTAGATTCTGCGCATGCACAGATGGTGCTTCGCTTGCTTGCCTTGCTGCTTGCGCAACCCAGTGCCTAACAGACCATGGACTGGTACCAGTATGTGACCTGGGGGTTGGGGACCCCTGATTTAAAGCATAATTGTACAATGCAAGCTAAATGTGAATCATATAATAGGAATTAGGTAGGATAATAGATTGTCAACATTTAGAGCTATAATATCTATCTAGTAACAGAATCAAAACCCATCCAAAATCAACTGGTATGCTGATATAGTATCACAACTACAAAATGTAAGCATTATTACAAAGACATGACTTGAATATAAAGAAATGAAAAATAAGGTGGATTACAATCTGATATAACTTAGATTGAAGATACTGAGTCAATATCTGATATAATCAAACATTAGGGTCTGTTGAGTCATCAATGCAGTTCTTCTGTTTATATGATCATATCTGATTTAATCTTTTTTAGGGAGTATACCATTGTTAATATCAGATGATATTGTTATTTCTCAGCCAGCAAAAATATTAAACTTTTTAAGAAAACAGGTAGGTTTCATAATTAATATTACCTATTTCAATATGTTTAAGGATGATGTACTCTAGCCTTGTTTTATGTTTGTTAGTACTGTATATATTTAGTACTGTTTCTGGCGCACATGTGCGCACGCGCTCCCATTTCAGCACTTGGTGCCAAAAAAGTTAACCACCACTGATATAGTACATCTATTAGTTAGCGTTGATACTGTCTACATGGTACAAATCCTTCTGCTTTGATGATTGTAGTATATAGGATGGCAGTGTCACTATCTTTATTCTTTGAATTGCTACCTACTTAAATTAAGAAGTAATCTTAATTTTTCTTTGAGTGAGGGAGTTGTTCCTTTACCTCTTAAGGGGACTGTGGTTCACTCCCTTCTTAAGAAACCATTGCTGGTCGTACCATACTGGACAATTTTCAGCCAGTATAACTTAGCTTTTTTGCAGAAGGTGATTGAGATGATAGTTGCATAACAAATTCAGAAGACATTGGAAGAAATAGATTATATGGATCCCTTTCAGGCACCATTCAGGCCTTGGCATTGGACAGAAATGTCATTGATCATGCTTGATCTATGATCTCTGATGAGGGCGGGATGGGGTTGTACATCTATCCTTGCTCTATTTGAGCCCTCTGCAGCCTTTAGCACCATTGACCATGGTATCCTTCTGTACTGGCTTAGAGGATTTGGGTGGGCTACAAAATGTTGTGCTAGTTTGCCTACTTTCTCCAGAGTCAATTCCACTCGGTGGTGATTTGGGAGGAGAGATCCTTCCCTCAGCCTTTACCATGTGGGGTGCTGCAGGGTTTGGTGCTTTCTTCTCTCCTATTCAACATCTACATGAAGCCATGTGAGGAAGCTTATTCCTCACCCTGATATGAGATATCATCGGTATACTGATATACCCAATCATATATCTCTGCCTCTGACAAATTAAGTGATGCTATAAACCTCTTATCCCAGTGCCTAGACTAGGAGGGTCTAGATGGGGAACAACAGCTTCTGCTGAACCCTGGAAAAACTGAGTGACTTTGGATTTGGGGATTTACCATTTCTAGGACTCTGCCATCTTTGGTGCTGATAGGGTCACACTTCCCCAGATAGACCCATTGTGCAATTTGGAGGCCTCTTGGATGCATAACACTTGCTCAAGTAGCAAGTGGAAGTTGTGGCTAGGAGGGCCTTTACACAGCTGCATGTTGTGCACCAGTTGCACCTGTTCTTAGATCAGGAGGCTCTGCTCATGTCCTAATCACCTCCAGATTGGATTTCTGTAATGGGACTGCTCTTGAAGAGTATTCAGAAGCTTCAGGTAGTGCAGAATACATTGCAGCAGCATGGACAATTATTTGCTTCCAGAACAGCACACCTCTGCCCCAGGAGCTGCATTGGTTTGCTTCTGGGTCCACTTCAAGGTATTGGTTTTAATCTTTCAAGCCCTTCATGGCAGGAGACCAGGTTATCTGAAGGATGGTCTTTCCCCAATTACATCTGCCCATCCCATTCATCTGCTAGGAACTTTAACATTTGGCAATCCTAGGAGGTGGGCTTTCTCCGCTGTAGTGCTAACCTGGAACATTCTCCTCCCATCCATATTAGGTTAGTTCCATCCCTTTTTGATGTTCCAGAGGTCCCTCAAGACTGGCTTTGTTATCATGCCTGGTAGGCTGTGAGGGAACCAAGGATCTTAAGAAGGCTGTAGTGTTTAATCTACTGTTTCCTGGATTGTACAGTTGTATTTTTAATAATGACTTCTTAAATAATTCTTTTTATCTATTGTTTTATTTTAATGGTTATATGCTAATAGGAGTCACTTCATGAGATGGGTATTTATTTAGTAATTTTACTAAATTAATAGATGATGACTTAAAAATATGTGCCTGATTTAAAAAATATTGACAGGCATGATCTGCATGCCCATACATGCTCTAAATCAATTTCATCTCTTCTAATCACTTTACAAGCCCCATGATATAATAAAATGTAATAGAAACCTTTTGTTTGACTAACAGTCTAAAATGATCCATGTGGATAGAAAGGTTGAAAACTGTTTAAAGTCTAATACTGTAGTCTTCTCTTCTAAACTCAGACTAGTTGATCTGTTTCTAAAGGAGTCAAGCAGAAATTAGAAACCTAGAAAACTGCTTATGACTGAATCATACTTATGCAAGTATTATTAACACTAACTGGTAGATTTTTCAGGCAGAAGTTTTTCTTACGCTCCTGAAGTTACATGAGACCTTCAGTATGTAAAGGTGGTGTCTAATACTGAGATATGCCTTCCTTTTTTCCTGGTTACTGTTATATCAGACATTGTAGAATTTCAAAATGTTAAAAGAGAAGACGGGCAGTAAACTAAATAATTGTGAGTGGGAAGAATCCCAGGTGCTAGTAAAAAAAGGGGAGCTTTTTTAAACACTTGGCTTGAGATGTTTCAGAAAATGTGTTCTTTTTCAAGGGCGCTCCTGCAACGTACATGAACAAATTGACAGAGTCAGTTCATGGATATTCTAGAAATGTCTTTGTAAAAGAACGCATTTTCTGAAATGCATCAGGGTAAATAAAAAACGTGTTTTATTGGCACATAGAATTTCCTCCTCTTTTTTTGTTCAATTCTTCTGCTAACAGAAACTGCTTACAAAAGAACCAAAGGAGATTATGTTATCTTGCTCAAATAATAGGCTTTTGTTTAAAGTAAAATTCATGAATGGTGAAGCAGTTAAGAATGGCTACAGAATGTAGATTGATAACATCTGGTCAGCAGAAGGAATTATATTTTGTTCTCCTAGGGAGCCACTCTGAAACTGGATAGTGGAATGCATATTCACTGTAGAATCGAACTGTATCTCCTAAATCCATAATTTCATCAGAATGTTCTGATAGCATGCAATTTGAAATATTTTGATCATAAAATAGAAACTAAACATCAACTGCTTTCTTCTTTTTTGTAGTTATAGACTCATGCAAATAATAATTCACCCTGTTATATACTGTAGTATATACTATGCCAAGAGCATCACTTTATAAAAGATATATTTCAAAGGTTCCCATTGAATCAATGTAAGCAACATTTATGCATACTTTTTTCCGGCTATCTAGCCAGCCCTAGAACTGAACCAGTGAAGATCTAAAAAGGATAGAATCTCTTCAGCACAGTTCACAAATAATGCAACAGCAAAAAAATTACTTTTCTGTTTGTGACCTTGAGGATTCCTGATAATATATGTACTCAGAAGGAATATTTTATATTTATTATTGTTGAGAAAATATATATCAAACCAGTGTCATTAAGAATTATGGGCAATTTATAAATATAAGTAAATCAAAAAATAGCATCCATTTTGAAAAGAACCAATTAATAAAAAATATGAAAGTTAAATAATTTGATAACAGGTGGATCTCAACGTATGGCTACAATTGGGACTGGAATCTCTGTTGTTGAACAAAAGTGCTCATTAAACAATCAATCTGTTCATCAATTCTACTGGAGGATTTAAGCTTCACCTGGATCTAAATCCTCCTGGGAGGCAGTTCTTTGAGAGCAAAAGGGAAGGTTTTAACTCTACACAGGTTGAAATCCTCCTGGCAGGCAGCCCTTTTGCTCTGGAGTGTTCCTGCAGTCCACTAAAAGATTTCAGCTCCCCTTTGTGCATGGAGGGGAAATCCTTTGTTGGGGCTCTTGAAATGCAACCATATGACTGTGTGGGGCAGCATGGCGTTTATTATGGCCAAAAGTGCTTCACAGACCATAAAGTACATTTTCCAAGGCTATTGTAATTTTGAATAGTTGTTAAATGACCTATTGTAAGTTGAAGACTACCTGTAAAACAGCTGACAAAATATAATTTAACCTACTTCCTTAACTGTAGTTCAAAGCAAGCTTGTTTCAGCTCCAGTAATTTATTGGATTCATTTCAATAATATGGAGCCAACCACCAGAGAGAACTGAACTAATTATTGATGACATATGTATCCATAATGAAAATTTCTGATGTTTTAAGAAGTAGGAAGGACTGAATGAGAGTAGATGGTCCTGTTAGTTGTTTGGATCTAACAACCTGGCTTTAAAATTCAACAAACAGACAATGTAACATTGTTTCCTGCATTTAATAGTCTGAAAGGAGAGCAGCATAGCAACACAATTTAGGATGCATTGGTATTTTGTAACCTGCCTGAAAGATAAAACACATAAAGACTCCTTAGGAACAATAGCATTGTGTTGCAACCCATGCAGTTTAACTTCCTCAAAGCAAAACACAAACAAAAACCTAGCCCCAAACACAACAGTTATCAGCAGAGAGCGGTTAATGTTTAACTGATTCTCCCTCACCCTATGTCTGGTTCCCAAGACTAAAAAATGATACAGAATGATTCTTCCAAGCAGATTTATGTATTGTTCCGTACCCATCGACAAAATCTTGCCAAACTGAAGCAGGCTACTACCTACATGAAGATATACTCTGAGAATTATTAGGGAGGAGCTGTCTTTACCCTCCTTCTCTCACACAAATTATCTGAACTCAGTTGTCTCTTCTCTGGCATATACTTCCAAATTACATTCCATCATATCTCACCTCACTTGGCTCTATCAAGTGACATTAGGGATGAAACCTTTTATTGGCCAATGCATTCTGTAGATCTTTTTAGCTTAAAGAGTTTTTTAAATAACAAACACAAACCAGCTGTAGACATCAGAACACTCAAAAAACTCCATTGGTTGCAGTTTCAAAGCAAAAACTGAAAATAGAATTTTCCATGTTCAACATTTCAAACAGGCATTTCAAGTAAGTAGAAAAAGAAAGAAATGCTATTATTATTCCATGTGTTTAGTGAAATATAAAATGTGTAACTAACTTCAGTTATTACATCTATTTTCTCTTCATATAACACTCTGCTGCCTTTTTTTGGCAGAAATATAATGCTGATTATGACTTGTCTTCAAAGGATGGAGCTGATACACTGGCATATATTGCACTGCTTGAAGAAAAACTACATCCTGCTATGGTAAGAGCCAACTACTCTCAACTTGCATTTAACCACAGCACAGTTATTTCCTCTCCATCCTCAAATTATGGCCTTCAACTTCTCCCTGATCCACAATATGACTGACAGACTTAAATTGTACTTAGCAAGGTTGTTATGTTTCACTATCCTTTATATTGGAGGTGAAGTCAGGTGATTAGCAGTGGGCTGACTGGACATTCCAAATTTCTTCCTGTTGATTCCCCATTCTGTCACCATTCTGTTACCATTCTGTTATTTATTTCCTGCTGAGCTGAGAGAATTATTTTAATTCCTCACTTTTATATTGATGTAAATATATGCATGTATATTTACATGTAAATATAAGGAAGGGTGCTTATGGTCAAATTCAGCCTAAATATAGCTTTGTGTTTTCATTGGATGGATACCTGGTGCTGCTCAGGGAACCTGCAGGTGTGGTAGAAGTTGGGGGATTTGTTTTATTATGGCACTAAAAAGTTTAGTTCATATTTTTGTGAATACTTTTTCTACTGACCCTACTGGTTCCTCAAGGCTATAGTAACATGACAGTGAAATGAAAGACCAGGAATTGTTCTCATGAAAACCAGCATTGGAATGAATTGACACTTTACAGATATTTTATGCCAGAATGGTTTGTTGAAACAACAGCACACAAACAACCTAAAGCCGTTCAACAGAGCCCAGTGTTGCACTCTTTCCATTTCTGCTGCAGCGACGCAATTGGCAGGTGTTTCTCTTTACTTTGTAACATGTTGAAAAATAGGGACAGCAAAGCAGTAGTACTTAGCCAGTCTTTTATCCAGTATGCACTGCAAATGCGTAAGCGATACTAGAAATCACTAGAATTCACTAGTGATTTAGAAAAGCCAGGATAATGTTAGGCACTGGTCAGTAAACTTCACGTTTACATAGGTTTGCACTAAGATAAGGATCAGTAGATAATACTTTTTAAAATAGGCATATAGAGCTACTACATGTGCCAAAGTTAATATTTTGTCATTTTAACATTGAAATTATGTGCCATCAAGTTAGAGTTAATTCTTAGCATTACATAGATTGATTTTCTCTATGACAATTTGCCCCTAAACTGGTTGTTCAAATTTTCTAGTGATGCATCAGTTTTACAGCTAGTTATCCCTTTCTTCTCTTTCTTCCATTTTGCTCAGCATTAGCTCCTTTGCCAGAGTTAGGATTTCATATAATGTGTTTAAGGTAGCATAATTTGAGCCTAGTAATTTATGTCTTGAGAGAACTCTTGGATGATTTATTCAATGATCTGTTTGTTTGCTTTCTTGACAGTGCATGGTATTTGCAGGATGCTTCTCCAATGCCAGAGTTCAAAATTGTCAATACAGTTCTGTTCCTATCCTGCTTCTTCAAAGGCCACCTTTTGCTTCCATAAAGTGGCATAAGGAATTACTGCTAGCACTATTTCAATTTTTGTAGTATAAACACATCATGGCATCTTTTCAAGGGCCTTCTTAGCCATTCTACCAAATACTAATCTGTAGTGTTTTTCTTAACTATTTATTCTTTTACGATGGATGGTGGATTCTAAAAAGCAGAAGCTATCACTTCAATATCTTCATTGTCAATTCTAAGGGTTGTTTTTATACCTGATGTCATTAATTTAGTTTTCTTTTTATTTAATTTTAATTTTTACCATATTCTTTGACTTTTATCATTAGAGTTTGCAGATTCTTTTTATTTTCAGCTATCAAGAATAATGTCATCATTTTAATACAGGTTGTTATTGATGTTTCTTTCTCCAGTTTTAAAATCTCATCTCTTTCAATGCAACTTCCCTTAATATATATCCAGAAAATAGGTTAAAGGTACATCCTTGTTTCACTTTTTTGCCAGTCTGGACCCAATCTGTTTTGCTGTGTTCTGTCCATACTGTGACTTCTTGGCTCTGTATATAGGTTTTACATTAGAACAATATGATATTCTGGAATCTCCATTTTTCTAAGCATGTTCCATAGGTTGACATGATTAACATAATCAAAGGCCTTTCTAATGGATCACATACTAACTTTTTGGTATTCTGTGGCTTTCTCAATTATCCAGCATGCATCAGCAAAATGTCTCATGTTCTTTGGCTTTTTCTAAAGCCAGCTTGAACATCTGGTGTTTGTTTTTCCACTAGGGTTCTAATCTGTGTTTGATGATCTGAAGTATTATTTTGCTAGGATGTGAAATTAAGGATATTGTATGATAGATGTGTGCACATTATTAAGTTCCTTTTTTTGGTTTTGGAATGTAGATTGATCTTTTCAAATATATTGGCCACTCTGTCATTTTCCAGATTTGCTGGCATAGCTTGGTTAGAACTTTCACTGATTCTTCTTTTATTGTTTGCCATATTTCTGTAGGTATTCCATCAGTTCCTATAGCCTTCTGACTTATTAATGACCAGGGTGCTGATTTACTATAATGTCATCTTCTAGTACTAAGATTTGTGTAAATAGGGAACATGTTTCAAGGTATCTTGAATGTTGATATTTCTACTGTGTAATATTTCAGTATGCTCCTTTAATCTTTGATCTTCTGATAGTGAGACAGTTACTATCTGTCCATTGGCATCCCTTAGCATACCAATTTGAGATTGAAACTTTCTTCAGAGATTTTTCACAAGATTATCCTTTTTAAATGTCAGTTTCCATCTTCTGTATCTTTACAGATGTAATAGTGCTTATGTCTCTTCTTAAAAGCTCTCTGAAACGCTTCTTAAGTTCCTTCCTGCGGTTTTTACCTTTCTTGGCTTTAGCTTCTCTTCTCTTCTTGGCAATCTTGATGCTTTTTTTTTCCTGACATCCAGTTTGTGTGTTTTTGTTTCTTCATCTTTGGCAGTCTGTTTTCACTTTCCTCTTTAGCCAGTTCTTCTGGTTCTGTGTCAATGACCTCAGAACTTTAAAGTGATTCCTGGTGTTAACACTCTGTAAAAATGGTAGATCTATGTTCATATTGTGGAAACTGTGTGTCTTTCTTGTTCTTCTTTAGCCCAAATTAGAACCTGCACATGAGTATTGTAGTTTTTAATCAGTTGTAGTTTTTAATTATTGTAATTTATTGAAGTTTTTAATTGGAGGATCCACACCCCTACCTCCTTTTTAAAAAAATCTTACTGTCAGTGAGCAATCATGCCTTGGCCACTCCAAAGCAATGCAAACGCAACAAAAGTGCTTTTTCAAGAGGCAACTGGACTTAATCAGCTTTGTAAGTTACACTTGTGTGGCCTACTTCTAAAAAACAATAGTTCAGCTTAAGTCTGGACTGTGTTACTTCACATTGTGAATGGTGATTTGATTAAAATATTTCAGAAAGAAAACTAGAAGGTGAAAAGGATTCTATGCTTTATTTTATTAAAATATATGTTTTCTGTAAGTGGGTCAGACAAAACATGTATTTGCAAATGCAAAAAAGCAGATGAAATTAATCAAGAAGCAGTAGTATGCAATAGTTTATTAGTTTTCAAAACTATATTTTATATTGTATTTATATTGCAAAGTGGCACAAAGCAAAAAAACCCTACAAATGTTCTTGACATTTTTATTACATGTAGGTTTCTGCCTAGTTTGTAAAAATGTGGCCTGTGATATCATAATCATTAAGCTAATTATGAGATTGTTTGAAATTTCAAAGTGACATTCCCAGATCATAATGTTATTGATTTTGATTTTAGTTAGCATGTTTCATGAACCCTGGCATTATGATATGTGGTGTTTGAACCAAATTTCTGTGGCTTGTTCAGCAACTGTGATCAAAACAAGTTATATGTTAGTGTGATATGTGCTCAACTATTATTATCATGTATGTTTTTCAAATTAAATAGTTTTATAGCTTATATACACAAATTATATTTCAGGAAGAATATGCCCTTAGAGGAAGAACAATGTTACTTCTAGTCATTTCATTATAATAAACATGCTGAATTTCCCTAATCATAAATCTGGACTATGTATATGTATAAACACTTAGATTTTTAATTTAGAGGTAAAAGCTTCAGTAAAAAAAATCTGCATTTTGTTTTTAAGAATTAAAAAAATATTGTAATCTTTATAGACTGTGACTTCATTCTTGAATATTAACATTCTTTATCTTCATGGTACAGCTGTATACTTTTTGGATTGAAGCTGATAATTACTATAATTTGACAAAACCGTGGTTTGCTTCAAGGATTCCATTTCCATTGAGTTGGTACCTACCTAGAAAGATGTCCAGGGATGCTCTTAATAGGATCTTGCTGACAAAGGGAGGGCCTCCACTCTATAGCATCACTGAAATAGAAGTTCAGGTAAATTTCTTAGTTAAAATCTATGAAGATGCACTATCACTGCATGATAAATGCAGTATTGTTTACTATTCTACTTTATTAGATGTTTAATCTTTGGAATGTAGTGGTGTCTTGTTTTGTTATTATTGTTATTTACAGAATATTTACCTTTCTATCAAAACAGAGTATACAGTCTTTTCTTGTGTTTACAGATGATATATTCTTTTGAGAAGAACCCTAATTTTGTGGGAGAACACCTTCATTTTTCTCAGCGTTAAAGATCCATTTGCTTTCTAAACCCTCCTCTAAATCCCTCCTCCTTCCCGCACTTCATTACTAACATTAAAAAAAGATTGATCTAATATGATGCTATACAAACTAAGAAAAAATGTAACTTTGAAGGCATTCCAGATAAGTACTTTGTTTATACCTTTGTCTATTCCAAAGCATTATTTTGGAATTGAATCTAAAGCCCTGCATAGGCTTTTTTTCAAAACAGAAATTAAAACAATAAGTGAAAACAATCGTTTACCATACAGGAACATTTTCCAGAGCTTTTACATAACTTTCTTTGCCACTTTTGCAATCAGTATGAGAGAACTCTTGCTACAAAAGTAGTGCTCAAAAAGCATCCACCGTTGTTAAAGCACTTCACAGACTAGTTTTATGTGTGTTGCTAAAATTCCTACCACTTTTTTGAAACCTATGACCAATATTTCCTCTGGTATGTTCCATGTATTGGAATGTAATATGAATTAAGAGTTTACAAAAGAGACAGCTTGAATGTAGTTTTCCTTGGGGTTTTGTTTTTCTATTCTATACTCTTATAACCCATTAACATGATACACAAAGCAATAGTGTTGCTATTATAGTACACTATAATGCAGTAGAACCTCTGGTCACAAATGCTTCTGTCCATGACCAAATTGGATTCCAACCAAAAAATTCACATTTTTTTCGCAGCCGATTTCCCCTTCCACGCCATTTTTTTGTAAACACCAAAATTCCCAAAATTAGGCGTGGGTCACAACCAAATCAGATTGAGACCAAAGTTATGGAATGAATGATGGTCTTGACCAGAGGTTCTACTGCTAATAGTAGAGATGCAGCCCATGAGTTATACTCAATCCCCAGTACATCTGTGGGTACTAAAGCAACATATTGGATTTTTTAATTTATTTTTGCGGTTGGAAAGTTTAAAGGCAGTATGGATAATTTGTCCCCAGAAACTTCCTGAAGAACAAGGTAGTTTAGTCAAAATTGGCACATTTATAAAATGACACTCTAATTTTAGCATTAGTGCTTTGAAATCTACTAATACATTTGATAACTTGCTTGAATGGAAAAATACATTCAAGATATGTGTTTTGCTGCATTTTGTATTAACTGAAGCATTACAAAATTCAGGGATTTTGTGTTGAAAATTATGGTAGATAAATTAGGTTATCAAGAATGAGCAACTTTTTGGTGGCTGAGGGTTGCACAACATTTTTGGAGAGCTCAAGGAACATTGTAGGTGGAACAAAAATGCAACATGGAGCTAACTTTTTTCATTAATTTTTGAAGGATTCTTAATTTTGTAAATTATGATAGGGCTAGGGTATCACATTCACTCCAATTTGTAGTATATTTACTATCTCAAAATACAAAATACTCAAAATACTCTTGATATGTAAGTAGAAATAATATGATAATAAAATCAATCAGCCACAGAGAAAAATAGCAATAGCATTTATATTTGTATACCACGCCATAATACTTTACAGCACTCTCTGGGCCATTTACAATGTCAGCATATTGTCCCCAACGGTTTGGTTCCTTATATTACTGACCTCGGAAGGATGGAAAGCTGAGTCAACCTTGAGCCGCATCAAGATTGAACAAGGCTGTGGGCAGAGTTTGCCTGCAATACTGCATTCTAATCACTATGCCACCAGGGCTCCTATAAAATCCTACAAAAACAGAAAATACGATAATATATAATGGAAAAAGTAGAACTGTGATACTGTTGTTTCCACAAACAACAGTTCTCAGAACTGTTTTAAGATTAATAAAGATATTCTGTAACTGTTGCATGAGGAAGCAAATGACAGCATATAAGAGATGGTGTTATGCAAATAAAGCAACTTATGCAGTTGTGTTAAACATTAAGACACAATAGCACGGGTCTCTAACTTGCTGCATCACATTGCCATCACGTGACATTTTGCAACGTTTTCCCCATTCATGGAGTTGGGGTGGATGTGGCCTGCACATGACACATCCAGCCCACAGACCACCAGTTTGACACCCCTGCACAAGAAAGTGCTAATAGCATTTGCTTGATGACATCATCCTGTACATGTCATTTTGGCCACATTGTGTTTGGCTGCAAGTGGTTGTGTCTGTAATGGCACATTTTTTAACATTGTGATATAGAATAGATAATGTAAAAGTTAACACTTTACATCTATTATGGAGACACTGCATTGATTTGAAATAAGTACTGGAAACATTTTGTGCAGATGAACTTTTCTCCATTTTAGATCTACAGGGATGCAAAAGAGTGTCTTAATCTTCTGTCAAATAGACTAGGCTCATCTCCCTTTTTCTTCGGAAATAAGTGAGTACAGAATATTTATGATGTTTGCAAGGCATTTTAATGCTACTACATTTTGTATTTAAAACTATGTTAAGACTTTGTTTGACTTGCCAGTTTTTAGAATCAACACTTGTTCAACAACTGATCACCATAGACTAAATGATGGCTAATTAATAAGAATTTTAAAAAGAATTCATGAACAGTTTCCTTCAGATTCTATATAAAATGACATACTCGTACACTGAATATCAGTGGCATAATTATCCACAATTTTGAATCAAAAATGCAAGTTACAACATACATTCTCAAACAGGCTTAACAATTATTTTAAAAAGCCAAGTTAATCACCAACATAGTTACTACATGTCCTTTGATCCTCAACAGGTTACATACGGCTAATGTGCCCATTTCTTCCCTCTTTCAAACAGGCAATTGCCTCATTGATTACCAATTTAAAATTAAATTTCTAGAACCCTCTCCAGTTTGTGGAGGTTTTTTTTTTTTAATTAAATTCTAAATATCAGAAGTCTATTCCTCTGCATAATAAAGCGGCTTTCCTGCTAGGGCTCTATTTTATGGTGCTTTTGATGAAAGCTTTAAATTGCTAAAACTAAAACAATGCCTGTCGAGTTATTTTCAAGGTTATAGCTCTCAGATCCTGCTCTCACCTTCTGTGTGTTTTCATTTCCAGTGCATTGCATGCTAAAGCATTGTTGATTTTTGTATAACATTCAGGATGCTGTTTTCCTTTAATCATGGAAAATCTTCTTTTTTATAAATAAATTCATGTGGAAAAAAAACACATTCATATATCTGAATCAATAATATGGCCATGGAAGAGATTTATATACCTTGTCTAAACCATATGGATTCCAATCTAGATTTTCTGGGCCACATGATAAAAGGTTTAGCCTGAAGCCACTTTCATCTGTTTATAAGAGGGTTAGGCTTACCGATGACTTGATGTTTGCTGATGAAATGTAGAATATATTATCAACATCTGTCTTAAAGCTATTCATTTATCAATTCCTTGATATGAGGACCAACTTCTGGCATTGACAGCTGACATTACTAATAATAGGCTTTACTCTTCAGAAAAACTGCTGCTTTACATGTACAGCCTGCAGCTAATTGCAAATGCTTAGTTGAATGTTGTAATTAATTGGTTTAAGGTCATTTGATGAAGACAAATCTTGACTGATCCTTCATATTTAGAAAAAACCTTGAACTAACTGGAAAAATATTGAAAACAAGGACTAGGAAAATTGCAGGAACAGCATGAGGAACACAAACATAAACACTGTGTACAATGGTACAATCATTAGCTTACTCTGTCACTAAATACTGCACACCCATATGGGAAATAAGTTGTCATACTAACATGAGTGAAGTTTATCTTAATGATACAATAAGAATAACATCCAGAAACCTCAACTTTACACCAGTTCCATGTTCTTTATTACATTGTACTACTACCACCACCCAATTCATGTGATAACAGACATTTGGAGAGTGGAATAAAATAAACAATCCATGGACTCCCAAAGATCTACCAAAACATAAAATATTAGATTCTCTATCTTGAACCAGGCTTAAGTCTTTGGAATAACATACCACAGTCTTATAATTTAGATGAAGAACTGTGATCAAAATGGATGACCCTTAAGAACTATAGCCAAACAGATCACATAGAGCCAATAAAACCCAGAAATGCAGCTGCCCCCCAAAATACAGAGTCATCTGAAAAGAATCAGGACTGGCCATGTTAAAACTAAGGCAAAGCTGTTTAAGTAGAGGAATGGCTGAAAGCCTGCAATGTGTCTGTGATGCATTGGAACAAATGATGATACACATAATCCAAGAAAGTCTCTTCAGGAAGTTTCAAGGCACCTGGGACGATCTCATTGCAGCAACAGTAGAAGCAGTTAGATGGCTTACTTCCTTAGATATTGAACTATTTCATCTATCCTATTGCAATTTTGTGGGGCCATATTGTAACAATTTTATCATAATTTCACCCTAATTCAGTATTTTATTTCATCTACAGTATAAATTGTCCACACACTTTACATACAACTTTTTGCTGATGCTTATTCAAACTTATATAATATGATTTATTAATGTTGTGTATCAGTGATTGCATGACTTTACATGTTACATTTTTACAAATTCAAAATTTTCAAACATAACATTCTACTTTCTGAAACTGTTAAAAGGAATTTGAGATAACAATGTCATATATTTATTATATCTAGACCTACAACTCTTGATGCCTTCGTGTTTGGTTTTCTTGCACCTCTTTATAAAGCACCATTCCTTAAAGTTCAGTTACAAGAACATCTGAAGCAGCTTCCTAACTTATGTCACTTCTGTGATGATATTCTGAGTTGCTACTTTAGACGAAACTTCTCAGGTAAATGATACACTTGTCCCTACACATATGCATCTTGAAATCTACAAATGCTTGTTTGCACTAAGTCTATACTAGAAATAAATTCTTCACCAGAAACCTTGGAATCTGCCTTATAAATTTGTAAGGGCTTTAAACATGGTAAAGGTTTAGGACTCCATTAACATATCTTATATGATGCTTTCTCTGTGAAAATTCTTGAAATGTTTGTAGAGATTCTTGGTTGCTTCTAATTTTATCTTCTGTGTGTCTTGCCTATTTAGGGACCTCTTCAGAGGGACAAGATACAGTTGATGCGAATCTCCAGAAACTTACACAGCTTGTGAACAAGGAATCTAATTTGATTGAAAAGGTTCTTGTTCATCCTGATTTTCTAACTGATAGATAGAGGCCAGAGAGTACTTTTGACTTTAATCAGCTAAAAAGAGAAAGAGAATGAGAGCCAGGCTAGAAAAGAGCCCCCAAGGAGAGCAGAATCCATTCCAAGAACCGAGTGTGAACAGCGTGTGACGCATCTGGCCCATGGGCCTCAAGTTTGACAGCCCTGCTCTAGAGCGTGCTAAGCAAATAAGGTTGAATAAGTAGTTTGTAGATATAAAAGGTTTCAATTTGAAACTCTCAGCTGAAAGTTGATTATTGCATCCATCTGTCTGTCGTGACTGACAGATTTCAGCTTTAGCTGACTCTTAAACTGGAAGCACAGATTATACAGATAAGTCTCAGTCTATTAAACTAAGATGCTTTTTTTTTCACCATGATGGTATCCACCTGAAATCTGTTTTCTTATAGTTTAATTTTATTATTTTTGTCCTATTTTCTAAACAAGTGAACATTTATTTCTATCTCTACATGAGAGCCTTTCAAATACCTAAAGATAATTATCATATTTTCCTACAACTTTCTCCAGGAAAAACATATAGAAATCCTTTAATTATTCCTCCTACATTTTTCTTTCCAGGCTTCTTATCATATTGGTTGCGTACCTCTGTACATTCTCAAATATATCAATGCTCTTTCTAAAATGTAGTACTAATAAAAGAAAAAATCAAGGAGAAAATGCAATACCTAGAATGAACTCAACACAGTGTTCTACGTGCAGTAGGAAAAATCAACTAAGGTGATCAGGGTTAAATTTCCTTTTGGGCATTTGGAACACCACATATAATTCTATATAATTTAATACTAGGAAATTAGCAATATATCTCCACAAATGTTTGACCTCTGACTGCATATATAAATTAATGAGCATTTGATGAAGTGCTTTAGCTTCAGCAGCATTGTGAGCAGGACAGGGTGTCTTAATAACTTCCACTTGAAATTAACAGCCCTAAACTACACCTGGGATTCAATAGAGAAGTATAATTCAAATATGACAGCTAACTATGTGTTCTCAATTATTTCAGTAAATAATAAAAGTATGATAAGTAAATCACTTAGTAATATTCCATGAGATGAAGGAGTGGTTCCATAAATACAATGATTATCTGTCAAAATGATTAGAAGCAGTTATTTCCTAACAAGTTGTTGGATTGTAATGTAAATTAATATGAATTAATTAATAATTAAATTAATATTGATGGAGACACTTGAGATGCTTGCTCAGTCTTGGTTTCATTCTGGTTATTTATTCCAATCAAGTGATATATTTTCCTGATAGTTTTTTATTACAAATAGAACAAGTTGAAATAGATAATCAAAAAGTGCAACAGAGAACAAAAGTATTATTAGTTTGGTAAATTAATTAGCCTTTTGATGTTAGTACCCTTCCACCTGTTAATCATTTATAGCTTGGTTTGTGTGGGAGAAAGTTAGCAACTAAGATAGAGCAATCAACTTTCAAGTATTTGTTTCTCTTTGCAGACAAATTCTTTTTTAAGCATAACTTTAGACAGAAGATTTGTAGCTTCCTGTTTGGCAGAAGCCAGAACTCTATGTGCTTTATATAACAGTAGATATTTAGTGGTTTGTCAGAATCAGTAGAGGGAACAACTTTTTAAATGATTGGGCAATGCTCAAAATTGCTATCTGACTCTAATTTTCTTGTTAAATAAATATTTAACAAGCTCATTTCCTGTTTTGTTATTGGCAGATATTTTAATTTTATTAGTCGTACATTTTGCTCTCGGTTGTTTGATCTTAAGGAAATAGTAGTATTACCTCTGAATGGTCAAGAATATTGTTTCTCATTTTTCCACTTCTAAACTGCTTTCTTATCTGATGGGAAGCTGCATGATTTTACACTTAAGTCCCTGTGACAGGGGAAAAGAAATTTGTGTAGATAAATTGGAAAGCTAGCTGTCATTCATATGATGACATAAAATGAAGCATACAACAATGTTTAGTCAGGTCAGCTGACTGAATCAGGTCCACAAAATCAGAACATGGTGAAAAAGAGGGATGAATTACAGAGAATTGAACAGGAGATACTTTAAAAGTGTATCTCATAGATACTCTTTAAAGCAGCGGTCGACAGCTGGTGGGTCACAGCCCACTGGTGGCCCGTGAGAAAATTTTGGTGGTCCGCAAATAAATCTCACCCTCAGAGCATCCCCCCAAAGCAATTAATCCAGACTGTGCAGAAACACAAGGCTGTGCCGCTCACATGGCCCACGGGAACCTGCCCACTCACTCCTTACCTGGCAAACTTGCCTGCTAAATTGCTATTTTTCCTTTTTCCGACCATCATCTGTTCTCTGTGCCAGGAGATTTAGATTAGCTATGAAGCAGGAAATGGTTGGATTTCTTGCTTTCTAGCTAGTCTTTAGATCTTCGGCTCTGCTTTTAAGCACAGCTGAAACTCCCTTAGGACTGAAGGTTCTATTATTCAGTGCAGACTCATGGCAAGCAAATTTGAGAGAGTGAACTAGCTGATGGCAGATAGATAGATTATAGAATGATTCTGTGAGCAACTCTGCCTGCCTGCTTTGCCTGCTTTTGGGTAAAAGTTGCTCTTTTTTATAAAAAAATAAATATTTATATAAATATTTATAATATTTACATACAAGCCATGCCCAGCCAGTCACATGATAACCAAGCCACACCCACAAATTAGGTCACACCCACAGAACCCTGGGATTAGTGGTCCCTGCGATTTAAAATTATGAGTTTGGTGGTCCCTGAGGTCCAAAAGGTTGGCGACCCCTGCTTTAAAGGATCACATCTCCATTTTTGTTAATGGATAAATAAGAAATAACATACTTATTAGAGTTAAGCCGTTGAAGTATAAAAAAATATGCATGGCATTAATAAGATAATTTATTGAACTCATTAGTTCTTGAACTCAAGAAAATTGCACTATTGTTTATATAATTAATTTATAAAATAAATGATTGGACATTACAATGTGGACAGTATTAAAATTAATTTTCTTCAAACATCCAAACTGGCCTTTATGTTTCTTTTGCAGATGGATGATAATCTTCGCAAGAGCCCTCAGCATCCTCCTCGTAAGCTGACAGCTGTCAAACTTTCTACAGCCGAGGAAGGAAATAATTCACTGAATCAATTGTCACCCTTATAGTTTTTTAATTTCATATTTATACATGTGTTCTGAGAAACTGTTCATCTGTAATCAAATTTTGCACTAAACTTTTGTCTTTATGAGTCTATGGCAAACAATAACTTGACATGAGTGCAGGTCCATTCATTTAACTGATTTAAAATACACCTGTTAACATAAGAAAGATCACTAGGTTATTGTAAAATATGCTGTTTAATGTCACCTTTAATGCTGCCTAAAGCTTGCCTTTTCAGGTCAATATGTCTTGACCAAAAGGTAGGATTTCATTTTTTGGGAATTCACTAGATTAAGTTTTCAGTTTTGACTGCAATCATGTTGAACCTCAGCTAGTATATCAGAATAGGTACTTGATCCCCACTTTTAGCATTGTTGTAGCTTTCTACAATAGCTCAAAAATTGAAATTAAAATATCAGCCTGTTAACACAGAACAGTGAATAGTGAATGGTATTTGCCATTTTGGAACATTTTGTGCAAGCAATGGTGAATATATGAAATGTATGCTATTTTTAAAAGAATATAGTTTTTTTTAAAAAAACTAGTCTTACTGCCATTGTCATCTTGTTTCATATTTAAATATTTATTCAAATCTAGTTTTGCAAAGAACAGGCCTGGACAAGCCTGATTAGCTGCCTGAAAGTATATTGCATACAACTTATCGTCATTTTTACTGAGTCCTTTTTCCCCCTACTTTATTCTCTCTTACTCATTGACACCTTTTTCATGTTTCTCCAGCAATTTCAAGTTCTCTGGAATAGGGAAAAACAAGATGAAGTGAAGAGAATGTCCTTCAAACTCCATTTCTGATTTCAACCATAACAATTGGCATTACTTCTATTTAACCTGTTTCGTGCTAGAGGTACAATTGATTTTTGCCGTAAAGCAATACATCAACCCCAACCTGAATGACCTAGCCTTTTCTCTGGGTTAGAATGTTCAGTTAATGAATTGACAGGGTACTGAGCATGTGCAGTATGTTGATCTTTGCAAATGGAGTTCTTGATAAGCATGGGTTTCCCCAAGTAGTTGAACCAAGAATGGTAGAGAATAATCCACTCAGAACTGCTGTATATAGAGCTCTGTCCTTGACACTTTCTTGTTACAGTTTATTTATTTATTTTATAGGATCTAAGGGTTTAAAGCACGTATGACAATGTAATAAAAACAGCAACAGAGAGAAGTATAATGCCATAACAGCACACACAAAATAGGGATAGAGCTTGGCATTTCCTGAAAGCCACTAAATCAGGCTCACTTTGTAACATCTGTCTATCATAGTACTGAGAAACATTTCAGCTTAGCAGTAGTTTTGCCACAAATAATATAACAACACTAATAGTCCAAATCAAAACTAGACAGTTGTTTAAGAGTCAGGTGGTTAGGGATTGGCTTGCAAAAGGAAAGAATAAAGTAAGTTGTATAAGAAGAAAGTGGATATTAAAATATTTAAGCCTTGAGATATTTGAATAGTGTGGAGTTTTGAAGGCACATCTTACAGAGAGGTACTATGAATATTTTTGTAGCTGCTTGTACCTTTTTGTACCTGGGCCTCTGTAACCTAGGTAGTGCCACAAAATAACAGTACTCTACCATGGAAATCCGTAAAACTGATGAAATAAAATACGGAAGGTTACATAAACTTGGGGTGTGATCTAGGCAAGGGCCTTTCACTGATACTCAAAATTTAATTCTGAATTAAAGCAACAGAATATTTTTTAGAAAAGGACTTAAAATGCCATTTTCCTTTAATTGATTTTTTTTGTGGGTATCTTAATTCTACATTTTTCATATGTAAACAAACAGCTTTCCTTTTGTTTGACTTTATTTTGCCAAATCAAATCTACTTTTCTCTAAATTACAGCGTATTCAGTGAATGTAGAGACATAGTTGTCTGAATAAGTTTGTAAATTTTGTATATAAATGTACTTACAGAATATTACTTTATAAAATAAAGAATGTAGCAATCTATCTTGTATTTATAACAATATTTTTGGATGTCTTAACAAGAATAAAATTAAAATTTCATGTTACTTCTGTAGGTGTTTCATTTGTTGTCTGAATCTGCAGATGCCTGTGCAAAAAATACCTGTGAAAGGAAGTGTTAACTTTTTTTCTTGACAAGCGTTTTTAAACAAGGTAGGGCTTCTCCCCCCCCCCCCAAGTGTTCATAATACAACTTGACCATGAAAAATTTCAAAATCCGCCTAGAGACAAATAGAAATGTACAGCTTCTAACTTTAAGCCCTTTGACATGCCTGTCACTCTACTAAATTTGATTTTGCTTCTTCTGCTAAAAATAATAGATTATCCTGATTACTCATCAGAAAATTTAATAATGTTTTCTTTATATAACATTTGGAGGTCCCTGAAGTCTTACATGTGGCCCTGGGGCCTCAGGTTATGCACCCCTGCTGTGTTCACACAGGTTCAGGTTTACAAAATAGAGGCCACCTTCAAGGCTGTGGGAACTCTTCATCTAGGAAAAAAGAGCAAGTGAATGCTACTAGTTGATCTCAACGGGCCACTGTGCATTTTTAATTAAATTATCAATATTCTAAGTTTCCAGAAAAGTAGCCAAACTTCTTGTAGCAATTTATTTTAGAAGTTGGATCTGACAAAAGTTCAGTTATTTTTCATTTCTGTCATGAATTTTTTAAGTTGGATGTTTGTATTATAACATTTTTGTTGTTATTCTACTGTCATAATAAAGCAAGCAAGCAATGGAATCAAATATATTAGTACATTTTCTTCAGAGATTACTATGGTCTAGCAGTAGGATGGTGGTGGTGGTGGTAATGATGACAGCAACTATACATTTTCACAATGTAGTTTATTGAGCTTTCTGTCTGGTCCTTTAAATAGAATTGTTCAATTCAGATAGTACACTCAATCAAGCTCAGACTCAAACAACATAGATTAGGAATGTCAAATTCACGTCATCACAGCAGCATCATGTGACGTATCGCAACTTCTTTTTCCCTTCACTAAACCTGGCATGGGTGTGGCCAGCATGTGACGAATCTGGCCTGTGGGCTGGGAGTTTGACAGCCCTGGCTTAGATGATATATGAACTAGCTATTCTAGTTTATATGGCAAAAGGATGTTATATGAGCTTAACTAATTGTGGCTTCTAAAATCACGATTATACCAACTATAATTTAATAGGATATGTGAACCAATGTATTTACTGTAGCTTGCCTTTTATCTCTTTCTCATTCTTAGAGATAATTCTATAGGATGTATTTTGGAATCAGACTGTAAAATCATGACTGATAACCCCAACATTCAGTAATGTAATTATGGTTCTATAAGCAATTTTCATTTTGCATTATAACTCTTTTATATCTTATTTGCTACTGAGTGATGAGTCTAAAAAGCAGTTTTGGGGAAGTCAAAGATTAATGATATCATTAACAGGATAAGCCTGTACATCTGCTTAAAAATAAATTCCATGCATTTTGGTGGTACTTAATTCTTATAGAGTTAGAATTCCATCCTAGCAGAAGTTACAGTCAGCTTTATGGTCAGGTTTTGGGTTTAAATGCTGAACATTTGTGCAAATAAATTGCAGTTTTTACAACTGTTCTCTTGCCAGAGGAAAAATCTCTCTTGAGGAAAAAAAATCCCTGAGGTATACAAAAAAGGGGGTTTTAGGGCAATGTTTGCTATTTTCTTCCACAAATTGAATTTCTATGTTAAAAAAATATATTGTCATGCCCTTTAGTAAACTTTAGAAATCGGAGCTTTTATTATTATTCTAAATGACACTGTTCGCAAAAAGCAACACAAACAGTTATCAGAATCTAATTTATTGTTTTCCTGTAAATTATATTTTTGATGACAGATGTGTTTTATATTGCTATGGTTACATACCTGTTAATGTTATGCTATTCTTTTTCCATTTTTTCCAGACCAAGTTCTCTTGTGCTACAACAGCTGGAGAAAATAAAGTATTTATGTCCTGGCTTCATTCAAGTGGAAACAAAGATGGATGGCAGGAAACATTAGCTGGTCAGTTGATACTGCACATACAGTACTGTAAACTGTACCCGGGCCTCTTTTTACACAACACATGTATGCTGAGCTTAGAGAATGGGAGCCTTGACAAGACAACTTTTCAGCATTAGTTCCCAAAATGATTAATATCAAATTCTTGCATAAAGAAGCTTTTTGGATACTGATATTTTGATCAGTTTTTATTTTCTGGCTCTTGTTCTTTCATTCTGCAAGTCTTCTTTGTGGTCTTCACATATTGTTAAGTTAATTAACTCAGTTGCTGCTCCAGAAAAAACACAAGAAAGATAAATATGCTGCATTTCCTCTGAAGCTGCTGGCAGATGTTTCTCAATTGGCAAGAACTCCTCTCTTGTCCACTTTCTGGTTCTGAAATAGTTGTTTCCTGAATTGAAACTGCCGTGCCAACATTCTTTCATTGTTTTTTCACCACTTCGACTTAGCCATGCCCCCACACAATTTTTTCCTCTCCACAAAAATGCACTGAGGGAAAACAAAAAAGTGGGACGGTAGTTTTCATTGATTAAATTGTGAAGCACCACGTGATAGAAAAAATGCTATTCAGAGTTTGCGGGAAAAGCCAGTGGTCATGTGGAAAAGACAACCCTCATTTTCTCTTTTTTTTTTCTAATGGCAGGATAGTCCAGTTTGTACTTCCCTTAGTATACCAGAAAAAGGCATAGAAGTTAGGCCACTGCTTCCTCAGCAGAGGCAGCCCTGACTATTGCAAGAAAAAAAATTGTCAACATAATGATGTCTTGTCGAGACTCACTTTACTAAAGCATGTGTTTTGTGATACAGAAATTAACTGCCTCATGGAAACGAGTGAAATAGCTTGCTGGAAATCCCAAGAATTCTATGCATAATTAGTACTATTCAACACATGAAATAGGATAGTTTTTGACAGAAGTGGAGTGTTGGACATGAGAGTAAAGCTGGGCTTGGTAGCTTGCATCCATCTGGATCATTCCAGATGGTTTGATGTCAATCCCCATTATTTAATAGTAATAAGAATTATAGAAACTGGTGAGGATGACAGTTGGAGGTCAATACATCTTAAAGGTATCAGCGAGGTAAACGAGCAGGAATTTTAAACAGACTAAGGAATGTGGGGGGGGCTTCTCTCACTTCAAGCTTTCTAACTAATTTACTCTCACTTGCAAACAAGGTGGATGAAATACATCTCTTAAATATATGGAATTCTGATTTCTACAATTCAGCAGTTCTCTGTTTTACTGAAACCTGGCTTAATCCACAAATTCATGGGGTCAACATTTCCACCCCAGGATTCCAGATATTTAGATCAGACAGAATTGAGGAGACATCAGGTAAAACCAGGATGGAGGATTATGTTTATATATCAACAACAGCTGGTCTCAGGATATAACTATAATATATAAATTCTGTGATGAAAATTTAGAGTTTTTACATATCAACTGCAAGCCATTTTATTCTCCACGTGAGTTCTCATTTCTCCTAATAGCTGTGTATGTTCCTCCACAAGCTTGTGTAAACAAGGCATTATAAACTCTTGCTGATCAAATTATGGAGGCTGAAGCCAAACACCCAGATTCCCTTCACATCATTTTAGGGGATTTCAATCAAGCAAATTTAAGGAAAGAGCTCCCAAAATATTTCCAGCATGTAAACTCCCACCAGAGGCAAAAATACTTTAGACCACTGCTACACAACAGTAAAAGATGCTTATAGGTCTTTACCATGAGCAGTTGTGGGACACACTGACCACTGCATGATTAACCTTATACCTGCCTACAGACAAAGATTTAAAACCATGAAATCAATTATTAAATCAGTGAGGACTTGGTTTGATGAGGCAAAGCTGAAGCTCCAGGCTTGTCTTGATTGTACTGATTGGAATGTTTCTGAAGATATCTCTGCAGACCTACATAAGCTCACAGATACTGTAACATATGTCAGCTTCTGTGAAGACTTATGTGTACCAACAAGGAACCTGAAAATATATAATAGTAATAAACCTTGGTTCACAGCTAAACCTAAGCAGAGACAGAATGCTATACAATCAGGCCAGAAACATATTAACAAGAGATCATAGCAGCAAAAAGAAGCTACTATGAAAAGTTAAGGAACCAGTTCTCAACAAATGAACCAGGAAACATGTGGAAAACTCTTAAAAACATCACTGGCTACAGCAAACCTCCTTCCCAGGCAGAAGGAAATCAACAACTAGCAGATGACCTGAATGTGTTTTACTGCAGGTTTGAAAGGAAACTACAGCCACCTATCTCCACAACCCCCATCTCAAACACACCAATAACAGCCAAGCCTTCTACAACTGGCCCCAACCCATTGGGTTCACAAACTGGTGATCACAGAAAAAGAAGTGCAAGTTCTATTACATAGACAAAAGCCAGGAAAAGCACCAGGGCCAGACAAGATAACTCCTTCTTGCTTAAAAGTCTGTGCTGACCAGTTGGCCCCCATCTTCACCTGAATCTTCCAATAGATCACTAGATATGTGCTGTGTTCTTTCCTGCTTCAAATGCTCTACTATCATCCCAGTGCCAAAGAAGCCCTCTATCAAGGAACTGAATGACTACAGACCAGTTGCTCTAACATTTGTAGTTATGAAAATCTTTGAAAGGCTTGTTCTGTCCCATCTGAAAACCATCATGGATCCGCTGAGAGATCCCATGCAGTTTGCATACCGAGCAAATAGATCGACAGATGATGCTGTTAATATTGCTCTGCATTACATCCTACAACACCTTGAATCTTCAAATACCTACACAAGGGTCCTCTTTGTAGAGCATTCAATACCATCATTCCAGACATTCTTCTAAATAAATTAAACCAACTAGCAGTACCTGAACACACTTGTAAGTGGATCATAAGTTTCCTAACAGATAGGAAGCAGTAGGTGAAGCTAGGCAGAATCACATCTGATACCTGTACAATTAGCATGCCCCCCCCCAGGCTATGTGATTGGTGATTGGTCTCATTCGAGACCACAATGAATCCGCATACAGACAGGAGGTTATACAACTTGCCTTGTAATGTAACCGGAACAATCTGGAACTGAACACACACAAAACCATAGAAATGGTGGTAGATTTTAGAAGAAACCCTCCCATACTACCACCTCTTACAATACTAGACAACACAATATCAACAATAGAGACCTTCAAATTTCTAGGTTCTACTATATCACATGACCTAAAATGGACACCTAACATCAAAAATGTCATCAACACACAACTAAGAATGTTCTTTCTGAACCAACTCAGAAAGCTCAAACTGCCCAAGGAGCTGCTGATCCAGTTCTACAGAGGAATTATTGAGTCTGTCATCTGCACCTGTATAACTGTCTGGTTTGGTTCTGCAACCCAACAGGACAGACACAGATTTCAGAGGATAATTAGAACTGCAGAAAAACAATTACTACCAACCTGCCTTCAATCGAGGATCTGTATACTGCACGAGTGAAAAAGAGGGCTGTGAAAATATTTACAGACCCCTCACATCCCGGACATAAACTGTTTCAACTCCTTCCCTCAAAACAATGCTATAGAGCATTGCACACCAGAACAACTAGACACAAGAACAGTTTTTTCCCAAAAGCCATCACTCTGCTAAACAAATAATTCCCTCAACACTGTTCAATTATTACGAAGTCTGCACTACTATTACTGTTAATCTTCTCATCGCTCCTTATCACCCATCCCCTCCCACTTGTGACTGTATGACTGTAACATTGTCGCTTGTATTATGATTTATTTTGACTGTTTCCTAGTATGATTTGATTGCTTATTGTACCCTATGACTATTAGTAAGTGTTGTACCTTATGATTCTTGATGAATGTATCTTTTCTTTTATGTATACTGAGAGTATTAGCACCAAGACAAATTCCTTGTGTGTCCAACCACATTTGGCCAATAAAGAATTCTATTCTATTCTATTCTATTCTATTCTATTCTATTCTATTCTATTCTATTCTATTCTATTCTATTGCAGGTGCTGATTTGTTTGGAAGCAGCGTCTCATTCCATACTGACCACTGAATTTCATGAAGCACTGGACAACACCACTGAGTTGTGTAGAATTTATCTGAGATTTATGATTTCAAAAAATCGTAATAATATCTAGAGCAGAGTAAATAAAAGTCCCTGCCAACTATAAAAGCCACCCATTTTATAAAATAACTTTCAGATAAATGCCACAAAATAAAAATATGTTATTTTTTTATTCCTCCCCCCCCCCATATTTATACCCAACACAAACACTTGCATACACGCACCCCACTTGCCTTTATGCCATATCAAGAAGTAAAACTAGCTGCACTTTGGGTTACTTTTTGGATAGGAAGCTTTAATGTTGCTTAAAATTGGGAGCATACTATAAAATAGCCAGTTTCACAAGGATTATTAGTCTGTCTTAACCAGACACTTGTAGATATATATTCATAAATTAAACCAGAGTATGTAGTTTTCAACTACTCTGACATCTAAAACCTCTGATGTAATATTAGATATTAGATCTAATAATACATATTATGTAAATATGTATCTGTTAAGAAGATCTCTAACATGATTAATACCAGTAGATGAAATAACATGGTCAACATTTTGGCAAAATAAGATATAGGCTAAGAAGAAAACATAGTGATAGCAATAGCACTTAGATTTATATACTGCTTTATAGTGCATTACAGCCCTCTCAAAGCAGTTTACAGAGTCAGCCTATTGCCCCCAACAATCTGGGTCCTCATTTTACCCACCTTGGAAGGATGGAAGGCTGAGTCAACGTTGAGCCTGGTGGAATTCGATCTGCCAAATTGCAGTAGGAGTAGTTTGTAGTACTGCACTCTAACCACTGTGCCACCAAGGTGCTTCCTTCTCTCATCTGAGGACACTCCTCCTTGAAGGCTTCTCCTTAGTGTCTCCAGTTTTGGCGAAGTCGAAGTGATAAGTTCATAGTCATTCTCCTTCACCTTTGCTCTGTAGACTTGGCCGGAATTATACCCACACCAGATGGTCTCTGGGTGGGGCTGGATGCTCTTCACAGCTCAAACAGAACGGGCATATCAGGTAAGTACCAACGCCCTTTCTCCAGATGAGCTGTTCAGAGCATCCATACATGGGACATACCACAGCTTGGTGTGTCTTTTGGGAGGGTCTCCATCTGGTTGGAGTCCTCTCTTGTTACATGATACATGTGTTTCCCCAGTTTCCAAGAATTGATTCATTAAAAGCAAAAACGTTTCAGCAAGGTTAGGTCCTTCTAGATTTCTAGACTTAAAAATGAAGATTAGACAGACAGATAGCTACAAGCAATTAGAAAGTGTAGTGATCCATGAGAGATAAAATAAAAAAATAACTGGTAGAATTCTACCCCAGCTCATCTCTTTCAGGAGCTACCATGACATCATTATGATGAAGCAACGTAACAGAACTTGAGGGATATGTAGCTATTTGGTATAATAATAATAACTGATCATTGTCGTCATAACATGTATATTGTATTGATCAAAGATATTAATTATTTCTTGAACAACTTAAATGCAGCAAAGGGAGGGTGTGAGAGAAAAACTATATGCAGAAATCAGAAGCCATAAAATTGCAAAGAAAAGAATGATGGAAAAACAGGGTCAACTGAAAAAGATGCAAAACACTTACAGGAAAACTCTGGTCTGCTATAACAAAACAACTGAGACCTCTAAGAGAAAGGTTTGTTGTCAGCTAGCTATATACAATAAGCAGCAGCTGAGCAATTCCCAGGAAATACTACCATGAACAACCACAGAAGAAACCTTGGGGGCTGTCAAAGCTCTGGTCCACTGTATTCAAAGCTCTGGTCCACTGTATTCTCTTGGAAGTCTCTGCTTGTTGCAAATTTCAACCGGAAACAGAGCTAATCTCTTTAGTAAAACTGATGTTGGGGTTGGTTCTGTGCTCAAGTTGCTCAATGTTATTCATTTTTTCCCCCAAATAAATACATGTTTCTTTTGACTCTTTGAGACCTGATAGACATCATTTTGCCAGTACTGTCAGTAACTTCTTGAAGTTCTTGTGAGTTTACACTGATATTGTCAATGGTATTTGGATTCAATGGAATCCAGTGTATTCTTAACAATTTTCTTTAGCAACTCAATTGAAAGTCATTATTTTTCTTCATTCACCTTTCTGATACTTTTTACAGTTATATGTCACAATTATAAAAATCATAGCCTTGAAAAAAATGTACTATTCTTGTGGGTTGCTTCCGTGCTAATGATCCTGCATTGCAGAATTGATCAACCTGGCCCAGACAGGATTAAGATCAGTTAAGTAGAGCTATGCTTAACTATCTGCATTATAATTCTGTGCACAGTAGTAAGTGAGTTGCAATGGCAGCCAGTACAACAATGGCAAAAACTCCTCAAGAGGGCTTTAGCGAGGTTGCTGGACTCCAACACTTGCTTAAGAGTGCCACGTTGTTCATGCATATAATATTCAGCTTTTAATGCGTACTTTAATGTGTGTTTTTTTGGAGCTACATTCCCTGGTTGCAATTGAATATCCATTAAGTGATCCACTAACTCATATGAATACCACAGCATTTGTCCTCTTCATCAAGCCAAGTAATTTAACAAGAAGATTGCTATTTTTTTTTTTGCTAAAATTCCTTGAGTATTCAGCAGAGCAGTAGCTAAGAGGGGGCAGGGGAAGGAAGAATGTTTTTCTAAATATGGGTCCAGCTGTGAGCTGGATTAGCCTATATAGAGTCTTCTGATCACGACCAGCTGTCTGTAAAGTACAAATTGTGGTTGGCATTTAAATGAAAAATACTGAATGAAGAAAAAGAAGGAATGAATAGTGTATAAAATAGATTTTTCCCTAATGTTATGTAAGAGGTTATTTCTATATGGTATTTATCTGCTTTAAGGAGAAGTCTACATCATTTTTTAAAAAAACATTGCTGTTCCAATGTTATATCTTTAAAAAAAATAAAGTACATTTTAAGTTGAATCAATGTCATCATTTAAATTTTATGTTGTTCTAATCATCCTACACTACAGCAGTAGCAATATTCTAATGGCAGAGATTAGAAATAGGCATGCTGCAAAGCAGTGGCAATCTCTTAACAACATTTCCAGGAAAGATTTTGGACATAGTTTTCCACTATGGATTTTGGCAAAATAATGATGGAAGCCCAGACCTTTGTAGTAGGTCAAGGTAAACTTTGAAGTAAATATCCTAAAGGAAGGGTGTGGGCAGAAGGGGACAGGGAACAGATCCCAGTTTGCTTTCTGTCGAATGGATAGCTCAGCTTGCCATAGGAAGCATTTTATCTGAGTGACCTTGCCGAGTTCTCAGCAATATCCCAATTAATTCAAAATTATTGGATCTGGCTAACATTGAAATAGATAAACAATATATTGAGCTACAGTCATGTACAATATCAATAATGCCTTCTGTGCAAACCGCTTGTCCAAAAGGCACTTGAGAGTTGGACTCAGGCAAAGGAAAAAAAAATCCTTTCTTGCTACTGAGTCCGATTGCTAGACAATTCCATTTGTTTCTCTCCAAACTGGGTGGACACCTGACAAGGAGATTTGCTAATAAAATTGTAAAAAAGCAAAAAAAGTTAAAGCGGTTATTTAATCCTCAATAACATCTATTGCTTGGTAAAAAAAATAACAAAATAAAATTTTGCAGCAGTAAAAGGAGACAAACGCGCTCCAATATCTAGCTTTAATCACACTTTGGATTTGCTAATTAATATATGGAAATGATACAATAATACAGTAACGAAGTGTTTTTGCTTAAAGCAAACGCAAAAGCCAAATGTAAGATGCTTGCTTTTTCCATCTTCCTATTATAAACCAGTTCATTATGTAGAATGAAAAAAATTCTTATAAACATGCATATTTTTATAATGTAACTTATCTATATTCAAAACAGAATAGATGCTTTATATTTCTCTTAAAATTTTGGTAATCCAATTAAGTAACATAGAAATCTAGAAAAATAAATAATTATTTAAACAAGTAATTCGACATTATTTTGCTTTTGCTTATAGATTTATAAGTGTTCATGGATGATTCAAATTTCATTTCTTCAGCTTCAGATACTATACACACATTTATTACGCACATACACTAAAACACAAATTCACCCAGAAGTGTTGCAGGGACAGCGAGAGAGAAAGGGGGGAAAACAATGAATGGGAAGAGTAGGATTGTCAATGAGTAATGAAAAGTATAACTATCTTTAACAGCCAAGAATCCTCTAGTATCTTAAGAACTAACAAGCATATTTATGGGTTACATCTGTGGCTCAGTAAAGTTTCTTTCCTCAGAAACAGCCTTCAAAGATGCAATGAGGTAGATGACATACTAACCTGAGGCAACATACCTCAAATTCTAATTGGCACAGCATGGCCTTCAGGTTTCTTCAGGACACATTTTATTTCTGTCATTATGCCATGATGAAATTGGAGGAAGGCATATAATAAAATTCCTTTTCTCTGCCCCTAGTTCATCTATTACAAATGGGAAAAGCAGATTTGAAAACAAGAGAGAATTACAGCATGTTCCTTTTGAGCAAGTCTTCAGATTTGCGCCTATCTTTATTCCCAGACTGATTTCAAGAATGTATGAAATGCAGAACAATATTTCTGTCGACTTTGTAGACACCTGGGCAACTTAAAAAACTCACTTGTCTACCAATATCCTTATGACATCTGTAAAAATGATGATTTTTCATACAGTGCTTCTTAAAGATCATTTATAAGGTATCCCCATCCGTGCACTTTTGAGACATTTGAATCTGAGTTCCACAATCCCCAGTTAGACATGTTGGCTTCATTTCCTTTGACTAATATTGCTAGGAATCTTGGGAATTGAAAGCAATACATCTGAAAGCCAACAACCTGACAAAGCTGCTTGAATTGTTCTTACTATTGGTATAGGCTAAAGAGCAAACCATATGATATCGCCATAAACAGGGTTCATCCAGATTGTATCTGTGAAAGGGCTCATCTATGATATTTAATAACCCATGCCAATTTGGAATCCACCCTTTATATATGGCCTACAGTAGCATTGCAAAATGAGGAATGCTCACAGGAATTATGAACTAAAAGATAAAGATGTATTTAGAAAGAAAATATTGGATTCAAAAAGCGCATTACTGTAAAATCATATCCAAAAAATGACCTGTTGGTCAACCCATTAGCAATGGAGGGGCAGGCAGGAGTTGCTGACCTGAAAATCCTAACAGCTCAAAGTAGTTGAAAGTGCTTTCTCAGGAATGGGACAATAGAATTAACCACCATAGCCTCTTTCATATCACTGCTTGCCTGGAGCCTGTTTTACTATTATATGCCTCCCGAGTCCCAGCTGATCGGCTGGGTCTTCTTTTGTTGCCCTGCACAGGAGAATGGAGCTGGAAAGCAGGTTAGTGGGGTGGGGAGGTAATGGAGATTTTACACTATCCTTCTCCTGCCACGCCCACCAAGCCACACCCACCAAGCCATGCCATGTCCACTAAGCCAAGCCACAGAACTGGTAGTAAAAAAATGTGAATCCCACCACTGACCCATACCCACTTTCACTTTTGCTCCATTCCCCATGGCTATTTTGCAGATGATGGAAAACTTACGTAACAGATGAGGTTGTATCAAATATGGAACTATGTTGAACAGAGACTCAACAGTGACAGACTGTATGTGTTTGGTGCAGGCAAGACAAAGGTAGCCATTGGAATTATTCAGCTGAGGACTTAACATGTTAAATATTGTTTTTTACTGAGACAAACAGAAATCCATTATCTCAAAGGTGCTTTTTCAAGCTTCTTGGATGAGAAGCAGAACATCTTCAAAGAAAAAACCGGAAGTCCAATTGCCTCTTGAAAAAGGACCTTTGGGACAACCATGACCTGGATGACTGAGAATCTCCATAGTCGGAAGATCCATTAGAATTTCTTATCAAACATCTACTATATTGGCAATGAGGGACTAGACAGAATGAAACAAGTTGAAATGGAATTCTAACAAATGAGTTGCTCTTTGTCTAGAACCTTCTGTATTTTAAATGGCACAACCCTGGATCTGAACAAGGCTGGAAAGAGCTGGTCTTATTTGATCAACAAATCATTCTGACAAAAGCAACTTCCCAAAGCCATTCTTACTTCCACAGTATCCATACACTGCTTTCTTCATTGCTTTTTGTTCCTTAACCTTTTCTCTCTTTTTGAAAATGTCATCAACTCTCTCTTCACTCAAATATTGGTTATGCAATTCAATTCCCACTGATTGATACAAGCAAATCTCAAAGTACTTTTACTGTATAAAAGCCACAATCATTCAGTATCCCTTCACTTTTGTTTTACCCTTTATTTTAGCACATATATCTCTTAAGCAGCCTAGTCACCATTTAATGTGGTTATCTTGTTATATCCAACTCTCATTTCTATAGAATATAGGGACATAATTATGCTTTTTATGCAGCCATTTTCTTTCAAATTCATTTTTGCAACAGGTCAGATAGATCCACTACATTTCTACAGTAATTGTACATCTTCAATTTTCTCCACCCATTTCCCAATGTTTAGTTAGTGCAGTACCAGTGAAACATATTGTTCCACCTGCTCCTGATTTTTCACTTCTTATATATAACTTGCAATTTATTTTCTCTGGCAACCACAGCTACATAGATATATTAATTTTTAGTTGAAATGCCTCATTGCAATATGTAATCTCTTCAACGTTCGCTGCAAATAATGTGGCCTGGTCAATAAACCCAATACCACTGACATACAAAATCATGCATGCCTTCACATTCCCAATCAACATACATCTAGCACCATCACAAGTGCATCACACATTGCACATAGTTTATGTATATTGTGTTCTGCTCAACTCTTAACCAATTTATTATCCACATAAGCTGTATTTCTTAATGCATTGTTTTTCTCACCTACAATATCTAACCTTTAATTTTGTATTACTCAGGATCTGTCATAATTAATTTTATCCTTTTTTTTTTGCAAATCAGCAAACATACAAAATGCTTTCTTTTTCACATTCATCCATTTCGGAATAATTCGTTAAAGTCCCCCAGTGTGCTCATTTTCAACTCCTGAATCTTTTCTTTCACATGTTGCCTATATGTGTGGGGAGGTGTGGGTGTTTGGGTGTGAAAGAGAGAGGGGCACAGCCCACCTCTCAGGTTTCCTAGAGTCAATTTTTATTATTTTGAATTTTCACCTGCTGTATGAAAACACTTCAAACTTAGTTGCAGACTTCTCCCTGAACCCCTCAGAGCCTAACAAGTATACATTCATGCTTTCTATCTGAATTTTGACAAACAACATCCCAGGCACATATAACTGCCCTAGTTTTTGCTGTCAGTTGCTGCTGCTATCTTTCCAGTTATAAAGGAAAATGATAACAACCTACTTCTTGTTGTCATGTACAGCTGCAGCTTTCACACCTGCATTTAAAAAGCTGTCCAGCCACTCCATGAACACACCCCATTCATATTGTCCCAGTTGCATTATCAACACATGCAGCCTTCCCTTTTATCAGATATCAAAACATTTATGACTATCATTATTTGTTTTTGGGATGTGAACATTTATGACAGGTATTTCTGTTCTATTCTTTGATACATCACTATTGTCCTCATACAAATCTGTAAAGTATTTCTTGTAGCATTCCATTTCATTATTTCATGACTGTTACATGATTTTTATTTATTGTCAAAAATTAAAGTGCAGTCATGCATTTTATCACTTTTATGTTTAATTTCATTGACACTGCTGGGCTCTTTTGTTTAGCTGATTTCTACCATTTTCAAACAGTTTTTAACTTGCTTCAAAATAAATGGATTTTCTTTTTCTCTTTTCATCTTAAACTGTTCCTTGCTCTCTTTCACTACTTTAAGATTTGTATTATCCTTAAATGCTGCAACAATTGTTCTCTTAAATGCAATGTTCTGTTAAGCCTTTTCATTTCATCATTCCACTAAGTGTCCTTGCTATACTAATGCCATGTAACTCTGTGACAATTTACCAGAATGGGGAGGCAGAATATGTTATGGGTTCCTTCTCTTAAGAACTTTATCTAGTGGGACCAAGAAGAAAGGCCTTCTCCATGGTGGCTCTCTCCCTGTGGGATATCATCTCTCAGATGATAAGAGATAAGACCTTGATATTCTTCCAAAAGATCATGAACACAAGATTTTGCCAGCAGGCCTGGGAACCTCAGAGAGATATGGACCCCTCAAGTGGTTTATTTGATTGTTGTCACCAGAAAGGTGGGAGTTGTTGAATTTGTTATTTAGGACTTTAGGATATTTAGGATATGCTTCCCAGAGTCAATGGGAGTGAATGTCCATATACATTTTATTGAATAAACAAATAAATGATATTATTTTCACACAAATAATTTCCATGTCCTGTTTCCTTAGAACCATATTTCATTTTCCCCCCATAGGCGTACTATTTTTTTTTCTGCAGTTGTTCTACTTTAATTTTTGCTTCTTTCCTTTTTTCCATGTCCGTTTTCTCCAAGATGCACCTATGATGAGAACCTCTCATTTTTCCTACATCCTTCATTAATCCTTTTAATCTTTCATCAAAAGCAATCAAATCAATCATGCTTCTACATTCATATAAACCTAATTCTTTGTTGTATGTATATATGAATAAATTTACTTTGAAACCTTGTTTTTGGAATAAACACATCTTTTTTTTAAACAGGAACTCATCAACCATTCATTTATTCTTATGTCTCTGGATGGCTCAATTACTTTTTCTGTATTCTCTCATCTCATTCTCTATCCATTCATGTCACCTACTGGAATAATTTTATTGCTGGTTCACATTCATTCAGAATGTTGCACAATTTCCCCCAAAAGTCATATCTGATTCTTCCATTATCAGCATTCACTGGAGCATAAAATGCAGTTGTCACCAGCCTCTGGGTTCCTTTTTCATGCTCACTCACAACAACCTTGATAATACAAATCCATTCTAACATATATTTTAGCTTTTTCATTCACGATTAAACCTATACTTTCACTTCCCATTCCACTCCAAAAAATCAGATCACTTTTATTTTTATTTATCCCTCAGCTTCCTTTTAGTTCCATAGATACTGCTTTACTGACTTTAATTTTCATTAGTAATTCATGCTCTTTACTCTTCTTGCATTCCAAATTACAATGCTCCATATGCCAAGATTGTCACCAATTGGACCCAAAGAAACTGATCTCCAAAAGCGATCATGGTTGTTGTTAGCTAAGACTTTCACAAAATGTTTCTTAACAATGTCTTTTGTAAGAAAGAGTATGCTAGGCTATTAACTTTAATTATGACACCTTACACACAAGTCAATATTAGCTAGTCAATATTGGCTATTTTTAGTATTTTTTTGGTTGTATGCCACAGATACAACCAAAATCCCCAAGCATGTTCATTCTCTTCTATGAAATCTTGGATATCTAATGTAGATCCTACCTTCTAAACCAAAATTATTTGCATTACACCAATTAGGAGATATATTCATATATTGGCACACTCAGGATGCAATAGATAATTTAGAAGAAAAGCAGAAAAAAATAGCACATGGGGCAACATCTCAAAATGGGAGTTCTTCATGATCAAGGTATCTCTCCTGCCAGGTGACTATGATTTCCTAAAAATAATTGAACCCAGACAACACACTGTTTAATTGAAATTGAAATTTTATGTTATATAAATAAGACAAATAAAAAATTGAAAAAGGCAGTTCTTTTTCACTACATTCTCAGTGGGTTAACTGAGAACTATAAATTATTAGTCATTCTTCAACTAAGTTACTTGGGAAAGATTTACTCTTAAGTGTATGCATTTAGGATTCTGACCTAAAATAGCAACCTTATTTTGCCTGTCTGCAATTAAAAGTTACAAGCCTTGCTTCCATGAAGGAAGAATACCCACCACCTTTTTAATGCAGTCATTTCTGTAATTTATGGAGGTCTGCATGTTATGACAGTTGAACCAAACATAAGAATATAAAGGGTCAGATCTATAACTTGAATCAAATCAATAATCAAATACATATATGATGCGGAACATGATACTAAATAGAGATTGGCACATAAGCAACTTCCTGGAATGACAGATAATAAGCCAACAGTGTGCCATTTTGAAGTCTGAAAGAACCTAGGATAATACACCTACAGTTCTTCCCAATTAAAATGGCCAATTAAACTTTTGTCTCTAGCACCCCCACCTGACCATGAAAGAATACAGATTTTATCGAAATTCACAAAAGTAGTAGATACCACTAAGAAGACTGTTGTTGCCTTAATACATTACATTTGGAAATATTTGCTATTAAATTATGATTTCATATATTCATGTGATATCATGTGATATCATGTGATATATTCATGTATATCGATTTGATAAAGAGAAGCAAATGTAATTGTAATAGAATAAAAGCCTGTGAATTTTGATCCAGGTTCAGTAACTTTGTAAATTGATAATAGTTTTGACTCTTAAATAGCATTTATAGTTTTGATTAGCTTTGTAAATACCATCAGTGACAATCAATATATATTAGCTGATGATAAGAGTAATATTTTGATTTCTTAGTATATATATTTAAAAGTAAGACTTGTTTTTGTTTTATTTCATGGTTCAAACTTTTCTCCCCCAACATGGAAAAACAGGCCCTTCTCTTCTTTGACTTTCCTTAACTCAGGGCTCAAGGCTCATCCTTATGAACGAACCCTTTACTTCCTTTCCTAGTTCTTTCGTGCATTCTTGTACTTTTATTTGAAAAACCCAAATGACATTTAAGATTGTTAAGCTTTCCACCACAGTGATAAATATTTTCCTTTATGTTTCAATACCAGATTTCTTCTATTCTTTCAAAGAGGTTTATGCTTCTGTTGTGTCTATTTTTATATCCTTTCCATGAGCATTATTTTTCCTGAAGGTAGGAAACAGTTGTTGCAGAATCATTATGCTCTTTGAAACCTCTTCTGTCTTTACTAAGATGCTTCTGTTTGGTCCTTAGAGGTTGACTCAGATAGAGATGTGTGGGCTGAGATTATGAGTGAATCAGTGCCACGTATTTATGTGGGAATAATAATTCAGCTTCTTTTCCCTGTACTGGGCATATATCAGTATATGTTTCTCTGATATTTCTTCCATAAAATAGAAAATAAAATTTCTTTCCAGCTTGACTTCTGATCACATTAATGGATGCCCTGATAGCTTCCTTCACAATAATATGGAGATGGATAGCTATTACTTTTTCTCAAGAGGTTTTTCCATTTCTTTTTTACTTACTAGTCAAGATCAAATCCCTGGTGGTCTTTCATTGAAGTATAACCAGATCTTACCATGTTTTTTTTTAAATCAGCCACAGTCAGTTATTGCCAATTAAGTTAGTCACAGGATCTAAAAAAAAGTAACTGGTCCCATTGAATTTAGTAGAATTCAGTTTAAATAAGCATAAATATGCATTATGTAGCTATAATCTTCTGTGCAGGGACCCCTACACTGTTTAGATATACTTCTGAACAAACAGATTTAGAGAACGGCTACAAATCTATTTTAACATCTTACAGATTTCACCTTTTCCTTAATTTGGGAATAAATTATGAGTAAGAATCTTTGTAATAGAAAATCTCAATGTTCTCTTTCGGACTATGGATACAAAATTATTTGGGAGCAAAAATACAAATATACACTGCTGTATATTTAAAGTCTGTACATAGTTTTAGAGTATCACAAAGAAGTATTAGAATAACTGAAGCTACTAAGTGTGTATGTATACAAGGCAGAACTAATTCCAAAATGCTTGGCAATGTGGAAGGAAAGAAGAGTTTAGAAATCTGGTGATACAATGGCATGTGAGAATGACCCTGAGAGATAGAGGAAGAGCCACGGTGAATGGATAGGCAAGTTAGGATTAGGGGCAAATTAAGATGCTGTTTAGCCCACAAAAGAATTGTCAGCATGGCAAACATTTCATAAGGGATCCTTGATCTTATCAGTCTTGCCCAGATTGGAAGCATGCCCAGATGAACTAATTCTACTTTATTGTAAGGTTATGTTAACAGATTTAAACCTATAGAAGTCTGAAAGTATATTTCTCCTCTGTCCCGTTTTACAGCCCAAGAAACAAGGGAAAGTCCCTCCTGCAGCATTTGTACATCTCAAGGAAATGTTTTTCCAATATTATAATTGAATTGGTGCTAAGAATAATAGAATTCCAGAATAAAACAAATAATGTGTTGCTTCAATTTAGAATATTGGATGTTTTAATATTGGAGAATTTCAACAGAAACGATCAAGTGCTCCTTCAATTTTTGACAAATTGTAATATAATAACCAGATTGATACCATAAATAATCAATTCTAGAGCCTGGAACTGTCAGATTCTATTTCTCCTGGCAGTTCAAGGCTTCCTCAGAAGTGATTGTCTGTGTCTAGGGGAAAGTATCTCTAAGGGTTGGAGATGCCATTCACTGACACACTAGCCCTGTCTCTGATGGCACCTCATCTCCTAGCAATCATACACATGAATATTCCACTACCTTCAGGGAGATAATAAACACATAAAAAATAAATTTTATAGCATTCACTGAATGAAATTCTCCAAGCATTCAGAGCTCCAGGTGACCTAGGCTTTGTAAAAGAGCTTTACCCTTGCAGATACCTTTGTATGCACCAAAACAAGCTAGTCAAGGCAAGTGTCTCTTCATAAATTAGTCTAAGATTAACAATATCTTCTAAAATCTAAATAATAGAAGGAGGCAACCTGAGGCATATTAGGTATTGCTAAACTATCAACTACGAGGAATGTAAGCATGAACAATGGTATACAGACTCTAGAATACACAGAAACAATCTAATAAGACATCTGGGGGCTTGTATACTTCCACATAGGTGAGATATAAAGTAGGTTGGTCTACCTGTTCTCAATCCACATATCAGAGTTCCACTCTGCCTCATTAACAAGACTGGTGTTGGGCTAGCAGTGCACTGTTAGATTCAGTGATTCATTCATGCCAGTGGGAAAAGCCATCACCAGTTGATGTTTCTAAAGTGCTGGGTATAGGAAAGAAAGCAGATGTTGACAGGAAGCAGAGTGGTAACTTTGTCAATCTATCCGAAAATGGATGAGTGAGGACTCCTGCTCCTCCATCTTCTGCTTTAGCAGGAACTCCCTTGAATCATCTGCAGTCTCCATCATCCTACACCTCTAGGTTCCCAACTTGTGGATCCCCTTTTCTTTTCATCACAAAATTAGAAGTATTCAGATCAAAAATACATTTTGGTATTAGATTTTTTGCAGACCCACCTCCCCCATACCTGGTTTGCTATTAGAAGTAACAGTGTTAAATATTTTTTTGGGGGGGGGGGGAGATGATGGCAAACAATGGAAAATGGAGGGTTTTTTCCCCATGTTTCCGGAAGTTGCTTATGGTTGCTAAGTAACTATGCAAGCAAGACACCTGCACAATTCCTCACTTGGTTTAGCCAAAATATTGCAGCACAATTTTTGCTGTTATTCAGCTAGATTTTTCTTTATTCACCATGGATTGAGAATGGTATTTATAAGCAGGAGAATTCATATATGTTTGAAATTGAGTAGATTCTCTCTGAGAAACACCGTAAGACAATCTCCCCGAAGTGAAGGATGTGGAAGAACTTTGGAGACTTGCTGTAATCCACAGATTTGGATGTTTGCGACTGTATGGAGATGAGTAGGACCTTCAGTGTGAGTCATAAGACACTGTAGTTCTGTTACTGATGTCCCAACCCAAAAGACCATGGAGTGACTGCTTTGGAGATAGAACTAATTAAAGTAACCACCTGACTCAACATCTACTAAAGTTGACTTCGTAAAGCAGAAATGAATAATGAAAATTCTTCTTTTCAAATGATGGTGCAGGCAAAAAAAATAGAAGACTGTTACAATAAGGCAATGTAGAATCTTATCTTCATTGATATGGCAATTCAATACACTTAAGTTTGTTAGTGGAAGCTTCCCAATCTAGTACTGTCCAGAAGTGCTGAGTTTTATATTCTATAATTTTAGTGTATCTGAATGCAATAACTTGGAAAAGGTTTATAGTAGTATGTTGTTGAAGAGATATTATACCAAGGTGTGATCCTTCTACTCTTCTCAAAGGATTTATGACATATGCGATGTTAATCATTAAACATTCACTGATATTTGCATTACAGTTTATTAAATCAATGAATGTCAAGGTTAGATTTATTTACATACCATAACACTTTCAGCACTGGTCAAAGAGAGAAATTACAGGCTGACTAGTTACATCTATCTATCATCCATCCATCCATCTATCCTAGTACAAATGGCATAACCTGTTCTTTTTATTTTCCCAGAGTCTTCCAGAATCCAGAGTATGTCCTTATATTTAATTGTTATGTTTTATTGATTTTATTGTGACACTTTTGATTGTTATGAGCCACTCGGGATTACTGATTGTCAGGCAACATACAAGTATAATAAATATATATTACCGCACAGTCAGCCCAATCCTGCAACTGTTTGGATCTTTGCTGTTAATGAAATATTTTTATTCATTATCATCTTACTAATGTTTGTCATTGTCTTCCTCTTACAACAGAGTCTCATAACATGTGTCATATTAGCAACTTTTACTAAATGCATAAGTTTTCCTTAACTAGAGAAATATGTGGGACAAATAGACCAACCTCTGCACAAAGTAATTAACAGATCCAAGCATAACATCGGGACTCAAAACAAGGACAGAGTAATATCAAAGCATTTAAGTGTCCCAGGAGACTCCATCACAGATCTCATTAACTATTTTAGAAAACCAAATTTTAGAAACACAACTGAGCAAGAGATTGCTGAAGTCACTTGCATGAAATAATTCCAACAAATATAATGGTTTTTAAATGCACTTCAACTATTAATTGATAAAGTATTTACAATGTGTCTAACCAACCTGCTCCTGCTTAACCAACCTCCCTTTTCCCTCCCTTCTCTATTAGAGTTTAATTCCTAGATCGGTTTAGCCACTACATGCATCTGGTATAGCATATGCCTTAATAAAAAAATTATGTCTGAAAAGATGCTGCCAGACTCCTTGTGATTTTTGGCTGCCATTAGACGAGCATGGTTTCCTGATAAATTCACTGTGAAATTTATATCCTTTTTACTCCTCCAGCACACTGTCATTTTCAGTTAATCTTAAGTCCAAAAAGATAAAATGTCTTTTTCCATATTAACAGAATGCAGGATCTTTTGTTTAAAGCTACAGAATTGTTGAGCCTCTTTTTGGCTCTTTTCTTTAAAAAACAAACACCAAGTTTAGCTGTGTGAAGTGTTTATTTTCAATCCCAGTTCCTGTCTTTCTACTGGTTTCTAAATAATTACCAGTTTATTACATGGTTGTTTCATTAATTGTCAGCAGATGGGGCTAATACTTTAACGAAATAGCTAAAAGCCAGATTGGCTGGCTGGGATTTACACATTTTATTCTTTACTATTAAAAATGTTGCTTCCACCAATTGTGTGACCAAAGAGATGCTGCAGTATCAGCCTATTTTGAGTATGAGGATGGAGCTTAATAATGTGTTAAATTGATTCTTGGCATGCATTTTTGCTTAAAAGCAATAAGAAGAACCAGAAATCTAGCAGATGCTAGATGGTTCATCACTAGACTTGTAATCTGCTTTCTTCTTGCTCTTTCTTAAGGAACACTTGAATTACTGGCCTTAAAGCTAAGAAACTAATGGATTGTCATAGTGCTCTTAGACAAGATTTTCTTTGCGGTGCTTGGTGCTGAATTTTGTCAGCACCCAGAGTCCTTGGTGATGAAGACAATGACTTTGTGGAGTCCTTGTTTGCATACAGACCTTTTGTTATCCCACTAGATAACATTTTCAGTACCAGATATTTGCCTGCAAACAATTAACTCAGAGAGCAGCAAGCACCCCACAGTTCAACTCGGAGCTACATATATTCTCTTCTTTAAGATTTTATATGTCTGAGTGTATCCTGTCTGGGTAGATTAATGTGCTTCCTTGTGATCAAGATAAGCATATTGTTGAATAGAAATTAGCTTCTGATGGTGGCAGGAAATGTTTAGTACAATGAAGACAACATGAACTGCTATTAATGTTACATTTTCATATCTTACTTTCCTTCTGGAACTCAAGGTAATGTATATGAGGATCTCTTCTAATTTTATTCCTATGATCCATTCTTTGATAGATATGCTATTAAATAGTCCAAGGTCACCTGGTTATCTCCATCTCAGGTGGGGATCCCAGTCTATCATCTTAACCCTGATCCCAGTCTATCACCTTAACCATTACATTGCAGCAAAGGTTTTTAACTTTTATCCATCTATTTCTGTTACTTGTAGTAGTCCTTTCTTTGTTTTTATAGGCAGGGACAATCATTCACACAACCATCCTTCCTTTTTTCCCCCTTAAACCAAAATGCCATCATGCATTCAATACCAATCAATAGGCCAAGGGACACCTTGTTGGCTTCAAACCCTTTCCTCCCCATCCTCATTGTCTGTTAGCGGGCAAGTTAAAGCTAGGGATTATTACAGGTTTACAAAACTGGACCATTGAAGTATGCAAAGTAACAACCTGTGGTTATTTATTATGACTCTGCAAGTACTGCATGAAGTAGAACTTTATCTTCTCAGACTTGTGCAAGGCATAGCAATAAATCCTGATTCTCCAAACACTCAACCCTGTATGCCAGAATTCACAACAATTGCTCATAGACAAAAATTCACAGGCTAGAAAAGCTGCTTTATTGTAGATGGGAGAGAGAAAGAAAGAGGTGGGGTGGAATGGTGGAACAAAGAATTCAAACTCTATATGTAAGTCTCCTCCAGGGTTTAATTCTAGACTTTTTCCTCCTGCCTTTTCAAGTCAATGGAAGTATGATAATTTTCCTACTGCCCTTGAGAAAAGGAAAATACCTGCAGAACTTTACATAGTAATTATTTAGGCTGCAAACTGCTAATTTCACCTTGTCAGCTTCAGCTCTAATACTATTTTCCTCAATGTTTTCTCTTTCCTCTTGCAATCATTTTTATCAGCATCATCCAGGTATCTCTTCCTTGTAAGAGTGCCTTCAATGAAGTTGTTCTGTATCAGAGTATAATAAGGGCCACTGTTACATTTACAACCTGACCTGGATTTGCACAGAACAGATATAAATTATGATGTCAAGCTTCACACGGCTGTGTTTCACTTAATATCTGGACATTGGAGACTCTAGCCATTGGAGGACCAAACATTGATTCACTTCCCAACAGGCCAGAACTGGAGTATTTAAAGCAGAGGTCTCAAACTTGGAAATTTTAAGAATTGTGGACTTTAACTCCCAGAATTCTCCAGCCAGAGTTGAAGTCCACAATCTTAAAGTTGCCAAGTTTGGGGTCCCCTGATTTGAAGCATCTGATTGCAAAATGTCCCCTTCCCCACAAGCATACCGCTTAGTTGAGGTTTCAGAAAACAGTATTAACAGGATGCTTACATATTCTACTCTGCTATCTATGGAGTTGAAGTTTCAGGTGTGTGTGGGCAGAAGTGTAGGAGAGAGGACTACAACAAAAATAATGGCATCTTCTCTTCCCACCAGTCCTCTGCCACAATTTCCTGATTTTTCCGTCAAGCAGTCTTGGAATAATGTAGACAATGTTGCTGGCATGCCCTGACAAATGAGTTCATTTCATGTTAGACGTTCCCACTTTAAACTGCCCAATCAAACCTTTTTCATTCCAGCCAACATTCAGTGCAAATGGTTCCATATCAACGGTATTACTCTTGTACTAAGTGCTTTCCCTGTCAGTGATGATGGATTTTGGCAATCTTTAGTTCTAATTGGATCATTGGAAGATAGTCCCCAGGATTTTCAGAAAATTGTCTAAACTATTCTGCTTCAAACATGGGTTGCCATTTTGCACATCTCTTATTTGTTAGGACATTCATAAATCCTATTCAAGTTCAGTTCATAACATTTACATCTGAGGCATCTGTATGATTAATATTGTTTTAGGAAGGTAATAACTTTGCTGGATTCTCATTGTTTTTGGCATGTCCTTGGAGGACTGTATCTGCTTCAAGTGTTCAAGCAGCCTCTGACAGATCTTCGGCTGAGATTAGTATGGATGCCACACATGTGACTGATTCTGCCTCACTTGTCAAATTAGCTGATTATCATGGGTTGCAACTTATTTTTGATGTTTGAATAAGGCACTGGTGACCTGAATATTAGCAAGTTGGCAAGGGGAGCTGTAGCTATTGTTTAACTTTGAACTTTAGGTTGAAAAAGGCAGATCTTGCAATCAGATGTCATGCCATTATATCTATTGTCTTCAAATACTTAACCTCATATCCAGAAATCTGCTTTACAGTTGAAATATATAAACACAAACCTCCTAAACATTTTATTGCAGACAAGATAGAAGCCCTGTGACATAGAAGATCCCTATCATATCATCTCTCGGATTGCTTTTCAAGGTAATAAATATTAAGCTATTTTCTTCTCAACCTTAAGTTTGCAAAGCATCTGCTCAGTCTTCAGATTGTGGTTCTGTCAAGCCTGAGAACCTTTTGTTGCCACCTTTCCAGCTTCTTTGATCAATGTTTAGGCTAAGAGTTATTGTTATTACATGGTATAGATTATATAAAATAATTTAAGTGGTAAATAAGTATTTAATGTTGGAGTAAAGGGGTTGAAAGTTTAATTTCAAAAAGGACTTTAAAAAGGGAGGGGATAGGAAAGCACGTCTTATGGGCTGAAAAACAAACTTCTGGGGTTTTAAAAATGAAATTGTAGGGCGGGGTGTTTGATCAGGATTTCTGAACTTTTTGCCTGGGTGTATATTGACTCCTAGCAATACTGGGACTAGTCCTTGCAGTTTTTGTGGCAAGATTTTCAGAAAGGGTTTGCCATTGCCTTCTTCTTCAGGCTGAGAGATAACAACTGGCTCAAGATCACCCAGCTGGCTTTGTGTCTAAGATAGGACTAGAACTCACTATTTCCTAGTTTCTAGCCTGGTGGCTTAAGTCACTGCACCAAACTGGCCGGGGCACACACAACTGCAGAAAAGTTGAGAAACACTAATATGTAGCGCAATACCTGAAGCTTGTTCTTTGCTTCCTACATTACAGGCAGTCCTTGCTTAATGAGAATTCACAGTTACAACGATGAAAGTGCCATTTTTATGACCAATCGTCACATTTACAACTTTCACAGGTCTGTAAAGCAAAGGAAAGCCGAAGTAAGATCAGAAGCACAGTTGGGGGGGGGGGGGTTAGTGACCACTTCACATAATGACCGAATTGCTGCACCCAGTTGTGGTAGCTTAATGACAACAGCAAGGGAAGTATCTGGAGAAACATTGGTATTATCGGGCATCATATTGGCACTGGTGGCAGGAGACTTTGAAGTTTATATTACAGCTGAATCATATAGTTCTGCTTTTTTTTCCTCTTTACTTAAAAAAAAATTATAATAAATTCTTAGCTTAGTCGCTGAGGGATAGGCTTACTTTTAAACTGACAAAGATTTTCGCAGCCTGATAAACATAAAATTGATGCACTTCATTTAAAGAAGCGCTGCCCTGTTTTGTAGGATTTCCCCAATTAATTGCAGGCAGTTTTCTTGATGGCCGTGGTGGTCCAATTGAAATCCTGCCTATGTTTTGTTTTTTTTTAATCTGCGTTACCATCCTATCTGCTATTGTTTGGGCAGCTTTTTGAAAATGGGAATTTGGAACATAAAAGCAGAAGACATCACTTTATCAGCACTGAAAAGAGTTATTCAATGGTTGTCGTGTGTGTGTGTGTGTGTGTGTGTGTGTGTGTGTGTGTGTGTGTGTTAGGGACCCATTTACGATTTGAAGTTCCAAAATCTTCTGCTCCAAATCCCAAAGCTCTGAGCAGGCCAAATGGTGTTATATAAAAAGCATGGATTTATTTAATGTGCCCATTTTGTTTCTGTTTTAAATAGCAGCTGCAGGGACCTGTCAAGAATTGCAGGAGTCAAGGAAGGGTTGCTGTAAAGAAAATGAAAAGCTCTGGTCTCTACATTTGCAAGAACATCATTCATACCCCAGGGTGTGAAGCTGGCATTGAGCCAACCTCTTTTTTTTTTTTTCCTGGGACAAAAACCAGTGCACATGATTTTGGATATCAGTACCATTTAAAGGAGTGGAATTCTGCTTCTGTTCTTATTTGACAGTGGAAATTAGTGTTTATCTTTGATAGACAGCCATTATTTTTTCCAGCTCAGGCTCCAAGGATTAAAGAGGATAAGCTATGTTGTACCTAGGAAACATCTGGCTTATCCCCAAAGCATTTAAATTTAGCGTTTTAGCAAAAAAATTAAAAAGGCAAAATGTAGAGTTGGAAGATTTTTTTCCCCCTTTTCTTTTGGTTTCTAAGTGTTTTTTTTTTTACTTTAAATGTTGTTTTGTTAATTGTATATGCTAAGAATGTTTTAAAAAGCACAGATGTATAATAGATTAGCTGCCAGACTCAAATAAACAGGTCTGGAAAGTAGTTTAGGAGGCCCAGAATAGGCTGCATGGCACATACAGCTGTACTTTCCCAGAGAGAAGGAAGGAGTAGTTGAGAAGTTGTCACTGCTGCTGCCTACCCTTCAATTGCTTCACTCTGCTCCAAAGTAGAGCCAACTCTGCGCTTGGGTTCCTGTTAAGTGTGCTACTCATTTTCAAGTGTGAGAGACTGTGGGGAGGCTGAAGAAAGAATGGATGAGATGAAGATGGAGATGATAATGATGTGTGATCAATTCATTGCTGACTCTTAACAACCATATAGATTTAAAGATAGATATAAATAGATTTAAAGATAGATATATAGATATAAACAATGAAGAGACAGTGGATGAGTGTAATTCCTTGCATTGGAATGGAGATGAAGCAACTGAATGGAGTTTGAGCGTTTACTGGCTGGATGCCCTTCCTGACACCTACACAAAGTTTGCAGACAATTACTCATTGTACTCAGCGAAATATGTACCGCTGCCTAGGACTCAGCTCACAACCTCTTGATTGTGAGGTGAGAGCTCCTCCTCTAGACCGCCATGCTGCTCATGGGCAGCTATACATAAATAAATAAATAAAAATCACATAAATCCACTATTCACAAGCGGAGAGAAATTTGAAAAGGTGCGTTTCAAATTTCTCAGAGAAGCTTGACTGGTTTTAATGCACTGTTAATGAAGATGGAAAGTTCTTATTTGCATTTCCAAAATTCCCTGTTTACTTCTGATTAGCATTAAAGATACCTTCCTGAAATCTGTATGCTCTTGCTTGCTTGGTCTTTCCATTTGTGTTGGACCTGAAACCAAGGAACTAATGGAAAAGAAGCTTCTAGTATCCTTCAGCCAATAGGTGTTGCATGAGCATATCACATTTTTGGCTATTAATTAATATTAATATTTAATTCTTAATGCATTATTTTAATATGTCATTAATATTAATACAGTAACATAAACATTTTTCCTCCAGAAAGTAATTTGATACTTTCAACATCGTGCATGAAAAATAGCTAAGTGGTGAAGATTCTATTTAGGATTTCTCTGCGAGCATTTGAGCACATGATTCCAGTGAATAGAAATAACTGGGGGAAAGAATTTGGGCAGCGTCCAAATACCTTGCAGGCCTGTGGACGGATTATGTGTACTCTGTGAGCTTCTTGGGTTTTTTTTTTCCTAAAGGGAGATTCTTTGATCTACTCTTGAAACTTTCCCACCATTTCTGAGTTTCTGTTTGTTTGTGTGTGTGTGTGTGTGTGTGTGTGTGTGTGTGTGTGTGTGTAGTGTTTCTGAATAGAAGGGAAAACTTACAGAGGCCACCAAACACTCTGAGTGCTTCTCTGAATCATGGCCATTGAATATAAAAGAAAAAAAATCCATCTCAGGTCTTCTTTTTCTTTTCTTTTCTTTTGTGTATTATTCAGAAGAGAATGTTTAGCTTTGCTTTGCAAATTCTGGTAGTTCCATGCCTGTATGCAGGTTGAGAAACCCTGATTGTTCCAGTACAAAAACAGGATAAGCTGCTTTGGTGAATTTGTACTTGATAGCAGACAGCAACTGCCCTCTTTCTGCATTGAGAAACAGGAGTCTTCCAGTATTGTAGTCTAGCAGGATGCCAATCCGGGCAGGCTTTTCAGTCACAATAATTTCACTCATCTCCCCATTCTGCAGAACTTTATATGCAGGACTGCAAAGAGCAAGAAATATAAAATCAATACAGATCTATTGCAAAGATCCATCACGGAATTTGTTTAGTCCAATGCTATCTAAATCTCATCTAATGCCAACCTGACTGCAAAGGCCAATTGGTAACTGGCTCCTCGAATCGACAAAAAAGTTTTTGAGATCTTAAAAGTACTGTGCAGAACCACGCCACGTGTTTAGAAAGAGTTCTCAACCAGGGGTGGGATTCTACTACTTCGCACCTATTCTCTAGAACTGGTTGTTAACATTCTAAGCAGTTCGGAGAACCGGTTGTTAGAAGAAATTACTGGCCTAATCCTGTAAGGAAGGCAGGAAGGAAAAATTCTGGTGTTGCTTACAGAAACTGCCTCTCCGTTGACCCTTATTACATTCTTAGCAGGACTAGACTTCCTGTCTCTGGAACGTCTCTGGAGTTTTTTTCCTCTCCTTTACTGGTACTTTGCTTGTGTGGAGTGACCATTCAAACTTATAATCGCACTGAAAAAAGTGACTTATGACCATTTTTTACACTTACGACTGTTGCAGCATTCCCACGGTGACAAGAGGCTGGATGAGGTGAAGTGCCCCTCGACATGAGTGGCATCAAATTGGCCATGCCCACCCAGTCACATGACCACCAAGCCACATCCACCAATTAAGTCATGCCCACAGAACTGGTTGTTAAAAAAATTGAATCCTACCCCTGATCTCAACAGTTACTTTATTTTTTTTGATCTTAGGAATAAGGATCTGGAATCCCATCACTTAACAATGCGTTCCAACATTTCTCTTTTGCAATGAGAAAAACCTTGAATAAGAACATAATTTCATTAGAATATATGCACACAGGATCATTCAAAAAGACAAGCTTTTGACCGGATGTATTTTGGGCAAGAACAGCAGTACCTATTTTCTGGAGTTATTGTATACTCTTTGGGATATTGTATATCATTCATCTGCTTCGTGCCCTTCCAAATGCATTACTCTGCATTTATCTGCATTCTGAGGCAGGTTTCAAACTGGGAATTTTTATTTTAATTGGGAATTAGGAAAGTTGCAACTCCAAAAATTAAAAGGATACCAGATCAAGATAGTGACAGCTCTACTTAATATATTGCCTATAAGCAAGATGATATACCTCTTTTCCTTCTAGATACAGAACTGACTGTTTACTTGTTCAAAAGCAATGGGTAGATAAGAAGAAGCTGTGTCTGTCTTGACCAAAGTTCTTCAAACTTGGCAAGTTTAAGACTTGTGGACTTCAACTCCCATAATTCCCAAGCTAACATGACTGGAGGAGGAATTCTGGGAATTGAAGTCCACAAGTCTTAAAGCTGTCAAGTTTGAAGACCCTTGGTCTAGAGTCTAGACTCTATCCTCCACACTGAAACACAAAACTTAGGAAAACAGGCAAGGCACATTTGCTGAATATGGTAACATTTGCTCCCTAAACCTACTGGCATATTTTAATGTTAGAATTAGTTTGGGGAATTAGTTTATTTATTTTTTATTTGTTAATAGCAATAGCAATAAGACTTATATACCATTTTACAGTGCTTTACAGCCTTCTCTAAGTGGTTTACAGAATCAGCATATTGGCCACAACAATCTGGGTCCTCATTTTACTGACTTCGGAATGATGGAATTCTGAGTCAACTTTGAACCTGGTGAGATTCGAACTGCCAAATTGCAGGTAGCCAGCAGTTAGCAGAAGTAGCCGGCAATACTATGTTCTAACCACTGTGCCACCCCAGCTAATAAATATTATTTATTTAATAATGTTATTTGTTAAATTTATTTGGCACCCATCACTCTGCAGGGCTTCTCTAGGCAGCTTACAACAATAGAAAGAAATGGAAAAAAGTGTAAACAAAACAGAAGTAAAATAATAGAACAAGAAAACAAAGAACAAGAAAATGAGAATACATCAATATGACAATATGACAACAAAAAACGGATGGGTGGGAAGCAGGTTAACCTAAATTATCCTACAGTATATGATGACAAATGGGCTATTTGGATTTCAGTATTTTTTCTATATGGAATCTAACAATGGGACCTGAGGAAGAATAGGTCTGACCTACTCATCCCATATATCTCCCTTTACATAGGCATTTCCACACAGAAATAAAGTATCACCATAGTATTTAATCAAGGTGCTCATTCTTACAGGGCTGATGAAATAATTATTAGGGAAGTATATAAGCTGCACTTCATTTCATTAAGCACTCCTTTTGGAATACAGTATTACAGATACTAAACACCCTTTTCAATGGATGATGAGTGTTAAATTAAAATACTAATTAGATATGGAGAAGAGAAGTCTGAAAACCACCACAATGTGACCTTATCTGCCAGAAAAACGAGACAAAGTATATCACTAGAGTACTATTTCTAGCTAACGATCATCCAGCATTGCAAAGTACTGGATTCACTCCAAGAAAACTGGTCTCTCTTTTGCTCCCAATACCAGTTATATCATCAGGATGACCTCGAGCGAAGCAGCCATGGGAGCAATGTATTAAGTATGCAGAAAATTGCCCCAGGATAAGACAGATGGATCTCATGGTTGGAGGATTCATTACAACAACAAATTGCAAGGGTTCAAAGCTCTGCTCCTATTTCAGTTAATGAAAATTGTACAACCAGAAAATCAGGAAGAGGACCTTATGGTGAAATTTTGCTCATCCTATTCTCGTAGAGAGAGATGGAAGCTTGCATTCAAATTTGTTTACATATTATTCAATTTCAGTTATAAATGAAACAGCATGGGGATGATGAGGATGAAAAACTGCCAATGGAAATATGGAAACAGGCAAAAGCAAGAAATCCTAATGCAGGAAAAAGAATATGATCTAGAAGAAACAACCAATGAATGAAAGTTGGATTATATCAACAATGGGGTAATGTTAAAATTATGGGACGTGATAATTTTAATCACCACAATACAAAAAGGATGCTGAGGAAATGGAAACAGTGGAGAGAAAAACAACAAAGATGGCAAAGCACCTGGAAGTCAAATTTTACAAAACTTATTTATAAGAACTGGATATGTTTAGCCTAAAGGAGAAAAGACATAGGAAGCATGATAGCAGTCTTCCAATACTTGAAAGGCTATCATAGGGAAGTGGGTGTAAATTTATTCAAACACAAACTCAAAATAAGGAGTTATTTTCTGGCCATGAGGACTATTACTCACTGGCCATAAAAAAAGGTTGGACTGCCATTGGTCCAAGATGGTCTGAGATCCCTAGGCAGAGTGTTGAAGCAGAAGACTTCCATAAGCCCTTCAAACCTTTTGGTTCTATGATTCTCTCAAACTCATCAGTGGAATGCAAAGATTGAAGGGTATGTGAAAGAAATGCATACATGCACTGAGATTCAGGAATTTGGGAATGAGACTCAGGAATTTGGGAATGAGACTCTAACCAAGATTCTTTGAGTAAGAATACAAGGAAGGGGAAAGAAGAAAGATATGCTATAGACCATGGAATCGGGTCGAAAATCAGGATAGTGCCTTCCTGGACTGAATACATAACTTTCAAGATACAAAGACATAATAATAATAGGGCACCTAGACATCTCTTGGGAAAATAACTCAGCCAGACTGCAGGATCCTTGGGAGGTCTTATTATTTTATATTTCAGAAGGGTGAAGTTTAGTTCTCTTATAGCTGATCAAAGCCAATGGACTGGTTCAGCCAGCAGGCCTGGGGGACAAGTGGGTTGGAGCCCATTAAATGGTTTGTATGAATGTGTGTTGTCATCAGGGTGGGGGTGGGATTTTTATTATTGTTATTTTATTATATTATTATTTTTCTTATTATTATTTTCATTTCTTTTATATGATGTTTTTATATCCATGTAAGCCACTTCGAGTCGCCATGTCCAAGTATGCAGAATATAAATTTTCCAAAATCAATCAGTTAATCACTAAACTGGCTGAAGTGGTAAAAGCAATGGAAACTTTGAAAGGAAGTGACCAAATCAGCTTATAACATAGCTGTCCATGCACTGGATTTCAGGAAACTTAAACAACCTTAGAGAATTACTCCATCAATCTTTCCCAACCATTCTAGATGTGTTGGGACCACAATTCCCAGAATTCAAACCATGGGCTGCCTGGGAATTCTGGGTATTGCAGCCCCAAAATTTCTGCAGAGCACTCTTGGCGTTCTAATTTGGGTTTTTTGCTTTCCTTCAATTTTTTCTCTCTGACTATTTAGATTTCTAAGTACGGAATCTGGATTTTGAAAGATAGGAAGAACACTGACGTTTCTGAAATACAATGTTGGAGAAAATTCCTGAGAATGCCATAGATAGCTTTCCCTAGTGCTAGGAAAGTGCTAGAAGAAAAGAGAAGAAGAGGACAACCAGCAGCAAAGTGGATGGACTAAGATACAGGTGCATCATTGTAAGACGTAAAGAACCAGATTAAGAACCGATTGTGAAGAAGAAAAAAATCTATATTGTTATTAAGAATCAACAGTAACTTGAAAGGATAGTAATCAGTCATTCAATCAATTCTGAAACAAGTCATCTTCAGTGCTTCTGATGGTGATTATTTTTATTCTCATTTGCCCTAATATTCTATGACTATTAATTCCAACTTGTTACTTTGCTATCAATTCTCTCTTTTAAGAAACTTTCATTGTTTTTGTGGAGCAGTCTTTCATTCATTTGGATTAGGATGTCCATCAGAGGACATGGGAGCTGCATCAGCAACACTGAAGCCTTGCCACTTTTTACACTCAGTGGTTTCTGCCTTCTTGACTTATTTGAAATCCTACACCACCACCCCAGACACACACACACACACATAGATGCATCTAACTGGGGAAAATTTGGAAAAATCCAACTTTTTGCTCCAAATTTGAGCATTACTTTCAAAAGACCATCTTTATCCACTACCAAAGAAAAACATTAAAGGACATTAAGAGGCACCCGAAGGCCAGACAAGGAATAATGGATGGAAACTGAACAAGGAGAGATTTAACCTTGAAATAAGGAGAAACGTTCTGACAGTGAGAACAATCAACCAAGCTTGCCCTCGGAAGTTGTGGGAGCTCCATCACTTGAGACTTTCAAGAAGAGATTGGACTCCCATCTGTCAGAAATGGTGTAAAGTCTGCTGCTTGGGCAGGGGGTTGGACTAGATGATCTACAAGGTCCCTTGTAACTCTGATTATCTGTAATCTGTTATATAAAAAGCTACTTCGTATTACCTTGCTTTGTTGGAGCAATGTAAGCACCACGAGTTGTTGTTCTGTCCCAGGTCACTACTTTCTAGGTGCGTTGAAGAGCAGATCCCAACCTTGTAAGCTCTACAATCACTGACAGTGATTTCCCAGTAATGCCATCCTTGGGCACACAAGAGCTCACCAAACACTGGTCGGCTTCTGCACAAAAGAGACGACAAAGAAAAGTGGCCTTGCATTCCAAAACAACCATGCCAGGTCAAACATTAAAGAGGTCTCCTAGCTTTTCACCATAACCTTTGCAGTGTTTGGGGTGAAAAAAAAAAAAACCTTTCCCCTTTCGAAACCAATGGAAAGGTAAGCAATAAATGATGTAAAAGGAGTCTGATGTCTGTCAGAAGCACACCTTTATGGAAACAGAATGGAACAAGAGCAAAACTGGAGAGAAGTTATCGAAAGAAAGATTGAGTTCAATAATGGGCCCAATCCAGAGGAAAAAAATCCAGTTTAAATTCCCCAAATGCAGACGGCAATAGCTGAGAATTTTGTTTTGTTGACTCATAAATCTCTCTCCCTCCTGGTCATGTGATTTAGAATGGAGCAGCCTACCCTGTTCACACGCACAAATGGACATAGATGTACACGAGTGGAGAATATCCAAATGCAACAAATGTGCACCCAACTTAGACACGCACACACACACACACATACACACACACACACACACAGGCAATGCATATATCTCCATTCTGATTAGTCCCTCTCTCACACATAGGCAACATATCTGTATGCACCCAGCAGAGATGGTATTCAGCAGGTTCTGACCAGTTCTGGAGAACCAGTAGTGGAAATTTTGAGTAGTTCAGAAAGTGGCAAATACGACCTCTGACTGGAGATTTTACAGTATCCTTCCCCTGCCACGTTCACCAAGCCACACCCACAGAACCATAGTAAAAAAAATTGAATCCCACCCCTTGCACCCAGATTCCTCTAACACACACAGGAAATATATATTCACACATCCTGAGTCAACTCTGGAGAGAAAGTCTATATGGATGCAATATATAACTTCATTACACAGAAGAAATATGCAGGCATTTCCTATGGCTACTATTGCATAGGCGTGGAAAAGAATTCCAGAGGCTTTACCTAACATGCTATTTTTTCCAAGTCAGCAGAAAGTGGGAAATAAAGAAATAAGAAAGGGCTGAGAACTCTGTCAACAGGACAACTCTCCCAAAACAAACAGAATAGGACTGCATTTGGCATGATGGGGAGATGCTGGCAGAAAAAGGTTGGGTTTGAGAAACCCCTTCGGATTCCTTCAATTTATCTCTCTGAGAGAGTCAATTGGAAAATAATTTAGAATACATCTATTAGAATGAAAGCCCCTTCCCTTCTAAATACATGACCCCAAGTAGAGTATATGTAGTCCCCAAATGCTTCTTCTGAGACACACATACACACACATGAATACATCATTGGCAAATGCAGATGCAACATGTTATTTCATCACAGAGACAAAATAGAAACATCCTCCACTTGATAAAGAGATTGGAAAGAATCCCAGAAGGCATGACCTGAATTCTTCCTCTATCTTGTTTACTAGTTGGGATATGTAGAGAAAGGGTCAGAGAGCTTTACAGCCTGTAATAAACATGATCTTGATCAAGACCACAAGCAACCTGCTATTTAAAGGACAAAAATAACCTGTGTAAAATTGAAGTTCCAAGGGCCAGTTGGTGCTGCTGATTGGTTGGAGTACCCAGAGTAACACACCAAAGCAGCAAAAGAAAAAAAAAATCTAGAAATCATTTGGATATTTTGATGGATTTACATGCATCCAAATGGATGTTTTTCTGTTGTCCTTTATTAGGCCTTCCTTAAATCCAAACCATTTGGCAAAGAACACTACCCAACAATTCCTTAAGACTTTTAAAATATGACAATATTGCTGTTTTTAACTAACCTGAAATGGGAAAAAGAAAAGAAAAGAGAAAAGGGAAGGGAAGGAGGAGAAGGGAAGGGAAGGAGGGAGGGAGGAAAGAAGGCCTTCCTATGAAGGAAGTCTGTTTTGTTTGTTTGTTTTGTAGTCTCTAATCCACATATCCTGTTGAAAATATCATCCAATAAAGGGAAAGAACATGAGTCAATAAAAACTTACCCAGTGAAATTAGCATCATCCGGAAGGGATATCATGGTACCATTGGGTGATACTTGCAGTCCAGGGTGAACAAGTTCTCTCATTATATGAAATCTTGTTCCTATTGTAATTCATAGGCAAAAAATAAACACCATTTCATGAATGAGGGAAATATGTTGTATTGTAAAAACTATAGAAATCACTATTAAAAATTATAGAAATCACTATTACAAAAACAATGTTGTGTGAGGTTGGTAGGCCTCCCCATTTCTTTTTCAATTAAGCATTGAGAAATAATGGTCTTAAAGGCCAACTCTAATATACAATAGCAATAGCATTTAGATTTATATACCACTTTACAGTGCTTTACCACCCTCTCTAAGCAGTTTACAGAGTCAGCATATTGCCCCCAACAATCTGGGTCCTCATTTTATTCACCTTGGAAGACAACTTTAGTCTGGTGAGATTTGATCTGCCAAATTGCAGGCAGCCAGCACTCAGTAGAAGTAGCCTGCAGTACTGCGTTGTAACCACTGCGCCACCATGACTATTTATGATGTTTTTATACAAGTCAATGGAAAAATCATCACATTTTCCCAGACTAAGATTTGATCTGAACTTAGAAATTTGGTTTCAATCTACTAACTGTCAAACCATTAGAACATTATGCTCAAAGGCAAAACTCACTCCTTTAGCACTAAACAGCAAAAGAAAAGAATCATGATAATTTGGTCTATTTTCCCATCCTACATGAGAAAGGCAATTAAAAAAATGATTCACAAGAATCACAAGTGTATCCTTTTTCATTTGCATCTTAGCCCAATTTGCAGAGCTAATTTACAGATTTTTTAAAAATGTAAATTTGCACAGTACAATCTCAATGTAATATTATTTTTACAATATGTACATTTCCCAGTAAGGCTTTTAACATGTAAACATACACAAAGTACACTTTTAAAAAATGTAAATATTAAGCCTGGGAAGTTGAAAAAGCATCCCAAAGGAGCAGTGGTGGGATTCAAAATTTTTACGACTGGTTCTGTGGGTGTGGCTTGATGGACATGGTTAGGTGGGCATGGCCATGTGACTGGTGGATGTGGCTGCCATCCCACTTTTTTGCAGCCACACCCACGTATTTTGGGGGCCTTCTGGGCCTCAGGCAAGCCTCCTGGAGGGGGTGTTTTTGCTCCCAGAAGGCTCCCCTGGGGCTCAGGAAGAAGAAAACAGAGCATAGGAGGGGCACACAGCACCCCCTCTTGCTCCATTTTGGGGCCTTCTGGGCCTCAGCAAGGGGAATCCCGGCACAGCTGATTGTATGAACAACTGATTGTTGGGAGGGGGGAAAAAGAAATACCTTAAGGGACAAGTGTCAGGCAGGTGGGGTGAGCGAGCATCGGGTGGGTAGGGCAAGTGAGCCAGTGGGAACCAGACGACCAGGTTGGGGGCGAGGCCAGCCAGAACTTACTACCAATTCGGCGACCTACGCCAAATTCTTGCTACCAGTTCATCCAAACCAGTGAGAACCGGCTGACACCATCACTGCAAAGGAGTGATAATGGCAAGGTCCTTCTCTTTGCATATGGCATACTTTTTTGGTTTCCAGAAAAAAAAGCTGTATTATTCACTTCTCATGAAGTTACCAGGAGTTCAGTTCAGCTAAAAGGAGACCTTTTTCCTCTTTCAAAACACAAACATCCTCATTATTGATTTGTTTTTCATATAATTCAGAAATAGCCACTCCCCCTCACATGCACTTATTGATTAACACGGTGAGTTTGGTCCAGAGAAAGATTGACAACTGGAGTTTGTATTAGGATATGAGCTCCTTTTTAACTCAGATACCTCTTTGGAGAAACTCACAAAACATCTGCCACAGAAACTTATGAGGGTTCAATTTGCACACCTATCTCTAGAAACAAGATCTTTTAAAAAGACAAATGACTTGTGCATAAAGAATCCTAATGCTATAGAAATCATTAGAGGAAACCCAGATGGAGCCATAGTTGTGGGTAACAAAGGAAAGAACACCAAGATTGATTTAGGCATGTTAGGTAAAAGCTGATGAAATGTATCTATCAGTATTTTTTTTCCTCATTTCACTCATTTACAATCTCTGAAAGCACAGCCAATTGAATCAGTGACCATTAATCCATTTACATCTGAAACAAAGTATCTGGAAAGAAACCAATGTAGTATTCACTCCCAACTCATATAGAATATATGTTTGATTTTCTTTTGATAAATGTCTGGAATAACAGCATCCAGGAAGACAATTATTCCAATCTTTTGCAGGGTCACAACCTTCAAATACTATTTATGCTCCCAGTACAATGAAATGACCCATCATAAACTTCCTTCTGCTCATATAGCTATTGTGCACAATGCAATTAAGCCAAACAGTCTAGGTTAAACATTAAAACCAATGCTGCCTTGTATACTTTAGCTTTCAATTGTTCTCCAGAGATTTTTTGCCATAATTCTCTTTTGTATTCTAAAGATAGGGGGATAGTATACTTTTATACATATTATCAATTTGCTATCAAATGTAACATATGGAACAGGTTTTTTTTTAATCACTTCTTTCTATTTCTACTATACGCAAACTTCCTATCAGTCTATGCACCAAATATTCCATCAGGTGGAAGATAGCACTTACACTTATATACTGCTTCATAGTGCTTTACAATCCTCTCTAAGCAGTTTACAGAGTCAGCATGTTGTCCCCAACAATCTGGATCCTCATTTTACTGACCTCAGAAGGATGGAAGGCTGAGTCAACCTTGAGCTGGTCAGAATTGAACTCCTGGTTGTGAGCAGAGTTAGCCTGCAATACTGCATTCTAATCACTGAGCCACCAAGGCTCTAGTAAGATACTGGCTGACATAAGCCAATTCTACCTCTCTAGGGAGAGAGGGACAGAGGGGGAGGGGAGAGAGAGGAAGGGAGGGAAAAGGAGGGTGAGACGGAGGGAGAGAGGGAATAAATAGCTCTGGCATGATAATTCCAAAGTTTCACATCAATCCAGCAAATATCTTCCCCAAAATACCTGAACTACACTTCTTTTTAATTAGTTTCAATCATATGGCTATTGGGCCTTCAATAGATCTGAATAATACAGCTTTTTTTTCTGGAAACCAAAAAAGTATGCCATATGCAAGAAATCATATTAATGTTTGTACATTTTCTCTATTTCTTGTGAAATTTTCCTTAGTTTACCTACCTTTAGTTGAAATCAGAGCAGCTTCACTCTGTTCACTTGTTCCAAAGGTATTAACGGCTCTCACATAGAAGAAATAGTTTATGTTTGATTGTAGATGAACCTTTATTTCAGACTGTCGAATTCCAGCTAGAGATCTGAAAAAGCAGAAATATGTATGGTCGACATATTAAAAATGTATTATTATATGACATATTATTTATTATATGACATAAACAACATATTATTTTTTCCCTTCAAAATTCTGTCTGATCTTCAAAAAAAAGCAACAAATGACAGAAGCTGGATCCTTTTTCCTATGGAAAAGATAAGCAAGGAGGTAGAAGTGTGTTTCTGTATGAAGTTTGTATTACAATATTGATTGAACATGCCAAAAACTTAAAGAGGAGAGAATTGGTTAATATTTTCATTATGGCAGACAGAAAGAAAGAAATTGAGACCAAATACTTATTCTCCAAATGATTCCCAATAGATGATTTCCAGTTATTAAACAATTCCTTATCATCTCCATCTCTCTGTCTTTCTCTGTCTGTCTCTCTGTCTCTGTCTCTGTCTCTCTCTCTCTCTCTCTCTCTCACACACACACACAGCATCCATCCCAATCATTTCTGAAATAAAGAGATTCTGTAATAATTGAGATTGAAGTTGTATATGGAATGACTATGAAGTTTATATTAGATGGAATTTTTGTGGAGATCCTAATGCAATATCCAAAACAATTTCAGAAAGTGTTTACTATCATGCAAGGTAACTATCGTAATATTTCACGAGTGTC